>NC_067398.1:350737503-351048337 GCF_016432865.1 Antechinus flavipes | reverse complement strand
ATTTATTAGAGAACCCCCTTTTTGTATTAGTGGTTAATAAAAGCTTGTACTTTCCTAAACAATTAAAAATATGTACCTCAGAATGAATGCTTTTGTGCTCATGAAGGTTTTAAAAATATTATTTATTTAAAAGGAGATATGTAAAAGGAAGCTGCAGTCTTCTATTAAAAATGGAGTTGTCTGATGATGATATTGGGTTACGAGATTTTAGTTGTTCAAGATCATTTTGTATAAAAGAGCAAATTAGAAGGTAAAAAGAATCTCAGTACAAATAGATCTTAAAATATCAACAGTCATAATATTCAGGAAATATAAGTGAATTTTGACTTTACAGTTTGGAAGCTATTATCATTTTTTTTTTTTTTTTTGTGATTAGCTATTCCAATTTACAGTGTTTGCCTCACTGCTTTATTTCTCTCAAAAGGTTTTTTTATAAGACTCCTAAAACTTAATTATGGCTTATGCAAATATCATTTGAGGGAAAAGAAGGTAATATTTAATCTTTAAAAGGCATTGTTAGGTTAAATGCTAGGAAAGTAGTTGTATGTATTAAATGGTGTTAGGAGGAACAAATGGTCTGAGGGAGGGGAAGCTTCCTTGCCAAGGGGCTGCTAATAACTTTCTTAAAAACCACTCCTCTGGGGATAATGTTTTCCAAACTTTCTATCAAAGGTGAATGTCTTAGAAAGTTGAAGAAAACATCCACTTTTCTACTTCTGCATTATACAAGGATTAGAAGCAAAGCACTGTTCACAAAACATTGGAATAAACCTGATCAGCTGATAGAAAAGCTAATCAAATTATGCAAAGTGGTCAGTCAGCCAATGGCTTCATATGTCATGTCTGAAATAATACACTAACTTTTCTTTTTTTTCCCCTTTTTATTGCAATGACTTTTTTAACTCTCTTTACTGGAAGTTTGGGAGATACCACATTCCCCAAATAAATTTAATTAAGCACAATATTTGTTTTGTTACTTTAAAAGAATTTACTAAGTACTATGTGTGCTTATGTGTGAGACACCATGCTTAAGGATTTAGTTAAGAGGTAGTAATTGTTAAATATTATGGTAGGTATTAGATGAACAAAGACAGAAATTAAATGGTCTTTATCTCCAAGGAGCTTACATTTCACTGAAAGAGAAACAATGCATTTATAAATAAATAAATACAAAATACACACATGCTAAAACATAGAGACTGGACCTGGCATTTTATAGCTACAAGGAATTCTCATCTTTTTATTGATGCAAGTCAGTACCTTCCCTGTAATTTATAATTTTAAAGTGTTGTCTGAGAACATATAGAGGTCAAGGATCTTGCCCAGGATCATAGAGCCCACATATATCTAAGATATGTCTTGGGTCCATGCTTCCTGAAATCAATGTCCTCTCTCTCCTTATTATATTAGGATACCTCTCTGTAGCAGTTAAATTCAAATAGCTTGACTGGTGGAAAGAAGACATTGCAGGGAATCAACAAAAGCCTATAGAAGATTTAGTAAATTTGCTATCACAGCCTCTTAACAGGAAAACAAAATTGAACAATTTATCAAAAAAACAAAAGGTAGAGAGCAAAATTAGAAGTAAAATGGATCATTTTGATTACATTAAATTAAAAAGGTTTCCTATAAATAAAACAAATGTAGGTAAGATCAGAAGAAAAACAGAAAATAGGAGAAAAAAATTGTAAAAAGTTTATCAGATAAAGGTTTCATATCTAAAATATATGAAGAACTTGATCAAATTGATAAAAATACAAATCATTTCCCAGCTGGTAAATGTTTAAAGTATATGAACAAGCAGTTTTCCATATACTATGAAAAAATGTTCTAAATCATTCTTGATTGGAATTAAAATAAATTTGAAATAGAGAAAATATATATTTTTTTCAACATTTAGCATGAAAGGAGTCCATTGGGGTGGGGAAGGTGTTGTTTATAAGGAATTCTGAGAGTGGAAACACACTCTCCTAATGTAGATTAGCAATTCAATGATATCTTTTAGTCTTAAATAGTCAAGGAGGTGAGGAAACAAAGAGTTTAAATTACTTGCTTTTTGGTCTCACTCCCAATATGTGTCAGAGATAGGCTTTGAACCTGTCTTCCAAATCTCAAAGTTGGTAATCTAGCCATTGTAAAATTTTCTTTAAATTGCAAGAATGCAATATGGAATAGAGAACAATATTAAAGTTTTTTTTTTTTTTTGGAATTTTGATGACAGAGGGAGAAGAGGCCTTATTATAAGGCTTTCTCAAAACAAAGAGCAGAAAAAGATTCCATCTCATGATAAAAATCTTAGGAAAGACAGGTTCAAAACACTTAATAAAAATTTTCTTTGATTACAATGTTTGCAGTCTTAGTTTGAAATTATTATTATTATTAAATATGTCTTCTTAGATAAGGATTTCTATGGATGACCATTATTACATCTATTTTGGTGATATAGAATTAGTGTTCAGCTCTATATGGATACTGTTGGCTTTGAGCCTACTATAAACATGTACAAAATAATTCTCTTATTTGTAGAGTATAAATCACTTTGTAAAGGCAAATTAAAATTGTCATCTTGGTTGGTTACTAGTATATCTTCTCCTTGAGATCAGGAACTATCTTCATTTGGATCTTGGAATCCCCAGTACTTATTGTATAGCAAGCAGCTAATAAATCCATGATATACTGAATTGGTTTGGGCTGCATAACCTACATAGCAGCAAGACAGTCTGTATGTACTTCGGGAATGAACCAACCAAAAATACGTACTGGATCCAAATCATTCCTTTGTCCTTAGTTCTTCCAAAGCAATGTACACCAAGTTTATGTGAAGTGCATTCTTTAGGACATGTAGACTAGGGAGTTAACCAGCCTCTTCCATTCTATTTCTTTTACTTCTGCCTGGGAAAATGAGGCAATACTTGAGTTTTTGGACCAAAGCACAAATATAACTATAATTATATTGCCTGCTCCTATCAAATGAAGATAGTTTAATTTAAGATTTATTTTTAAAATCACATTGTTTGCACAATATGCAACTGAATGGAATTCTAAACTTAAGTGTTGACTTTCACTTTTCCACTTGCACTGTGACCTGTAACTTCCAATTTTATAATGAGAAAAGGATTTTTCCCCTGCCAGAAACTATTTTTTGTTTACCAAAGAATATGCAAAATAGCACCAGGTGAAGAACGACTTTTTCACCCTGTCTTGAAACCATCACAAAGAAGCAAATTTTGCTGCTTTTACTTGGTGTGTGAATTTTTTTCCACACAGCTCTATTCATTACATCAAACAATGGGACCAGTGTTGCCCAGCAAAGAATGGAACTATTCACATATCCTGTGCCCTACACAGTGCCTACCCTTGTTAGTTTTGGCTGTCCTTCTGCAGGGATGAAAGTTGGGTATATGTTGGTGCATGTAGCAGAGTAGACCAGCAAATTCTGGACAAAAATTTCCAGATAAGCTGACCCATATCAACTCCTAAAGAAATTGTTTGTTTGTTTGAGCTTGTGTTCAGAATAGTATCTAAATTTCAGGAACATGAGATGGTATCAACTGCAGTGTGAGGACAGGTGGTAAGCTGTACATCTTCACACTATTGGACCTAACTTCCTGAATATGTCAGGAGATATAATGAAAGCCTGAGACTAGAGCTTACCCTGATCTTGTGTGCAACTTCTCACTGAAAATTAAATGGATCTGAAAACAAAAGAGGCAACTCTGCAGTCATGTGGATAGAAAATACACTCAAGTACTGTGCTCATACTATAGAAGCATTAAAATGCTTTCCAAGGGGAAGAAAATGTATTTTGGTAAAAACAACTCCATCCATCTCACAGACAAAACCAACATCCTATTATTTTCATATGACATTATCCTGGAAAGAAAATTTCTACAAATATATTATTTTGGAGTGTCACACATTTTCTTTACCATTTCCTCTTCTGTTTCAGCATCTTAAATGTGTAGCTTATCGCTACTATTTATGCCCAAACTTTTCTTTTAACAAATGAGATAGAAGGAGAGGATTAAGTTGTTACCTACCATATTTAGAATATCCAGTACTGGCTTCCATCATTCCAACCTCTCCTTGCCATTCAACTCACCCTTTAAACTACTGAAGTTTTCTTGTGATACTGTTGAGCTGCAAATCGTGATATATCAAGACCTAAGAAGAAAGAAAAATACAGTTGAGTCAAAGGGTAATGTAGAGATGGATGAGAAGGCATGGGGAAATTATGATCTTTGTCAGTGGATAAGAGTTCCTCACACATGGTCAAATCATGCCAGACCTGAATGGCTGACAAAGCAAATTCATATCATGTTTATAGGATTTAAGGAAAATTGACTATATCATTGAAGCATTAGAGACCAAGGAAGAGATTTGTCATAAATATGTGATTAGTTTGTATTTTTAATTGGAGCTGTGTTTTCAATATAGGGGGCTCCTTGTGAGAAATCCTTACTACCAATGTAGATTGCAAAGCACTACCTGCTTTGCAAGGCATTTTAAGCATCTTAGGGAGCCATCTGCAACACCAAAAAGTTAAATAATTTGCCCATTGTCACTCAGTCAGTGCATAGTAAAGACAGGGCTTGAAGCTAGGTCTTTTTGCTAATCTGGGCCTAGCCTTCTATTCATTCTATGGATCTATTCCTATGCCACTAAATACTTAAATTAAAACCTATCCAGGTCTATCTATCACAAAGTAATTTATGCAATGTGGCTAACTATACCAGATAATTCAATAACACTTTCTCTCCTTCCTCACTGCCTTTTGATGAAAATATTTTGAATTACTTAATGATCCAAATATTTATTTCATTCTTGTACACTAATTGTAATACTACAAGCCCCAAAATGGATAATTTTAAAAATAGTTCTTTTTGTGCTCTCTTTTAAGCATATCTCCTTAGATAATAAGCTTCTAGCTACTCGAAATCCTTGCTAGGCCATCGTGGATCAGTTCTCAGGCAATTCATTCCATTTAACAAACTTTATTAAGCATTTATCACATGCAAGGTACAGTGCTAATGCTTGAAATGCAAAAACAATAATACAAAATCTATGTACTTAAGATGATATCCTACTGGGGAAATACAATGAGTACATAAATAACTAAGTGCATGATGATTTCAGGAAGGAAAAGTATTGGCAATTGAGGAGATTAGAAAAGTCATTGTATAGATGTTGACACCTGAAAGACTGAACAAGATAGAGTTTCTGAGATGTGGAAAAGGAGAAAAGAGGACATTCTAGGCATTGGGGAAAGCAAAGGGCAGAAAATGAAATGTTGGATATATCAGCCATAGGTCCATCTATTTGTGAAAAATATACTCAGTTCTTGTGAGTATAACTCTGACTTTTCACTTAAGTAACTGATGGAACTATTCATGAAAGAAAACAGTAGAGGATAGATGATCCTCGGCAATTATGTAATCCAACAGTTCTACTTCAGGGCATTACTCTAAAACTATGAATATTTTGTTGACTGCCCTTATCATGTGATAAATAGGAAAAATATATTAATGACTTAAATACTTTATAGCATTCATCTCTCTTTTTATAAAAAAAGCAATTATATAATTATAAATTATATATAAAAAGCAAATCATTCCTAAACAGAGCTGAATGCTAGTTGCTTGATAGTGAGGATAGATTGGGAGGTGTGTACAAAGTGGTAAAAGTAGGAGAAGATGCTATATAAAATTTTGGGTACCTTTTTTAATCATCTCTTTGCTTTTGGTTTTCTATTCAAGGCCCAGATATTAAAAATAAATCTGATTTTGCTGATTCTTCAACCATCTATGAGAATATTTTGCTCCCTTTAGGTTTGTTAAAAATAGTATTAGTCATTAGAATCCATGAATCTTGTTGGATAGCAGTAGGTAATAAAGAGCCAAGAGATTGGAATAAGGACATAAATTAATCTAGCTTCTTCACTGATTCATTCAATTTCTCTGGCCTTTAATCTCTAGGAGAGACCTAGGATGGCAACTAATTCAATATCCTAATTGTATATTGCATTAGTTTCCATCTTAGGTCTCTGCTAGTTCTAAAAATATTTTGCTGAATGTAATCCAAGTTGAACCTTAACTTTTATTGGTTTTCTGACTATTTCTTGATCAGGAAAAACTAAAGTCTTAATATAGATATTGAAACAGCATTTTTCCCCTTTAATTCTCCAAGCTTCCCCAGACTCAAAGCTTCTAACCTCTACCCTACATTTTTCTTTTCTAATATTGCTGTTTGTGATATGTAATGGGCTGAGGCTTGAGTTGATGTACTGAGGTCCCAAGCACATGAGGCTAAATAGTAATTGGACCATACGCTATTAATATATATATGCTTGGAGAAAGAATGGCCCCTGCCCACTCTTTGTGCAAGTCCTGATGTGTTGTATAGGAAATGATGTTTTTGGTGGGTGGAGGCAAGGGAGTGGAAAGGGAAGTGGAAGGAGAGACTGCTGGCTGGTGTCTTGACTCAGCTTCTCGCATTGCATCTCCAATACCCCTCTGCTAGCTGGCTTCCTATCGCAGCTGCCCACATTACTATCACAATCCTTCTTGCCCATATTGCTATCGCAATCCTTTTTCACCTCTTCACTTAAATAAAGATTGAAGATTTTTCCCTTAACCTGAATTCCTGACTCCGGCTGATTTTAAATACTTGGTCATAACATTGATACCTTGCCAAATCTATTCTGTTCACAGTATAGGGACTAAGAACATTCTGCCAAATCCATCTATCTCCAGTAGGCTTATAGATGACTTAACTCTCATAAGTCAAAGAACAAAGATGTTAGTGAATAAAATTAAAACTAATTGAATAAAAATGTAATTAACTTTTTTAAAGTCCAAATACCTATATATTTATTACTTCATTGACATACATCATTTGTTCTTTCTAGGTTTTAGTTGCTCATCTTTAAAATGAAGGGATAAGACTAGACACCCTAAATTTCCTTCCATCTCTAAACCTCCATTCTATTTTGTTTTGCAACCAATGACCTCATCTATGCCAAGGAGTCATCTGGTAAGGCTTAGAATGTTCAGGGAGAATTAACACCTCTTGTATGAAAGCTTACTGAGCTTTTTCAGAGCTGCTCCATTCCTGGTGTTCATATTGCACCCAACTTTCATTCTGTGGCTTTAGGAAGCTGTAGCATGCACAGCAGCTACATTCTGATAAAGCTGTTTGAGCAGATAGGCTAAACCAAGTTGAGAATAACCAACAGATTTTACACCAATCAGTGAACTAGGGGGATGTCTATCCAAACAATGTGAAGTCTTCCTTTCGCAGAATAGGCAGATTTTGTTCCAATGGCCATGGAGAAGCTGAAATGGATGTTGTAGATTATCCCAAGATTGATTAGGGGTAGAAGACACCAACGTCATTCACTGCCACTTAAGCTATCACCAGTCCTGATTTGTCTTGCCACTGGACTTTGAAGACTCTGAGAGTGAATCTGATGACTTTGTGTAACTCTGCCTCACTTAAATCTAATTCATATACAAGTCAAAATATCACCTCTTTGAAAAACAAAGGACAAATAGCAATAATAGTCATGTGGTATTGGACCAGTCATATGATCACTGTTTTCTTATTTGTAAAATAAGGAGATTGTACCAAAATGTCTTTGAGCTCCATTCCAGCTCCAGCATTCTCCCTGCTATGTACAATGCAAATATTGTACATAGATAAAACTGCTACTCTGACTTTGTCTTGACTTCTGCCTGTGAAGGAATTAGTATTGTTCTATGATAATGGTGTCATAGAAGCAGTTAAATGCTATCATAGTGCACAAAATGCCAGGCCTGCATTCAAGAAGACTCATTTTCCTGAGTTCAAATATGGCCTTAGAGACTTACTAACTGTGTGACCCTGAGCAAGTTACTTAATCCTATTTGCCTCAGTTTCTTCATCAGTAAAATGAGCTAGAGAAGCGAACCACCCCAGTAGTTTTGCCAAAGAAACCTCAAATAGGGTCATGGAGAATCAGACACTACTGAAAAATAACTAAACAACAGTAGCAATGGTGCCACAGAAGAGAAAGCTGGCTGAAAGTTAATATGGCATTGATGGTGGTAATATTCTCTCACCAAAGCAGAAAAGCATATAGTGGTAACAACATTTAGTGTGAAAATTAGGAGTGGTCACTTTTTGGAGTTAGAAGAAAAGAACCAAAGCATCAAAAAAAGACCTGAAATCAAAGAGACCCACTTACTTTTCAAGGTGCCCCCTCAAATCCTACCTTCTTCAAAGCTGAAAAGTCCCAGGGTAAGACAAAACAAGCTGAGTTGTTGAAGTTATTGAACAAGTTGTTGGCGCTCCAGATTCAGCAATGTTCTTTACTCTTACTTCCAATTTGAATACATCCTTGGCAATATTAAGAAATCTGGGTTTTGCAAGTTTATTTTCCCTCTTCATCATCCCTCATAAGTAACAGAAGATTAATGTCTTGTCATTCTGATTTCTCCTCATATGGCAGAAACCAACCAGGTGAGTTGTCATAATTTAGATGAGGCTTGGATATAAATACACCTTGGAGAGTTTCCTTTATAACAGACGGAGAGTATCACCTTTTGATTGGAGTGATTTGGGACTTAACTGCCATGCCAAACTATATGAGCAGCTCACAATATCAGGCTACAAAAGAGATTACATTAAGTATGAATATCTATTTGGTTTCTTTTTTCCTCTCAGTTAAGTAGTATTTCCTAAATGGATCAATGACTTTGTATATTCCTTTTCATTTAAAACCAAAAGTGGATATACAGCTAAAAAATTTAATATACTTCTTACTCCACATTACCTCCAACCCTCTCTCATAAAAGTAGATTTACCTATGTAGGGTTAAAGCTTTTCATTCATTATACATTCCAAGAATGTGATAATATTCCCTGTATCATCCTTAAGTTTTTCATTCAGCCAAATTACTTCACAAAAACAGTTCTCCTCAGTTTCTGTAACTCTCCCTAGGCAGTCACAAATATACTGAATTTAACTAATCACCATAAAACTGGGACTAGGGGTTGGGGATCCCTAGTATGACTTTGTGGTTATGAAGTTGCCTTTGCAAATAGAAAATTTCCTTTGCAGCTAATTCTGTGCTTCATCTGAAACAGGGCCAATCTGTCTTGTTTTTACCCAATTTTCTTATCTTAATTGCTAATTGGAATCCTCTGCACAGTGTTAAGCATAATTCATTAAAAGGGCTACTAATGGTTCCTATCACTTAACTGCTAGCCATTTTCTTCTTCTCAATAGTCTTTCTGTTCACCTTGGGGGCTACATGGCTATATGGAGCTACATGAAATACATTCAAACTTTATACTGGATCAATTGGTCTAAAACAATTTGCTACAGGGCAAAAATTTGATCTGAGACAAATCCACTTTGTTCGTAGTATAGATAGGAGAGCTATTAGAGTGCTTCAGTTGAATCTAGTAGAAATCAATGTAACCTTTAACATGATCTTATTGCAAATACCCAAGTATGGATAGATTGAGGATTTAGTATTCTAGAAAATGTAAAACAATCAACACTCCTATCCAATTAAAAATGCTTGCTCACTTTCCCTTGAACGTTTCCTTCACTTGCCAAGCTCCCTGACCTTTTATTGGACTCTTCTTGGGATATTCTCGCAAACATCTCTGACTCACCTCATCCTTCAAGATTCAGCTGCACTTCAAAGATAGCCTTTTCTGGTACCACTGATGTCACTTTCAGGGAAGCAACAAGTGACACACATTTATTAAGCATCTCCTATGTGCCACAGTCTTTATCTTGGAAAGAAAAAGCACAAATCTGTTAACTGTTACTAAAATTTACTTCTTTCAGTCACCTCTTGACATTTCATTCACAGGTTCATAAATTAAGTGCTAGAAGGGACTACAGAGGCTACTTTGTCCAACCCCCTCATCTGAAAGATGATGAAACTAGAGCCTAGAGAGGTTAAGTGATGATTAAGTCAAAATGGGTAGTAAATATCAAAGACAGGGTTTAAACTCAACTCACCTGACTCTAGCTCCAATAAATTTTCTTTTATGAAATTCTCCTTCTGTAACAGTTTTGTGAATCAGTCACAAATGAAGCTTCAGATATTTTCTACATGCATATTAAAGTTTGCCAAATTTTTCATTCTTTCCAATATCCCCTTATCCTGGTTGTATTCTTTCAATAGCTAGGCCAAAGAATAATAATTATGGTATTATAACCCCTTCATTTGGAAAGGGATTTTAAATTTTATAAAAACATGTTCATAGCCATTTTTCCATTTGAGGCTCATAAAAGAGGTGATTCCAATTTACCAGATAAGGAAACTGACAACTAGAGAGATAAAGTGATTTGTCCAGAATCACACAGGAAATTAATGGCAGGATTGAAACCAGAATCAAGCCTCCTGACTGCTAATCTAGCATTCATACTCTTTCACCATACTGCTTTCAAAGGAAGGTAGATGGATTGAGAGGTAAGCTAGTTGGATCTCCCTAGAAAACCCTTAAACATTGGCTTAGTGGTTGGTAGGATAGATGATGAGTAGGCTCTCTTCAAGCTCTAATGCTTATGCTTTTTGGAACTTTTTCAATAGGGAGCAAAAAACAAGCAATAATTTGCAGATGCTGTAAAATCTTTCTAAGCCACATTTAAAGAGGAATGTGAAGTATTAAAGACAACAAAGATGCTTCCCTCTTCTCTGCTTCCTTTCTTTTTACCTTGAAGTGGGATCATACATGAGGATTAAAAAATACAATTTTCTTTTTGAACAAACTTTGAACCCAAATTAATCCAAATATTATTCCAATAAAAGAAGTAAAATTTTCTCATTTATACATTATTTTAAAAATATTGTACTCCATTATTATTATATTTTTAATTTCATGAATAAAAAATTTGAAGAAATTTGTTTTCTCTCTTGTTCTATAAGTATATTTGTTATATTTTTGATTTTGTCTCTTGGCCTACAAAGTCTAAAATATTTACTTTGTGACCCTTTACAAAAACATTTTTTCTATCTTTAATTTATTGCATATCACCTACCAAGATGGGGTATGTCAAGATCAAAAGATCCTTGAATTTTCAAGACTTCTGTTCTGTTGAAAAATTAGAACCGTTTTGGCTACAATATTTCTTTTCTTAATGTTTCCAAAGTGGGTTACTTATGAATGGATTGGAAATCCTGAACAATATAATTCAATTCACAGACAGTTTGGCAAATAGTAGATTCTCAATAAATATTTGATTTTCCATCCTCTTCACAAAAATCTTTCTAGACCTGACTATAGAAAGATTAGAGCCTGATAGGTCTTAGAATAATATGAAATGATTTGACCAGGGTGTCAAGATAGGAAAGGGAACATATCATAGTCAATGAAAGTCTAATAGTTTTCAAAAGAAATGAAGGGAATAGAGGGCATAGTGAAGATGAAAAAAATGACAATGATATTTCATCATTTGCTACTATTGTCTGTTGCAATTGGCCACGTTACACACTGGTTTCAAGTTCAGAAAAAAATTTTGAGATAGGGAGGAAGGAATAAAAAAAAAAAACAAAATATCTATTGAGAGGCTACTATGTGACAAACTCTGCATGTGTGAGTTGAATTACATATCTCAGGATTCCCAATCCGATTCATAAGTAGTCCATTTTGGAAATACCAGGAAAGGTTAAATATTGTTGTAGAAACTCTTTGCTCTAATTTTTCAGCAAAACAGAAGTCTCGCGAGACTTCTCATATATGTCTGACATATGTATGTATATGTGTACATATATAAATATAATGTTATAGTATGGATTATATAATGTTGCACGTTGTATATATAATTTATATATGTACACATGTACATATATTTATATACATGCATATATGCATATAGCATTTCTCCTTTTTTTAGTCATCCATTAGCTACTTTCCTAGCACAGACTTTCTGTATTTCTCATATGGATTAGTGTAATAGTGTTTTAATTGTCTGTTTCATGTCTTTCTTTACTCCAATCCATCTTTTACTCAGCTACTAAATTGATTTTTCCCATCATCTTTTTCCCAATAAACTTTGCAGTCTCACTTCCAGGATGAAAAATCAAATCTTCTTTTTGGCATCTTAATAATCCATCATCTGTCCCTTTTCTACTTTCCTAGCATTCTAATAATGTTTTATTTCTATCCATACACTCTACAATCTACATTGGCCTCCTTGTTTCTTGGGCAAGAAATTATAACTACTGCCTCTATCTGGAGCTTTGCATCAACTGTCCCCTTTGCTGTAATGTTCTCCCTTCTCACCTTTCTCTTTAATTCTCTTAGGTGTTTTTTTAAGGCTCAGCTAAAATCCTATTTTATATTTGAGGTTTTTTTTTTTCTTTTTTTTCAGTCTTTGTCCTTTAGTTGTTCTCTGCATTAGTCAAGGCAAAGCAATCACTTGGAAAGGAGCTCTTGAGTTTTAATCTCGCCTACCATTAACTTATAGTAAAATTTAAACTACTTAATTTATTTTCATTTCCATTTTTTTCATTTATGACATGAGAGTGAAAACACTAATCACTCAGCCTCTTCATTAGACCATGTAGAATGAAGTGGATTGGGAATCATAACACTTGGTTTTATTCTGAGTTTTCAAGTGACCTTGGATAAATCATCAATTTTCCCTATGCCTCAGTTTCCCCATATTTAAAATAAAAAGACAAAATTAGATTCTATTCCCTTATAACTCTTAGATTCTGATGGTAGTGATGCATAGTAAATAGACATTTTTCTTTGCAAATATTATATGCTATAAAGACAATTTTAAAACGTGAAAGGGAAGGGGGCAGCTAATTGCTATAGTAGATAGAGGACCAGACCTGAAGTCAGGAGAACCTGAATTCAATATGGCATCAAACATTTAACACTTCCTAGCTATGTGACCTTAGGCCAGTCACTTAACCCCAATTGCCTCAGCTAAAAATTAAAAATTTAAAAATTTTAAAAAAGTGAAAGAGAGGATTCTGGAAAGATAGCAGAGGAGGTCAAAAAAAGGCCAAACTCTCCAGATTTCCCCCACAAACAAAATTAATTTGCATTTTAGGTCAAATGTGAGGGGTTATAGGCAAGTTGGGGCAGAACAGCTATGCTCTTGAGATAATCAAAATGATCCAAAGAAAGATAGTAGGATGGTGGTTTGGTACCTGTGAAGTATAAACACCTCCAGGTTAGTTCCACTGAAATAGTAAGCAGAAGGAGACAATCTGAGCCCCAGCCACAGAAATTTTCATCTCTTGGACAATGTGGGGAAATCTGAAGTAACCTCTGCTGATAAGGAATCCCAGGTCTAGTTGTGCTGTTAAGAAAGAATCAAAAAGCACACTCCCTGAGTGCAGAAGCAGTGAGAAAAGAACTCTGTTGGCTGTGGGGTACTTACAGGAGGGTGGAATTCGTGGTTTTTGGTCCCAGGACAGAGAGAAGAACTGAAGAGACCTGAGGCCAGAGGTACCATCCCCCAGACACCAGGATTAGAGGTGATAATACCAAAGATTCAACCATATGGAAATAGGGAAGATCAAAATTCATCTTCAGAGAAGGATACCAGAATTTTTAAAAAAGAGAACAATCCAAAAGAAAAAAAACCCACAAAGATTATGTAAAGAAAGCCAACCAACTAGAAAATGTGATCCAGAATCTTAAGGAAGGAAAGGATTCCTTGAAAATTAGAATTAGGAAATTCTGAATGGGAAAAAAAAAAAAGGATATTCAATGAATTGCTAGATTGTCAGGGTTTTGTGGCAAAAAGACCTGAACTTAATTAAAAAAAAAATCTGCCATATAAGATCTAAGAGAAATCTAAGAAAAACACCAAAGACTAATTTCAAAAGACTCAATATTTTATATGTGGAGATATCAACCATATATTTAAGATTGTCATCAGTAATTTGGTAGTTCAAAAGAAAGTTTGGGATGGAACTGAGTATGATGGGATTCTAAAATGCAAAACTATGTTGGAAAAGGTAAAATAGTAAATAGCTTACAAGAATAAGGTATGAGAGCAAAAGCTGACACAGAGGAATTAGAAGGGGGGGGAAAGTTGGTAGTGCTACAATTTTATTCTCATTGGGAATGGATTAAAAAAGGGGAAAAACATGTATCTAGAAGGGTATAAAGGTCTTTAAAATTATTAAGAAATGAGAAGAGAGTAGTATAAAGGGGGAATATAGAAGGGTCTGTAGATTAATTGGAAATGGGGTAAAGTATATGAAATAAAGGAAATGGGATAAAGAGGGAGGAAAGGGGTATGGAGAAATGATACAGCAGAGATTCTTGGAGGTGAAGTACATTAAGTAATAGCAAGGCAAGGTGGAAGTAAAGAAGAGGAGTTAGGGATAGAAAATAAGAGATACAAGCATAATAACAATGATCAGAAGTAGAGTTTAATGGGGAAAAAGCAGGGGTAATAATCATTTATCTCAGACCAAATTAAAACTAAAATAGACTTAATCAAAAGAGAAAAATAGAGAAATCATACTAGAGGTCAGCCATATTAATCAATAGTATTGTAGCCTATTTAAAATCACTAAATAGTATAAGATTGGAATGTTACTGTGGTATAGAAAATGATGAGTTGGTGGATATAGAAAAAACGTGAAAAGATTTGGACTTATGATGGATGATGATATTCATCTTCAGAGAAAGAGGACAAATAGACTAAATACAACTTTATGTATTAATGAATATGCATGTATGTATATGTATATCTAGACATATGTTGTATATATATTAATAAGTATATACGTGATTATATATCTATGTGTGTATATATGCATATATATTACATATAAATACATGTGTATTATATATGTGTGCATGCATATATGTGTATATGCAAATATATCCACTTCTTAGTGGAAGGGAGACAAGGAAAGAGGAAAACAGAATAAAGTAAAAAGTGCACAGAAAAAAAAATAAGAGCCCTGTGACACTCATCTCTTATTCTCCAAATTTAATTGAATGTTTCTGTCTGCTTGTGTTCTCAATGTCAGATTTGCTGTGAAGTAATGTCTAAATAGCATAATTGAGAATTTAGTGCAAATGTAATCTTAGTGTACAAATTAAGAATAAAACTGTTGTCTGGAAAAAAGACAAACAAAAAACTTTTAATTAATTAAAAGAATTGTTAAAATGGTCCCATTACATGTTTATATACTTTGGAGATAATTACTCATATCATAGAATCACAGAATACTAGACCTAGATGAGACTTCAAATACTACTTAATCCCAGCCTCCCACTTTACAGATGTGCAAACAAGCTCAAAAGGAAGGCATGACCTGTTTGACCTTTCAAAACTATTTTCTTCAACTTGTCTGTGTTGACAAGGACTCAGAGAAGAGATCTCAGATTTCACAGAAATATTACTTGACATTCAACTGTGCTTCAATATAAAAAAAAAGTTCCCATTTTGAATGTCTATGGATATATTTTTTAAAAGGTAGACAGGTGTATTAAAATATACTTTTCTGAAGCATCTAATCTGGCAAACACCCACCAAATTTGCAAAGATAATATAATTCAGTTGGACTTTAATGAACATTTTTGAAATGTATTTATGATCATTGTTATTATTAGCCACCAAACTCTACTACTTTGGCTGGCATATATAGGAAATTAAAAGTGTTAAGTTAAGCCAAACCAAATGCATAAGTACAATTTTATGCAGAGGAAATATATTAGGAATTATATATAGATAAATATGAGGATTTTTTAAAATTTAAAACTTTGTCCATAAAGTATTTGAGTACCAAACTCCAACTATGATGTTTTTTTGCTTTAGTCAGTTGTCCCCCTTTGAGGAAATAAAAGAAGTTTGTACTAAGTTACTGGGGCATCTGGAGACTCTACAAATTTATGAATGAAAAGATTTTAGAAACATTATTAGGGGAAAAACTCTTCTGAGCTTCTGGGAGAAGATATACTTTGTCATCTCCAAAATGGAAAGGTACCATGGATTCAAGAGACTATTTCTCCCATTAGAATGAAAGCTTCTCCCCAGTAGCAATTGCTTCATTCTTTGTATAAGTATTATGAAGAACATAACAAAAAGCTCTTAATAATTACTTATTGATTTATTGATTGACTGCTCCCTACTTAGGAGACAAGCATTTATTGATATCTTCTAAGGACAAAGATTGTATAAAGTGCTATTGTGGGACATCCCCCAAATTAAACACAAATCCCTGGATGTAGATTGCTTTTGAGAGATAGAATTCATGAACAAAGCAGCTTGGGAATAATCATTAGTGACATATTAGTATGTCAGAACAAACATGTCTTGCTTAAGTATATAATTGGTCAGGGGTGGGCATACAAAGTAAGAATCTTGAGAATGTGGTAGGGTTAATCATAAAAGGCCTAAAGGGGAGAGATTTGAAGCTGGGCTTGAAGGAATATGGATGGATAGAGAGAAAAAAAGTGATCATTCCAACTGGAGTAGGGATTATGGGAGAAGGTGACATTCCTCAGGTTACATATAAGAATGGCATATAGCTTACTTTGCAATGGAGGAAATGCTTGGCACATATTTAGTGAATGCTTGTTTATTATTGATTGGTTTTTATATCCTGCATTTGCTTATCTTGAGCACATAAAAGTCAATTGATTGATTGAACCAAATAATTGTCCTACATGCCCAGAATGGGAACTTCCTGAACCCAGAGTAGAAGCATCTGGCTCAGTATTTATCAGTGATTTGAATAATGGAATAGATAATGATTCCTACATTTGTTTGTGTTTATAAGTTGGTTGGTAATAGAAAAAAAGCTGGAAGAGGAATATATTCAATATCTCTCCCTTTTTTCATCTTAGGATCTTGAAGATCTGAATAGGTCTTTATGGCACACAATAAGTTTTCTCTTCTTTTATTTCACTAAAATCTCATCTGCCAAGATTACAATGATATAGCTAGAGAAAGTTATTTCATCTCAAATTTCTTCAACCTCTTTGCAATTATTGAAACAGTAAATCAACATGTACTCTAGTATTCTTTCTGAGTTTGATTTCCATGTTTGCTTAATCCATCATTTCTACAACTACTCCAACAATGCTTCCTTCCATGGTGCCAGTTTAATCTATTTCTTATCCCTTCTATCTTTCAGGGGGCTGCTACTTACTAATTCTGTATCATTAGGGAAGTTTCTTTGCCACTCTGGATCTCTTTTTCTTCATTTTTTTTTAAAATGGCCTAGATGATATGGAAGCAACTTTAGAGATCATGAAGCCCAAGTCCTTCATTTATTTTATTCCCCTCTGTTTATAAATGCTATCAACAATGTTTAATTGAAAACACTGTGCTAGACAAGATGGAGAATATGTTTTAAAGTGCATGACATGGTTGTTGATATTTCTACCACTGTAAGTGTTCTTTAAATGGGCCGGCACAGTGCAACAGGAGGTTTGAGTGGCCCAGAAGTAATTTTCTGTGGCTAGGGACTGCCCCAATGGCGGGATCCCTGACATATAAGAAATAGCTTCTTAACGGGAGATGGCTCCCTCTCTAAATGGCTGTGTGTGTAACTTCACAGACCTTTTTAAGCCTACTGCAAGCAGCAGGTTGCTCTCTTTATCCTGGGGTAGCTGAGCTGAGTGGATGGATAGCCAAGAGAAATAAGGAGCTTGACAGTGAACATGTGGGTCTCCAGACCACATGTTCACTAGGGAGTTAACAAGTCAGGGCAATATGTGAGCATATATAATAAAGGCTTTAAGTTTTCACATGGCTTTTCTTGAGCATGCTATTGGTTATTAAACTATGATTCAAGAAATCGGATCTCTGAAGACCTCAGAGTTGGCGAGTCAGGTAGAATTAGTTGACACTGCAAAAGTCAGTGGCCAGAGATACCTTGAATTTGAGAATTAGGAGAGACTGGCAATGTGAAATATCGGTTAATGCTAGAGCTTTTGCAGATGAAGTGACTGCCCAGGGTTAAGTAATAAAAAGATATTTTACATACCACTACATCTCTTGCATGTTACTCCTTTTTGCTCAAACCAGTACTTCATGAGTTCAGGCCCTCATCATTTCTTACCTAGATTGTTGGAATCTCTGGAGAAGCATACTTGAAACAAGGTGTTAACTCAGAGAAATTGATGAGACAATGGTTATCTACTTTACATATATGCTTAGCATTTAGCATGATGATGTAATCATTCTTTAAGTTCACACATAATCAGAATGCTGTAATGATGTAAGTACAATAAGGTATATAAGAGCCAACAAGGACTAGAAGAGAGACATTCCATCTCCCACCAGACTGGTGACTCTCCTGCCTCCTGTATTCTTCCACTGAGACCAAAGTCTCTCTGAAGAAGCCCCAGAAAGCTAGCTTGGCCCTAGGTGAAGGAGACAGACTGTGAAGGAGATAATAAAGACTTTGGACTTTATTCCTAACTATTCTTGTGGTGAGTATTCTGCTGAAACCAAGGCCCATTCGAAGGACCTCCAGAGAGCTAACTAGCACATTACATTTTGGCACCCAAACATGGATGTAAGGATTTACACTCATCAGTCCAACTGGCACATGAGTTCAGTGGAGAAGTCCCTTGTGACCTGGAAATAGGGTAAGTACAAAAATAGGAAACTTTGGTAAGGGCTAAACTAGTGTTTCAGCTAAAATGAGACAAATGTTTAGAAAAGAACCTTCCCCACCCCGAGGGAAGTGTGCAGAATGCATAGTTAAGCTAAAAAAAAAAAAGGTTTGATTGTAACTTGGATTGTAACATTGGACTTTTAGAAACATTAAAATACACATCTCCTTGGTTCTCTAAGGAAGAAAAAATAGAGCCAGATAAGTGGAAATAATAGAATATTACAATGATAATGGTCCTGATTCAATTCCTGAAGAAACATTCTATATATACAACATAATACAACTGGCTTTAGAGAATTACATAAGTTTTAGAATAAGGAAAAATAAGACAGAGGATGGGAGTGGTAGGGTGGTGGTGGTATTTACAAAGTAGCAGAAATGCATAAAGAATTAGACAAGAAAGGAGTTAAGTACAGCACTGATGAAATTAAGAAATGTGGTGCTTCACAGCAGGGGATATTAGGGCATTCTCCATCTCATGACCCTCTCTCAATTTCCCCTTTGTGAGTGTTGGGGGGGAGGGGGTCGGAAGAGCAGTGACACAATCAGTTTCACCTATGCAGCAGCTTTGTCCACCCCCTATAACACAATTACAAATGGCACTAATTAAAGCTAATATATCTGATTTAAGAATAAAAACATACCCTGTGATTGAAGAATTTGATTCTTCACGTAAAGCGAAGAGAAGATACATTCCTTTTGATATGGAAATTATCAAAGATCTGAAAAAGGGTTGCATTCTTTATGGGGCTACATCGTCTTATCTTAAGATGGTATTAGAGAATTTGACTTTTGAAATTTTAACCCCTAGTGATTAGAAATCTATAGCAAGGATATGTTTAGAACCTGGACAAAATTTACTGTGGCTTTCAGAGTATAGTGAACTCTGGAGAATACAAGACCAACAAAATAGGAAAACTAGAGTTAATATAACAATCACCTTTGATCAACTAGCAGGTATAAGTCATTATGCAGACATTGTAGTGCAGATTAATTACCCTTTTATAGCATATACACACATTGCTGCTACTGCTATCAAAGGATGGGGCACCCTCCCAAGAATGCAAGACAGAAGGGAAGCCTTCACAAAAATAGCACAAAGTCCAAATGAACCCTTTGCTGATTTCGTGAGACATCTACAGACAGCTGTTATATGAACTATTGATGAAAATGCCGCAACAGGAATAATGATAAAACAACTTGCTAGAGAAAATGCTAATGAGATTTGTAGAAGAATTGTAGTAGAACTACACAAAGAAGCTCCTTTAGAGGAGATCATAAGACGCTGTGCTACAGTGGGCACAAATACCTTTTATATACCCAGGGTGTGATACAGAACATGGGAAGATGGGAACATGGATTCCCTGACACATGAAGTAATGGACAATAGACTAGTTTTGGACTATCTCTTGGCTGCTGAAAGAGGTATATGTGTGATTATTATTTATATGCCTTCCTTCTAGGACTTATGGACATGTATATTTTCTCATGTTGTTTGTTACATCACTACTAACCTGTGTATATTATGATATGCTTGTGTAATACCTCCCAAGCTGATGGATTTATGTATTCCTGTTTCAAGTAAGACCCTTAGTTCCAGAGGAAACCTGCTGACAATATCTGGTTTGGTATTTTCACCTCCCTCGTGAGAAGTCAGGGAGGGTGTGATCATCACTTTTTTTGGTGTTTTCACCCCCCTTTCTGAGAAGTCAAGGAGTGTGTGATCACCTACTTTTTGGGGTTCTCATCTCCCTAAGAAGTCAGGAAGGGTATGACCACCTATGTTCTAAAACAAAAGAAAGCAGGAGATATAGAGGGCAGGAACTCTGAAAAGATATACTTAAGTGTAAAGGGCTGAAACTATTGAGTCTATGCACTGAGGTCAGGAGCACTTGAGGCTAACTACCGATTGGACAGTACTCTAGGGGTATATGCTTGGAAAATGGTCCTTTCCACTATCCATGCTGGCTCAATGATTGGTATATACAGAGGATTGTAGGAGAGACTAGGAGATGGAGTAAGACTAGCCAGAATCACTCTTTGGCAGTAGGTGAGGGAGAAGGTGGTTGTGGAGATTCTGATTCCATCCTGTTCAATCTTGCATCTAAGGACCAAGAATAAAGACTGAGGACTTTTGCTTATCCTGACTCCAGATGATTCTGGGGTGTTCTGGGTGCTAGCAGGGTCGTCACACTTAAGGTTCAGTATAATTGATTTAATCCTACAATAAGGTGTTAAGAGTGAAATTGAGATAATGATTCTTTAGTTTACATGTACTTAGTACTTAGTATAGTTCTACAAGTTGACATCTATTCTATAAGATTGACACCAATGATAATGTACTTATGATAGAGTATATAAAAAATGAGAGATCTGGGAGGGGAGACAGAAAGAGAAGACAGAGGACTGGGGGTTGGAGGTCTCAAACAGACTCAAAGACAAAAACCCTCATGATGGCTGTTTTGTCTCCTTCACTTCTCCACTAATACCAAGGCCCATATGAAGGTCCTCCAGAAAGCTAGCCCAGCCCCAGGTGAAGGAGACAGACTGAGAAAGAGATAATAAAGACTTTGGACTTTATTCCTGACTTTTCTGGTGGTGATTATCCTACTGAAAACAAGGCCCATTCAGAGGATCTCCAGAGAGCTAACCAGAACATTACATCTCCCAATTGGTCTGTGTGCCTCAAATCTCTCCCCTCTCATCAAATCACCCTCGACACAGCTACCAAAATGAATAGTCTAAAACATAAGGCTGACCATGTCATTCCAACTATTCAATAACTTCAACAACTTCCCATTGATCTGAGATAAAATATGAATCCTTTTATTGGACTTTTAAAATTCTCTAGAAATAGGCAAGGAAGAAACCAAATTATCACTCTTTGCCGATGATATAATGGTATATTTAGAGAATCAACTAAAAAAACTACTAGAAATAATTCACAACTTTATCAAAGTTGCAGGATACAAAATAAATCTATACAAATCATCAGTATTTTTATACAGTACCAACAAAGCCCAGCAGCAAGAGATACAAAGAAAAATTCCATTTAAAATAACTGTAGATAATATAAAATATTGGGGAGTCTACCTGTTAAGGCAAAGACAGGAACTATATGAACACAATTATAAAATACTTTCCACACAAATAAAGTTGGATCTAATCAGTTGGAAAAATATCAAGTGCTCATTGGCAGACTAAGCTAATATAATAAAAATAACAATACTACCTAAATTAATTTACTTATTCAGTGCCTTACTAATCAAATTCCCAAGAAATTGTTTTACAGAGTTAGAAAAAAATAATAACAAAGTTCATCTGGAAGAACAAAAGGTCAAGAATTTCAAGGGAATTAATTTAAAAATGCAAATGAAGATGATCTAGCCGTACCACACCTAAAACTATATTATAAAGAAGTGGTCATCCAAACCATTTGGTAAGGGCTAAGAAATAGAATAGTTGATCAGTGGAATAGGTTAGGTTCACAAAACATAATCGTCAATGACTATAGTAATTTAGAGTTTGATAAGCCCAAAGAGCCCAACTTTTGGAATAAGAACTCACTATTTGACAAAAATTGTTGGGAAAATTGAAAGTTACTATGGCAGAAATGAGGCATTGACTCACACCTAATACCCTATATCATGATAAGGTCAAAATGAATTCATGATTTAGACATAAAAAGTGATATTATAAAATCCTCTACAACTTATTTCCAGGTTTATAATGCATTGGCTCTTTCCCCACATTCTACATTGGCCTTTTCTCTATTACTCACATATGACACCCCATATTTTTCCATATCTCTCCATGTGTTTGCCCTGCTCAAACCCTGTCCCTGGAATGCATTCTCTTATCTCCATATCAAAAAGGTCATGATGAAATTTAAGCACAATCCCTTATGAAAAGTTTTTTTTCCCTTATCCCCACTCCCCAAATGCTGATGTTCTTTCCCCTTGGCATTTTGTTTTTGTATTCCATGTATTTATTTGGTAAATTTTTACTGAGCATATACTAATGTATGTATATGTCACTTTCCCAAGGACTAAAGCTGCCTAAGAAAAGTGTGGTGGATAAAGTGCTGGATTTGAAATCAGAAAGACTTTTAATAAAATGTTGCTCTAGACACTAATTAGCTGTATGAATCTAGCAAATTACTTTATCTAATTTAGAAGAGAGAGAAGAGAGAAGGAAATGTATCAAGTGAGAAAAATAGCTCTTTATTTTGAATAAAGGCAGGAAGGTAGGAATGACCAATGTGGATATGCAGAACACTAAGGAGATTGGCCTGAGAATTAGAATATTCATATTTCCAACTATTTAATTACCACCTTATATATGGAATGGAGATAAATATAATAGTTGTTCTAGAGTTATTGAATACTTATTCAGTCCTCTTGAAGGTGGCATTGCAATCTCAACTCAAACTAAATATGGAGGAGACAGAGGTTTCCTTAAGATAAGATGACAATTTGTATTTGAGGGAATTTACTAGACAGACCGATGTGCTCCTTTAGCTTTATGCTATTTTGAAACAGTTTTGGATATTACTAGTAAGGGAAGGTCTTGCTAACTTTGCATGAAACCAAGGTAAATTGTACAAATTCTATAGATATTTTAATAATTTTGAGGAGGGAAAATATCACAGATTTAAAGAGGGATAGATATGGAGACGTGTTATCATAAAAAGATATATGACAGTATAATGTAGTAAGAAGAATATGCTATATCTAGATTTAGAATATCTGAATACACATTGTGGCCTCATTTCTTATTATCTGTCTGACATTGTGTAAGTATCTTTACTTCTCTGAGTTCCAATTTTTTCATCTGTAAAATGAGGTTTGTGAATTAGTTAACCTCTAAGGCTTCTGCCAGTTCTGAATTTGTAATGTGCAGTACTGGAGAACATCTTTCAAACAAGCACTTCTGTTTTCTTTCTAATAACCATATATGTGAAAAATAGGCAAATGTAAACAAAACAAAACAAAACAAAACAACAAAACAAACACCCTGGCATCACTTAATATATCTTTCCTTTTATGGTTCAGCTTCCCCACTCTCATTCACATTTCTTTCATGGCTAGATCTTAAGGGGAAAAAATTCAAGCCGGAAGCAATGTTTTATAATTGATTTATAAATTCCTAAAAAGTGTCAAGTATAGTTTTGACATTGTTCCTTGTACACCATAAAAATAAAGGGATGTGAAGACTCTTGGGAGCTTCAGCTCTATGCAGGTCCTTTTACTTCACACTTTGGAGCTTCTCAGTTTACTGATTATTAGCTGAGGTGAAGCAGCCGCTAGTTGCTGGTCAGACAGCAACAGAAGTAGCAGCGCAGCAGCAGCACCGCTGGCTGTTGTAAAGCTCGATTATTGATCATGTACTTACATGGTTGGCAGCTTTTTATGTAAGAGAAATAAATGATATAGTTGTTTCTATCCATTAAACTATAGTGTTATCCAGGGATTGAAAAACTACCCCGAACATGGCAATTATTTTTGGAGGTTCTGTAATGCTTAAATATAATTGCCTAGTAATCTGATATTTACTGTGCAACTGCAAAGTGGAATTACGTTTGTATTTGTACCTTGTTAAAAAAAAAAAAAGGCATTAAATATGTTTGATACTCAGCAGTCTTCCTTCATAGTCGAGGATTTCTTTTTCTCCATTCTCCTCCCTCTCCCCTATTCTCCTGTTATATTTGGGGATAGGACTTTTAGGTACCTCTTCCTCCCTTAAGGAACAGGAACAAATTGAAGCAAATTACTTTTCGCTTTTGCGGGATTTTTTCCTCCTTCTTTGCCTCCTCCGTCCCCCCTTTAACTCTAAGAACTGACCTGTACTTATGTAGGTGGAACTCAGTAATTTACTAGGACGCTGGTGGCCTCCAGGCTTCAAACTGCTACGAAGGGGAGGCAGAGGGGCCCCAGAAACACAAAAGAATTTGCATGATTAGTGGAGCTGCAAAGGCCCGGGGAACGTGCTTAGAGAGTAAACCGCCCGGGCTTGGGCAGAACCCAACACAGATCAATGGAGAGGTTCTCCTCCGTGCTATCAGCAGCTGCTACCTCTGAAAACTAAGAACACGAAACACCAAACCCAAACCTATAGCCACCTTCAACACTTCCTTCTGCTTCGAAAGCTCAGTCTTAATTCACTTCCATCTCAGTTCCTCTCAAATTGGACTTTCCGATCCATGATTACCCTGCCAGGACTAAAACTTTTCAAATGACTTCTTATCATAATTCACAAAAAGAATTAGGCATCCCTACCCTGATTGTTATTTTTCTCTTTCTTTTCTTTTTTTTCTTTTCTTTTTTCCTCCTTCCCTCCCTCCTTCCCTCCCTCTCTCTCTATCTTTTTTATTTTTCTTCCTTCTTTCTCTCTCTTCTTCCTCCCTTTCCTTCTTTCCTTCCTTTATGTAATATTTCACCTTATCATAAAGGCTTCCTTCCTTCCTCCCTCCCTCTTTTCTTTCTTTCCTTTCTTCCTTCCTTCCTTCCTTTGGTTTTCTTCCTTGTTTTCTTCTTTCCTTTCTTTCCTTCTTTTCTATTTTCCTGCAAGATAGCAGTGCCCAGATACTCATAACATGCCATTTTGATTATAGGATAGGGAGGAGAGAAGAGCTCCTCCTCAGACCTCTTTTTAAACAGGGTGAGCAGGCCAACTATCTCTTCCTTTCCAACTTAGCTGTACTGCTTCAGACTTTCTCTAATACTGAAAAGAAAAAGAAAGAGAAGGAATAGAAGAAATGAAACTTAAAGGATATTTAAAATTGATTTATAAATTTCATTTATGGATTCACATATGGGTTAAAAGAAGACATTTTTGAGGGAACTGGTACAAATTCCTATGAATTTCACATAACCTCTAAATTTCTGGTTTTCCTATGAGATGTGTCTTTTGAGGTTCCAGTAAAGATACCTAAAGGGAATAATATTTTGTCTGCCTCTGAACAAGCCCATAGGACAGGAAAATCAGATAATAACATTTTTCTGTCTGTTTCTCTTATTTCAGCTCAGCTTATGAAAACACAGCCAAAAAAATAACCATAAATGTTAGCCTTTGTGATAAGGTAAAATGTTACATAAACATAATGTATTAATATTACTACTATTACTATTAATGTGGTGGTGATCACTGCAACCTTCCCCTTTCATGTTTTTACAGTGTCTGAATTGGCCCCTAAATCCTTTGACAGGCTCTTCCTTCCTGCCAATATCAAATTGAAGCACTTATCTCCACCTTCCGGTCACTTTTATCTCTAAAATGCTGTCTGTGTCTGCCTCTTTTCATAAGACAAGTCTTTACACTACCAAAATAAAGATTCAATTCAGTCTGTTAAATCAGAGGAGAGAAAAGCACAGTCAAATTTGTTATTTGAGGTCAGGTAGAGAAAATAAGTGATTAGCTCTGTGTGTGTGTGTGTGTGTGTGTGTGTGTGTGTGTGTGTGTGTGTTTAAACTCAAAGTTGTTGTGGCATCATATGGGCTTTAGTTAATTCTTTTCATTTGTTCATAGTCCCAGCTGTCTTTATTTACGATATTTGTCTAGCTCCATCTCCATACCTTTTTTCAGGCTATCTATTAAACCCTGGAAATGTCCCTCATTTAAAAGAGAGTGGAACACAGTCACATGCCTCATCCTCAGTCATTCTGTGAAGGTTTCTTACTCTAATTAATGACTGAAAGCTTTCCTGTAAGAACAAAATGACAAGAGTAAAGCTTCAGAAGATTTTTTTTTTAAGGCCAGCAAATGACAATTGTATCTTAATTCTGAAGCTTTTCCACTTAATCTCCTGAAATTGTATGCCCTGTCGGATATTGACTTCTAATTTGAATTGTATTGCTGCTAAAGCCTGAGCTATGTTTGGAACTGTATTTAGTGTATTTGGTCAATCAACAATAATGACATTTTTGGACAGCATTCTCTTTCATTTTCTGTTTATGAAAAGGAGAGGGCTTCTGGAGGGTAGAGAAGGAAAAAAGGAGGGAGCCTAAAGAGGAAGGGACAAGAGGCAGAATCCATTGCTGCCTTAAGGTCCTTGTGTTTGAGGATTGGTAAATTTCAACTACTATAGTGTATTATGACATAGATCAGCTGTTGTTTTCCAGCCTCAGAGGAAACCTTGAGGAATCTCATTCCTTCAATTGTATTAAATTATCTGCAAATGTTGTCCTTTCCACTCAAAGTACTTTCATCAGCACATTCAATGTGAGTTGTAAGAACAGCAAAATCTCTTTAAAGCTATTGTTTCTTTGGATGTTTGGTTTACCTTTGGGTTCCATAACAAAATAACTTAATAAATGAAGGGTGAGTGGAATTGTTACTATAGCAATCCCCATAGTAACATCAAAATGTCACCAACACTCATCCTCAGAGTACAGACTCTGTGAAGGTTTATTTGCTCGCTTTTCTCTTTTCCCTCCTCCCCTCCCCACACTAGGTTTGGCTCTGATGACCAAATCTATCGAATCTAATCTATTTTCTTTCTGTCTCAGAGTTAATATGGTGACAAAATAATAAAAGTCGTTTGTCCTTTGTATTCAAAACAAAAGAATCAGATGTGAATTTTCCATGAGGGTGAAAATATGAGAGAAAATATGTTTCTTGAATTATTGTTTAATATGTTCTGGAATTATTAGGTATATATATATATACACACATATATATTTCAATTTAGAAAATTTTATTGATTTGCATGTACATACTGCATTAGAAATTTCTATCAAAATTCCTATGCATATACATATTAATTAAATAGCTCTCTTCTCACTAGCAAAATCTGAGCCCTCCCCCCTTCCTTTTTTTTTTCTTTTTACAATTGTATTTTTTTTTAATTTTAGCTTTTTATTTACAAGACATATGCATGGGTAATTTTTTCAGCATTGACCCTCGCAAAACCTTCTGTTCCAACTTTTCCCCTCCTTACCCCCACCCTCTCCCCTAGGGGGCACATAGACCAATACATGTTAAATATGTTAAAGTATATGTTAAATACAACATATGTATACATATTTATACAGTTATTTTGCTGCACAAGAAAAATCGGATTTAGAAAGAAGGTAAAAATAACCTGAGAAGAAAAACAAAAATGCAAGCGGGCAATAACAGAAGGAGTAGAAATACTATGTTATGGTCCACACTCATTTCCCATAGTTCTTTCACTGGATGTAGCTGGTTCTCTTCATTACTGAACAATTGGAACTGATTTGGTTCATCTCATTATTGAAGAGAGCCACATAGGTATATCTTTTTTAAATAAAAATTCTCATTTATTGTCTTTTTCCAGATTTCAGTAGTCTTATATTATGTCTACAAAATAAGACTACCAGAACAAATAATAATGATCAGAATGCAGCACTGTAGGAACACACATATTTTTTTCCTCTCTTATTTTTAAGAAGATTGAATGGAAAGAACTCCAAGAAATTATTTGGACTAGCCCCCTGTCTCTTGCCTGGGCAAGGATTCGATTTTCATGGTAACATTATCATTACTAAGCAGTACCAACATATAAAAATAGATGTTAAAGACACATTCAAGGAGACAATATAAGGATGATTTAAAACTCATGTTCAATTAATGTGTACTGATTGTTCACATATCTTCCATTGAAGTCCCACTCTGACTGTGCCATAGGAGGAATTTGGGATAATCAGAGAGTCAGACCAGGAGAACTTAAGTACCAGCAGGTTTCACCATGCTGGAGAAACTTTGAGCAAAGGCCTGGTATGCTTTTCTGTCCTCTGAATAGTCTGACAGCCATGATAGGAGAGGCTTACTACCAAATAAACTATGGAGTGATTATTTTTTTTTTTATTTTCAAAATTCACAAAGACTATGTTAAGGAATGATGTTCTGTGACAAGTACATCCATTCTGATAAAATAATAGTTTTTTAAAGCATTGAACTACATGTGTCTGTTCAAGTGTGCATATATGTTATGTTAGCCAAACAGTAAATAAAAAATTAATTACTGCATATCAAACACCATGCAAAACTTAGCCAATACAAATATGATTAAAATAACTCCTAAGTGCAAAGAGGTGATATCTTAATGGGAAACAAATACATCTATAAGTATATACAGTAAGAATTTTAAAAGAATGAATAAAAATAAATATAAAGTAGTTAAGTACAAAGGAATTTGGAGGATAGGTACTATCAATTTAGGGGAAAAGGGTAATCATGAAAGGCTTTGTAAAAAAAAAGCTATGCTTGTGTAATTGGTGATAATAACTCATATATACTTTACTTTAACAAAGCACTCTCTTCATAATAGCACTATGAAAGAAAAAGCTCAAAAAATATTATTACCCCCATTTTAAAGATGATGACACTGAAATTTAGTAATGTTAAATGACTTGCCCAGGACCACATAGTACATATTAAAATCATAATTTGACTCCATATTTTGCTATCTTCTAAATTGATCACTCTTTCTGCTACAGGCTGTTTATCAGTTTGTGGATATGTAATGCCATGAGATTGGTATCTGGGGAGCCAAGAGCCCCTGCTGTCTTTCTTAGCACTCCCTGTCTCATAATAGCACTTCCTTTTTTGACAGGCAGCCTGTGACCCAATTTGCTTGTACCATCTACTGATTTACCCACCTTCCTTCATTCCTCCATTCTTACCTGGTTCTGGGGAAAGATGCTTCAGCTTTCCTTTATCTCCCTCCAAAACATAACATGCTATGTTCATTTAAAAAGAGAGATTTAGTAAGGAGAGAGTGGTGGATATGTACAATTCTTGATCAGGGGATAAGAGTTTACAAATTGTAAAAGGTCCTCTAAGTACTAACTAAAGGACTTTTTCTTAGATTTCCCTTCCCTTTTGTCTGGCCTCCCTGCTACTACATTTTGGATATTACATCAGTCCTACACAATTTGTCTCTCAGGAAATATAGCTATATAGATCACATAGAGATAAAGAGGTAGTAGACAGCTAGATAGAAATATAGACAGCCAGATATGTGTAAACAAACAGCCCCCTAGACACAGAAAAAAAAATCATATTCATCTCATTAAAATGATAGAACCAAGGGGATAGATAGTAAGTTTCTGCTAAAAGTCTAGATTCCCATACCTATAAAAGAAGAATTGGGGATGATTATAAAGGGCTAAACACCATAATTTCTTCATCAAGTCCACTTCAAGAGTGGAACTGATCAAAAATATGTTAATACATCTGTGATCTCATCAACATGGATACTCTCTATGGTGATAAACATTTCAACACAACCATCCCTGCCCAACCTATGAGACCAACTCCTTCCAAAAGCTCACTACAGGTTGTCCATCCAGCATTCTGGATATCATTTTCACCATCTTAATATTATAAGGATAACAATGAAGCTTGTGGGCTGTCTATTGATTATTTCTTATTCTTGTTAACATGACTAGTCCAGTTGTTTTCTATATAGAAAGATATAGTTATCTTCAGAATGTAGCATTGTGAAAACAAACAGTATTTCTGAATTTCTTCCTTTTTCCTTTTTTTGCAGAGGGACTGAGATAGTCAAGCTTAAGTAATTTGTCTCAGCTAGTAAATACAGCTAGTAAATGTCAAGGGTCTGAAGTTAGATTTGAACTCAGGTCCTCTGGACTCCAGGGCAGACTCACTCTGTTACCTAGCTGCCTCTTCTCTCCTACTTTTTCTTTCTTTCTTTCTTTCTTTCTTTCTTTCTTTCTTTCTTTCTTTCTTTCTTTCTTTCTTTCTTTCTTTCTTTCTTTCTTTCTTTCTTTCTTTCTTTCTTTCTTTTTTTACTATTTATAAAATGTACTCTATTTGGGCTAGCTACTTGCCTCCTACGTCTTGCCAATGCTAGGATTTGCTTTCTATGTTGTTTCCATATCTATATGTATATTTATGTTTCTATCAACATCTATCTATATCACTAGACATATAGATAAGACTTGTATAGATATATTGTAGAGCTGAGGGATATAAATTTAATTATGTAACTGTATATCTCTATATATATCATATATATGCATATATACATGTAAATGCATATACACATATACGTATAGTGAGGGAAATAAAAGTCTATATAGAAAGAAATAAACTGACAGACACAGACCGATAGATAGATAGATAATACAGATATTGAAATGAACAATGAGTTGAGGACAGAATTGAAATACCACAAACCAAAATTCCATCTTTTAACACCAATATTTTTCTGGTAATATTGTAGATCTTGGTTGTTGTCTTTTATACTCAAAGAGGACCAAAATGACACCACTATATTAAAATGGAGTTACAGAGTGTCTGACTATAGCTGATCAGACCAATACGAACTTGGAATGCTCTGCCACAGATTGGAAACAAATAGTCCCTATGAACATTTGGAGTAGCTTCTCTAATTTTATGCATCTCACATTTCTTTGGGCTAATTCAATTATGTTTTGCTCATAGAGTGCAGCACTTTTTCTGATGAAGACATGCCAAGTTGGGCAGTCTTATGCTAGTGTCTCCCATGTCATAAAATAAATGCTAAAGTTCTTAAGAGATAAATTGAGTGTCCCTGTATTGCTTTTTCTGACCATCTTGAGAGTGCTTGCCCTGTGTGAGTTTTCCATAAAATACTTTTTTTTTTTTTTTTTGGCAAATGTATATCTGGACAATATACCACCACTATGCCAGGAAACTGAATCGCTTCCATTTGAATTGTCTTAGGAAGATTTTCCTGGCAGGATAAAAAAAAACAGACACTGAGGTTCTTTCTTAAACTAAACTGCCAAGCATTCCAATTCTACTGCAGAAAGCATAACTCTGTTGGGCTGGCCACATTGAATACCAAACGTTATGGAGTGGCAAATCAGGAAGCATTGCCATTTCTGAAGAGTTGAAGTTGACGATCACTTTTGGGGCAATAGAAAAGCCTGTGATATGTGCTCCGTATCAAAACAAGGAATTATTTAGGAAATTTTGTGTAAAAGACATCATTAAAGACATGGATGAATAACTAATGTTGGTCATATGACAAAAATTATCAAGAACCAATGGAGAGTCCACATCTTCTGTTGGTATCCCTATAATGTCAAGAGAATAAAGGAGACCTACAGAAGACTGGATATTCCTCCACTGATAAACTTGTAGTAGGGCAGAGTTTGATGTCACAAAGGATGCTAAGAGATGGATGAGTTATGATGTGCATCATTATAGGGACTACTTATGTTAATGAGATCTATTAGCAGTTCCTGATCTTTGATTATGAATTTTTGCCAACAAGACTACGGTGCCTCAGCCCTTTGGAATCTCCTCAAAAACTTAAATTATAATTATTGAAAACTAAACTTAGTTCAGAAACTTTCTACGTATATCCCTACTCCTTCAAACAATCATTTGTTTCTTTTCATTTCTCACATAGTTTTCTTGATACTTCTCTTAATCTTCAGATTATAGAACTAGAAAGATCATATTCCTGAATCTAAAACAAGAAAGTTGTCACCTGGGTTTCCAAATTATTAAGCAATGTACCTAGCCTAGCACATATCATCCATTTTCTGAAGGCTACTCTGGAATTTCATCCATTTAGCCTATTTTGGCTGATCCATTTGAAGTGAATTCTTTTTTTTTTTTTCTGAGTCAATTGGGGTTAAGTGACTTGCCCAGGGTTCACACAGCTAGGAAGTATTAAGTGTCTAAGGTCGGGTTTGAACCCAGGTCCTTTTGACTTCAGGACTGGTGCTCTATTCATTGTGCCACCTAGCTACCTCAGAAGTGAACTCTTTTAGCTGGATTTTTTTGGGTTGTTCAGCCACTGTTAAGTGAAAATGTCTCTTCTACTTATATGCACTGTGGGGATCTAATGCCCAGTGATTCAGTATGCCCACTACTTCTATCTCAACTTAGACTTCAAGTTTCCAACTTGTCTTTTGACTGTCTCAATCTCTCATAATATTTAGTCCCTAATGAACTTGATCTAATCATAGTGAATGCTTCCCTTTCTGGTGAATCTGAGTTGACAGGCACACTTTATGACCAATGAGAGTAGAAATACATTCCAATCTTTAGCTATAGGGTTCCATACTTTGCAAACTTAGCCATGATCTATTTATGACCTTCTACAAAGGAATTAGCTAGCATTTTTACCATAATAACATTTTTTTTAAAAAGGATCATATAGTAGTATTAATATATTCTTAATCCTCACTACTCAAAAAATATACTAGAATAAGATTAATAAAGATTAAAGGAAGGAAAGATTAAAATCAGCATGATTTTAAAATCTCTATTTCAGATCTACATCATAGATATTCATGCATACATGTAAATATGTACATGTTTATATTTATATATATTTAACACACATTTAAGCGATCAGCTGCTGAATATCAAATACTAGTCCACTGTCTATCCTGTTTCTTATTTCATTATACTTTGAATATTAATCTATAAATAGCAAATAATATAGAATATCAAGGTGAAAATTAAATTTGGAGGGTCCTGCTATTAAATGCAGAACCCAGGGCTCCTTAACATTATAGAGCCTGGGATGAAGCTCTCAGGTCAGTGGAGCTCATGACCAAAAAGATCCCTCAGAATAAATGAAAGTGTTTTAAGGAACCAAGAATAATTCTAAGACTGAAGTCTCATGTTGAGAATCAAAAAACCCATCTGTGTGCAACATTTGTGATGACAGGCAAGGTTTTCACTGGAAACAAGTAGTATAATAGTTTGCATATTAGGAACTGTTTTGATAGTACTTTTGGTGTGATGGAAAACACACTTAAAATACTATATATAATATATATCTTCATATATATATTAATTGTTAGCACTATCATTTTGTTTAGAGACAAACTGGACCTTTGGTCCTCTATTAACTTTAACCTCAGTCAATAAACATTGTTATGTACTACCTGCAATAGATAAGACATGGTATCAGGAACTATGAAGAATATTAATCTTTTTTTAATCTACAATGTGCCTGGCACTGTGCTAAATGCTAGGAATAAAAATAAAATGACATTTTTACCCTCACAGAGTTTATATTCTAGAGAGATATGATAATACATATAGAGAGGAAGAAGGAATTATTTTGTGATGGAATAGTTTGGAAATGGTCAGAAAATCTCATGAAGACCTGGTTCTAGACAAGATAATGTTAGTGATCAACTATCAGAGTTCAAGGACATCTAGGTGATATAGTGGTTCAAATCTGGTCACAGACCCTTATTAACTATGCAACCTTGAGTAAACTAACACTGTTTGCCTTATTTTCTCATCTGTAAAATGAACCTGAGAAGAAAATGGAAAACCATTCCAGTATCTTTGCCAAAAAAACTCCAGATGGAATCATAAAGATCATAAAGTGAAAGAACTGAAAAATTAGAGCTCAGGGTCCTAAGAGCAGAACCCAAGTTTCTGGTGGCAAGGAAAGTAAAGAGTATGTCCATTGTATAGACAGCTTGGTTTGGAAACTGTAGGGGAAGGGAAGAGGAAAGGAATAAGCATTTATTGAATGCCTACTATGTTCCAAGCACTGTACAAATATTGCTTCATTTAATCCTCCCAATAACTTTATCAAGTAGATGATATTATTATCCCTGTTTTATATTTGAGGAGACTAGAAGGCAGTCAGAGGTTATATGACCACATAACTAGTAAGTTTTAGAGGCCAAATCTAAACTTCTGACTCTAGGCCCATCATGCTATGTAATATACCATATTACTGAAGAGCTATAATAAAAAAAAAGACAAAACACATATTGTGGAGGACTTAAATGCAAAGGTAATAGTTTGCATTTTATCATATAGATCAATTTATTCCAATTTTTCTAAGATTTTTTTTAATGGTATTTATGGTATTTCCATGTTACAACCATCCCACTTCTTATCATCTGCAAGGTTGATAAGCATGTCACCTATGATTTTACCCAAATCTGTAATAAAATTTGTGTGAATAGGACAGGGGCAAAGACAGTCCTGAAGCGCCCAGAATAGAGATCTCTTCTAAACTGATACTAACTCATTAATGAAATGCTATTTTTTTCTCCAAGAAAAAAAAAAAAAAACAACACCGATTATATTTGGGTATATAATAAATATTTAAAGGGCCATGAAGAACCCCCTTTTTTATAATTATTCTACCAATACTAGAAATATCTTAGAAGCCAATTTTGCTAATACATAAAGTTGACTTAACTATTATAATAGTCTGTTACTGTTCTATTACAGTGACAGAATTCAAGACTTGTATTAAAACTTGACAGTACTTAAAGATGGGCTAGTGGAAAACATCAGCTGGATAGCTGAATTTCTTGGCTTCTCTCTGGTTAGGACAATTATCACTAATCATTGCCATATTCATGTTTTAAACTTATCATTTTTTCATTTATGCAGGTGCACAACCAACATCAGCACAAGCTCAGATTGTTTTTGTGTGGTTTTTGTTGGTTTCCTACACATACAACTTTGTCTATGTTTTCAAAGGTTCAAATTGATTTTTTTAGGAAAAAATGTTTATAAGGAACTTTCATGCTGAGAAGCAATGTGCCAAATCCCATCAAAATGCTAATGTGTTTGGACACCGCTGGAATATCAGGAAGGTTTTTTATGATGGAGAGTATCAATCCCCAATACACAATACCCTCACTCTCATGCATTCTTGAAACTGTCCTCAGGTCCTATGGGAGGACCATTTTTCTGGACACTTCCGGAAGCAAATCTCCTTTGGATGAAGTCCAGATCTTCATCTTTTCACATTTTACCCAATGGCAAGGAATGCCAAGTAGAGGCATATCTTAAAGACAACATGGGTTTGGTTCCAGACCACTGCAATAAAGCAAATATCACAAAGAAGTAAGTCACATAAATTTTGGGATTTCCCAATGCATATAAAAAGTATATTGGCACTGTACTGCACTCCATTGAGTGTGCAATAGTATTATATCTTTTAAAATGTACATATCTTAATTAAAAACATTATGGTTTTTAAAAAATACCATCATCGGAGTCTTCAGCAAGTAGTTATCTTTCTGCCGGTGGAGGATGCTGCTTTGATATTGATTTGACCCCGCTGTTGATCAATCAAGGTAGTGATGTAGGGGCTGTGGCAATTTCTCCAAATAAGACAAGAATGAAGTTTGTTATGTCAACTGACTTTCTTTCAGTTGAATAATTAGATGAATATCAGTAATCGGCCAATATTATTTGGCCTAATTTTGATGTTGTTATATCTCAGGGAATAAGTTGGCCCGAGGAGAGAAAAAAGGAGAGAAATGGGAGAACAATAAAAACACACACATTTATTAAGTTTACCATCTTATATAGACTTTGTTTATAGCTTCCCAAAACAATTATACACTGATCTTTTTTTAAAAATTATTTTACCATTTACCAAAATAAAGTCAAAATGGGTATGTGACCTAGATATAAGGAGATATATCACAAAAATAGAATAATGTGGAACATATTACTTATCAGACTTATGGATAGTTGAATGATTTATAAATAAGAGATAGAGAGCAAATTTAAGTATAAAATGAATAGTTTTGATCCCATTAAATTTAAAAAGTTTGTACAAATAAAACAAGAATGGCAAAGATGAGAAGGAAAGTGGAAAATTGAAGGAGGAAATTTATAGTCAGCTTGTCAGATAAAGATTTCATATCTCAGATATATAAAAAACTTTGTCAAATCTATAAGTACAAAAAAGTCATTACCCATTTGATAAATGGTTAAAGGATATGAACAAGCAGTTTTCCAATGAAGAAATCAAAACAATTTAGAATTACATGAAAAAATATTCTAAATCATTATTGATTAGAGAAATGAAGATTAAAATAATCTTAGGATGTCATTATATACCTATCAAATTGGTCAAAATGATTAAAGAAGAAAGTGACAAATGTTGGAAGGGTTGTGGAAAAATTGAAACACTGATTCATTGTTTGTGGAATTGTAAACCGAGCCAAACATTTTGGAAAGCAATCTGGAATTAAGCCAAACTGTCTGTACACTTTGATTCAGTAATATTATTATTACAAATACCACATCTATTTCCAAAGATGATTAGGGTAAAGGAAGACACAAGGTGAGAACATATTATTGGAAAAATGATACCAATAGACTTGTTCAATACAAGGTTGGCACAAACTTTCTATTTGAAATCACAGTATCTGCAAACCACAATAAAGCAAAGCACATTAAAATGAGGTATGCCTTTAAAATCCATAGAAATATTGTATTTCTCAATCTATATATTTAAAAAGAAGTAAGAAAGTTAAAAAAAAAACAGAAAGGTCTTTATAAATTAGTTTGTTGTTATTGTTGAGTTTGTTTGTTTATAACCAGATATAGTACCAGGCCTATATAAAAGCAAGGAAAAGACATCATACCCCCATATACCAGATCAGAGACTGAGCTACAAGGAAAGGGCTCATGTAGCCTAGGAATCTTCAAATTACATCCTGAAAGTAAATCTGGTCCATTTGCTGACTCCAATTTAGCCCCAAACCTTCATATTAGAAAAGAAGTAAACTGTACCACAGAGATGAATAAATAGATTAATAAGCAACTATTAAGAACTTACTATGTATTATGCCTGACACTGTACGAGGCAAAAAGCTCACATTTTATACAGTAGATAACATGTACCCATCTATACACACGTGGACATATACACATGTATAATGTCAATGCACTCTACTCTACTCTACTCTACTTGAGTTCAGTGGTTTTTTTTCATGGAAGTAATGTTTCCACTCCTAGAATATCCAGATTTGGTGAATCCCCCCTCCAAACTGTTATTAATAAAAGCATCCATACTAGCCACGCTCCCTTTTAACCTTAAACAAGACATGAATTCCCAGACTATGTCTTCACCTTACCCTGCATGTGTATCCCTCATCTTCAGGTTTTTTTTTTTTTTTTGAGAGCAGCAGACACTATCTTTTTGGTTATGTTTGTAATCTTATTACTTACCATAATACTTGTCACATAGTAAATGCTTAATAAATAGTAGTTAGCTGGCTAGCTACATATACATGTGTAGGTGTACACATAAAAAAAGTTATAGGAATTCTATCAATGGCTGGGTGAGAGGGAAGGTCAATAAAAAGAAATATTTCATCCCAAAAAAATCAAAAAGGCAGAGATGAAGAGTACATTCCAAACATAGAGTAAAGAGTGCAAAAATTCAGAGATGAAAATATGAATGTCGTGTGTGAAGAACTATAAGAAGGCAGTTTACTTGGATTGAAAAGTATATATGAGTGGGAGAGAATGAAATCTAGAAAGGTAGGTTAGACCCAGCTTATGAAGGATTTTAAGGATTTTAAATTCCTGGAAGAGGAAATTATATATTTGACTCAATAATAGGAAGTCACTTGAGTTTATTGAGTAGAATGTAAATTGAACAGATCTGAGTTTTAAGAAAATGTTTTTGCAATTATGAAGAAGATGCCTTGGAAAGGAAAGAAATTTGAGGTAGGTAGAATGATGAAAAGGCCATTTCACTAGATTAGGTAAAAAGTAATGAGAGAATTAACTGGATTTTTAGTCATGTACAGAGAAAAAGATAGAAATTAGAGATATGATGGCTACAGATTTGACAAAATGTGTGTGTATGCGCGTGTGTGTTGGAAGAAGTCTCAGAGGGAAAACAATAAGATTAAGGAAGAATGAGAAGACTTCTTTAAAAAGATGAACCTTTGGATATATTTGAGGGAAGCCAGGAAAACTAGGAGGAGATGAGGAGGGAGAGAGTTCCAGGAATGGAAAAAAATCAAGTGAAAACATTCAGAATTGGGAAATGAAGAATCATGTACTGTAACTAAAAAGGTGGTCAGTACCACTGGATCACTGTAGAAGAATAACATATAAGAAAACTGGAAAAATAGGAAGGGGCTAGGTTGTAAAGAGTTTTAAAAATTAAACAGTGAATTTTACATTTGATTTTGGAGGGAATAGGGTACCACTAAAATTTATTGAGTAAGAGGGGTGATATGTTAGGAATGTTAGGAATATTAGGAAAATCAGTTTAATAGTAGTCAATGGATTGGAGTGAAGAAGATAAATGAGCCAAATGTTATAATAGTGCAGGTGTGAGGTGATGAGGACATATATTAGAGTATTTATGGTCACAGAACAAAGAAGGGGATATATATGAGATGTAATTACTATAATCTAAAGAGGCAGACACACAATGTAATTGCAGAGATGTAATAGCTGGGTGATGGAGAGACAAGCCAGAAGGCAGGAAGACTCATCATTTTCCTGAATTCAAATCTGGCCATAGATACTTAATAGCTATGTCACCCTGGGCAAGTCACTTCACCTGTTTACCTCAGTTCCTCATCTGGAAAATGAGCTGGAGAAAGAAATGGCACAAGCACTCCAGTGTCTTTGCTAAGAAAACTCCAGATGGGATCACAGATTATTGGACACAACTGAAATGACTCAACAAATTGCAGCGATGTAGATTTGGGCTTCATATAATGAATATCTAAGGAAGATAATAAATTCCACTCTCAGAGGTCTTCAAGAAGAAGCTGTCTAATCTAGTCATTTGCTATATCTGTTTAGAAGAGATTCTGTGTTAGATATGGCTTAGAATATATATATGTAAAGAGCTTTTCCAGTTGTCAGATTCGGGATCTCTTTCTCTGAATTCTAATATATCCAACACTCAATCAGATAATATCTTGTATTTTTATTTAATTTTCTGTGTATGTGCATTATAGGTCTCCAGAAGATGAGGACTGTGCCTTGTATCTGTTTTATATAAGCTAGAATACTTGGCACACACAATAAGTGCTGAATAAATACTTAGAGAATCATTATAAACACTCATCCCACCTGCCCTGCATTTTGAGAAAATCTGAGCAAATAAGACAGATAAAAAGTTTCCTTTTAATGGTGAATTCACTGTGGTCATCCAGATGTTGCTTCTTGTTGCTTTTTCCAAATGTTATTAGATGGGATCAAAGAACCTATAGACATTTCATCTACTGCTACTACTTTCCCTGTCCCTGCCCCTTAGTATGGTCTTACCAGAATTCCTAAGAATATAATTATTTGTATTTGACTAGATGGTGATAGCATAACGGTGCCACAGTGAACTCTTAAAAAAAATTAAGGCAATCAAAAGACAAAAAAGGAAATACAAACCTAGGTTCCTAATCCAGCCTTTTCTCATATTGATTCTGACAAATCACTGCTAATTTCTTTCACATATCTCTAGCTTGTATGTACCTGTTTTGTCCACAACTATAGAAAAACATATTCCATTATCCTCAACTGCACTTGATTTTTGTTGCAATCTGCTTGGCCTCTGATCCCAAAATATGTTGCCCTTCCAGGAAGAATTACTCTTACTTGATTGATCTGAGTTGCATTCTCTTTTGTTCTCTGTGGCCCAAATATGAGATGTCTTGGAACTAGGGGGTGTAACTGTCAGGATGGCCTGGTATTCAGTGGATTATCTTGGAATCTTTGATGTCTGATCAAGTTTCAGCTACTTTCAAGGCCATTGGAACAAATTATTCTCATTCAGATAATTCCCTAACTCACTGATGGATTTGTTGTTCTGTTGACCTTGATGCCATTTTTTGTCCTCATTGAAGACATATTACAACATTGCAGAAAACATTATGATAAAAATTTGGGGAGTTAAACACACAGCACTGTTTACTCCCCTGTTGATTTGAAAAGTATGAGAACGTTATCCATTATTCAAAACTCAGGCAAGCATGCCATAATCATATTGGTCTACAATACTAATGAACTTCTTTGGGTAATCAAATCGTGCCATAAATTTCCAAAAGCCCTCAAAACTGACAGTGTCAAAGACCTTCATTAGATCAACAAATTTTGTGTAACAGATCTCTGTTCTACTCCACTTGATAGATATATCATATTGAAAACAGTATTTATAAATTGCTTTAAGGTTTGCAAAATCCTAAAACATATTGGTCCATTTGATCTTCACAAAAACTCTTTGTGTTTTGTCCTATTATTCTTATTTTGGAAATAAGGACACCGTGGCCCTTATGATTAGATACTATCATTGTAGATCCCTAATTACTGGCTTCTGTAGGAGGCAAAGCCACTAGATTACCAAGGACTGCCACTATTGTCACTGGGACACTGGCTGCTAAAGAATATGAAAGCAAGGATCATTGACTATTGAGGACTGTGAAACCCCTTTTTTTATATCCCCTGGGATTATTATAATAGCCTGAAGGCTGTTTTAAATTTCTCTCCACTCCAATCCATCCTGCATTCAGTCACTAAAATGATTTTTCTAAAGCATGGGTCAGTAACCAATGTTCCCACCCCATAAACCCTAGTGATTCCCTATTACTTTGAGAATCAGATGCAAAAATGATCTTTTTGGAATTCAAAATCCTATCTCTTTCCTGCCTTTTAATTCTTTTTACTCTTTCTCCTAGCCATGTACAGTGTACTTGACAATGACTTCCTGATTGTTCCACGAACAAGACACACTCCCACCTTTATTATCCAGGCATTTTTCTCTGGCTATTTCCTAAAATTCTTCAGCTTCACATACTGATTTCCATAGCTTTCTTTAAGTCCCAACTAAAATTCCATCTTCTACAAAAAGCCTTTCCCAAACCTTCTTAATTCTAATGCCTTCCTTCTGTTAATTATTTCCTATTTATGCTGTATGTAGCTTGCTGTATGTAGTCTTTTTATTTGTTTTCATGCTATCCTCTCATTAGATTGTAAGTTCTTTGAAGACAAAGACTGTGTTTTGCCTTTTTAAAAAATATATATATTCAGGGCTTAGAATAGGGCCTGACACATAGTAGGTCCTTAATAAATATTTAGGGATTGATTGCAGACTATTAGGATTCTTACAAAGTGATGTCAGTTCAACATTATCATTTTCAATTGACATGGAAAGACATTGTATCAAATATCATCAAAGGCATTTCAGTACCATGTACAGTGTTTCTTCAACAACATATATAATGTAAGTTTCACTAAAAATATGTGATGATGACATTTTATCATACAATATCACACTAGTACTTGAATCAACTTATTTGTTCTGCAATAATGTGTTTGAAAACTAAATTTTGGGGAAAGAAAAGAAATAAAATATATTTAGTGTAGCCCTCCAACTTAGATTTAATGAAGAAGGCTATTAATATAAACAATCTTCAATTTAAACCTTCAAGTATCAAAAAATAGACCTGTTCTCTTAAGGAGTATGTCCTATCTACACGCACATATACATATATGCATATTTTCAGTGAATCCATAAATAACTTTGGCTTAGCCCCAAACCAAAAATATTCTTTATTAATCTCGGCAAAAGTTATCACAAAAATAATATCCTGAATTCTATAATCTCTTGCTCCCTTCCCCCACTCCCATGTTCAAAGGTGTAATGTGTGGTAATTATAATTATAAACTTTATAAGTTAAATCCAAACTGGTGCCATCTCAATACACAAATTAGAATAAAACATAAATCAAATTGCAAAGCATTTACTGAAAATAAAATTCTCAAGTAGCAGAGAGTCACACACATAGAGGTTATCAATACCAAATTATTCATTTCAGTTAGAGTTAGAGGTTAGGGAAGCTGAATAAGCTGTCCAAATTTCACATAGGAAGTAGTATTTGAACACATATCTTCAACTTTAGAGTCTATGCTCAATTACTATAATAAAGAAGTCTTAAATTTGAATTGTATGGAGGCAGTTTCTGTTTTTAAAAAATAGGTAATACAAAATTAATCAACAGCAAAATTAAGAACAAAAGACAATTTGTCCCCATAGCAGCATTTAGTAACATGGGTAACACTAGACAATAAAATTTAACTATGTATTCATTATTAGGAAGCAAATGAGCATAGTAAAAATTGGCTATTTTGGAATTAAGAAAATGGTGGTTGAACTTCCTGTTAGGTCAGTTTTGCTTATTATTATTAGCAACACATTTTATGGAATTATTTTTCTCATACCAGAATTTCTATTAAGAAGTTATCATGAGAAATAGATGTTTTTCCTTAAGTTTTTGCCACTTTTCCATTTTACTTTTATGCTTTATGATAAAAAAAAATACAATTCAAACAAATCTTTAACATTTCAACGGATTGAAAAGACTGAAAAGCCAGTTTGCAAGAGCTCAATTCAAAACACACTGCTTAAGCACTTTCTTTATGCAAGGCAACATTGTGATAGGTTGGATATACAAAGTAGGACACAGATCTTAACTCTTAAAGAGCTAATAGAATATAACTAACTGGTCTAACATAGATCCAGATACAAGGACAGGACTCCAAAATTATGTATCCTCATCAGAGAGCAAAACAAAATTGAAGTAGCTCAGAAGAAAAGCGAAATGGGCAAAGTCCATGTGTTCATAGGACTATTTGTGTCTAATCTGTGGTGGAGCATTCAGTGCTCATGTTAGTCTGATCAGGCACAGTTAGAAGAGAAGGGAAAGGAAGGGAAGTGAAGGGAAAGGAAGGGAAGAAAAGGGAAAGGAAGATAAATCCAGAGCAATTCACCACACAAAATATAAAAGTTTGCAAGAAATATTAACTCAAGGATGATCAGAGGATATAGAAAACTCATTTTAAAACTTTTTGGAGTGGGTAGGTCTGGGCTCTAGAGATCCTCTAACAAGTGACCAAATAGAGACATTCTAAGATATCCTTGACAACCTAAGAAGGGGGAACAGAGAATCCAGTTCTAATTTTGCTCCCAAAATTAGTAAAATTACAGGTTTTTCCTGAACACAAAGTAAAATTTATCAAATAGCTTATTCCACTGAATTACAATAAACATGAATATGTTTAAACTCTTCAAAATATACCTTTCAAGTTTATTTCATATTATTTTCCTTTTGTCTATAGTCTAAGCAAAACTGCCTACTCATTGTTTCTTTGTATGTTCCATTTCCATGATTTTTCACAAACTTCTCCCTGATTCTGGAATGCATCCTCTTCTCACCTCTACCTTCTAGAAGTCTATCTTCCTCAAAAGCTCAGCTTAAATATCAACTCTTAGAAGATGCCTATTCTGACTCTTTCAGTTAATGGTTCTTTCTTGCCCTAGAAATTACTTTGTGTCCACTTTGTACATATTTTATATTTATTTTTCTCTGTACATATTATTTTTCCTTAGTAAAATGTGTTTCTTAAGGACAGGGACAATTTCCTTTAGGTTCCCCCTCCCCCCAGAGTCTTACTCATTGCCTGGCTTACACAAGTCATTTAATAAATTAATGAAAATCTCATCCTATATGCCTCAAGTATTATTACTATTATTATTATTATTATTATTATTATTTTTATTATTTCTTTAAAGGAGAGGTGGGATCTCCTGACAGCAAGGAACTAAACAGCATGGACACTGTGGAGTCTGTCAAACTGTGAGCTTTATTTCATTTGCAAATTCTCCAGTACCCTTCTTCAGTAAACTACTGTTACACAGGCCCTGATCTGATAAGAATTAGCCAATCAGGGCCTTTGATGCATGATCAGCTCAAATGAGACAAGGATGAAAGATGGGCAAAACTAATCTGGTTTGTGACTAAATCACTCAATAGATGTGTGATGAAGTTGCTAGCATTGTCTATCTATCCATTACCTCCCTCCCTTCACACAAACTCTCTTACCTCATCCTCAGTTTCACTCCCTTCACTCTTTCCCTTTAGCTTCCACATCAAGAATGTTTGGCTAAGAGATTTATTTATTTTTAGAAAATGAGAGTATACCACCATATTTCCTGTGCTCAGAACCCCTCCTGATTTTCTGTCAAGCTCTCCCAATGGTTTTTAAGAGGGATGTGAACTTTCAGAGGCAGGCTTTTAAAAAATGCAATTTCATACCTGTACACAAGGAAAAAAGAACGTTGACAGAATTTCTGCTTATCTTTACGCTGACAAATTTTTAAAGTACCACCCTGCTGGAGGGTGGTGTGACTCTCAGGTAAATGAAAAAAAAAATTCCTTGGTAATTTTTATTCAGGAGGGTAGAGAAAGAAGTAACACTTTAAAAGGATAGGAGTATTGCAACCAAATGTTTGTGGACCCCTGGAAAAGAGAAGCAGGAAGAGTCCCCCATTTGCTGTTCCATGGCTTAAATGTTCAAAGAAAAAATGTAAAGTGAGCTGCAAGGGTCAGATCTGGATTGGAGCCCACATTCTGTGTCTCTGCATCCGTTCAGGGATAAACTTGGCTCTTAATCAGAGCTGACAATTAGGCCTTACAGTTAATATTTTTACAGCTGTTTTATTAATAACACATACAGTGCATCCAGCCAGGATTTGTTGGAGACACCTCAGGAAAACGAATGATGTAAATAACAGATGGATGTCGAATATTCTTACAAACAGGCATAAAGATATTCCCTTCTTGTTTAAAAGGAATTTAAATAGACAGATTGTAGATAAACAGGCAGACAGAAAGAGGGAGAGAGGATTTATGATATTTGGGGTAGTGATCACATGCATTCACATGGCATAGAACATGAAGGTACACACATATGCAAGCATAGGATATAGAGAAATATACTTGTAGTATTAACTTCCAGAGAAAACTGTGGCATGAAGGGTTGTAAGACCACATTTTTTTTGCAGGGAGAGAATACAAGGGGATATAGTGAACATTTTAAGCAGCTGTGGTGACTATGAATAATCCAGTGCTTCCTTTAATATATATTCAGCTTCCAAAGTTTACTCACACAATAAGTACAGAAATGTCTGAGAACATCTTAACCTAGAAAGCAGCGAAGGGAGCATCTTTTTCACATTTGTGTCAGCCAGCCTCCTTTACCTGAGACTTAGCATATCCTTTCAAATTCCAGAGCAGATCTAAGGAGCAGCTCAATCAGAGAGGAGATATGAAAACAAAAAGAAATCAGGATTTTAATGTCTTTTGTTTCCACTCCTACTAATTTTTTGTTCTTTTTTTTTCATTTGCATGGGGCACTGTGCATGGTACTATGCTTTGTAACCAGATGGCTCAGGAATGAAGAACAAAGGCCATTAAAATTGAGAGGAGAGAGATGAGAAAGAAACAGAGAATTGAAAATCAAGGGGTTCTAGAAGACAGAAGTAAAACTCAATGGATTTAATCACTGATATCTTTATTCCAAGTGTAAGCCTATGAGTCATAGTTTTCTGAGCTTTAGTGTGTGTGTGTGTGTGTGTGTGTGTGTGTGTGTGTGTGTGTGTGTTTATGTGATTTCAAACTTGGAGATCACAGGCCAAGACCTTAGTTTCTATTGTTTGTTCCTCCCTATAATGTGCCTCCCCTTATGTGGGGACACATTAAATTTTCCCCCTGTAGCACAGATGTGGAGCCATTTTGGAGCAGTGTTCCATCTATGCATGTCTACTAATAGTGTGACTATAATAGAATAACTGGAGGCTTTAGAAGGTGTTGACTGCACTTGTAGTTTTTGAGAAGCTAGAAATCACTCCGATTAGTACCTAGTTAGCATAAATAAGCAGTTATAGTAGAAGAATAGCAGATAGCTTGCTTGTTTCCCCACAGAGATTTAATTCAGGTGATCTCTAAGCCAACTCTTACATTTCACCCAAGCCCTAAATTTTCACATCACTAAAGAGCAGTCCAACAGGGTCCCAGAGGATTTTTTTACTTCCCCAAGGCGGTGTCCTAAGGTATCTTCCTATATGAAATCTTATGTACCAAGATTTAAGATTTCTATCTTTTTTTTATTTTTTCAAATGATTTGGTTTAAAAACTTGACTTGAAATTATCTTTTGCATTGCTTTCCCTGGGAGGCCTCTTAGATAACAAGGTTTGTGAAGCTGTCCTAGACACCTCATTTGCTAATTATTTTTCTGATAGTCAGGTAGCCACAGAACTATAAATAATGGAAGGCAATGTGATACAATAAATGGTGAAGTCAGATAGGCCTGGGTTCAAATCCAATTTTGTACTCTTAAGACCTACGTGACCCTGGGCAAATCACTTTACATATCTGTATTGTTTCCTCATATGGAAAAATGGAGTATTTGGACTCTACTGAAATCCTTTCACTTTCTAAATAGATTATCTCATAATACTTATCATATTTTCCTTTTGTGCCCTATCTTCTACTCCTTGGCTCTAATACTTTAGCCATCCAGGACTTCTTATTTCCAGAAGCCCGATTGTGGCCTGCTTGACTTGGTATAATTATTAATTTTTTTCAATCATTTCAGTCATGTCTGACTCTTTGTGATTCCATTTGAAGCAAACGTGATTAAGTTACTTGTCTAGGGTCACACAGCTAGTGAGAATATAAGGACTAGATCTGAACTCCAGAAGTTCTAACTTCTATCTAACTTTAGCACTCTATCCATTGAATCATTGTTTCAATAATGACTAATACTCTGGATGTGAGTGTAATAAGGGTCACTACACAATTGTTAATTGATTAACTCATTTCCAGAAGGCTTTAGAACATCCATAGAAGTATATATAAGAATCCTATCAAAAACTGATTTATTGATAAGCTTAAGAGTTACTTATTTGAGTATGTCTCTTAATACTGCAGAGGGTTGCTTATGTTGGATGATTTAAGGGATATAGAGATCCCCTTTCCAATTCCTCTCCTCCCCTGCTTACTACAACAATATCTAGAATTTAGCCATTAGAGACTCTTTAATCCCCCTATCCTTCCCTACATGTAGATTCTCTTAGAGTAATAAAACTAGTAATTACTTAATCCCTATGAGGTTTACAGGTTTTGCTTTTTTTTTTTTTTTTTTTTTTTTAAATCAGAAACAGAGCGGAGAGGAAATTCAGAGGTTCCAAATCTTCCTCTTCTACTGATTACTTATGTGACTTTGCACATGCTATTTAGACTTTCCAAGTCTCGTTTCCTCATTTTTAAAATAATGAAGTTGGATCTCTGAAGTCCCATCCTGCTGCAAATCTAGGAAAATCTTGTATGTCAGCAAAGAACATATTTAAGGTAGTACTGAGAAATATCATATTGATTGCCACTCATGTAGAGTCGCTGATAAAGAAGCAGACCCACAAAGTACTTGACCCAGAGTAGCCCAAGAGGGCCAGAAAAGAGGGACTTTGGAAGGATGAATGAAATTTGAACAATGGGACACCCCAAAGAACAGAGGGAAGATGTGAATGTGCTGGTGGTGCTAGTTGGCACCTCAGAGAGCACTTAGAAAAGCAGCGTCATCTTCTGGGGATAGAATGGAGAGTAGATGGCTCCTTAGAATGGATGATATATGTTGGTAGAATTGTGTACTGATCCAACCATTCTGGAGAGCAATTTGGAACTATAGCCAAAGAGTTATAAAGTTGTGCATGGTATTTAATCCATCAATATCTCTACTGTCTATATCCCAAAGAAGTAATAGAAAAGGGAAAAGGATTTCCACGTATAAAAATATTTATAGTAGTTCTTTTGTTGTGGTGGCGAAAAATTGGAAATTCTTTATTACCCATAAGCTAGGGAATAGCTGAACAAGTTGTGCTATATCAATGGAATGGAATACTATTGTGCTGTAAGAAATAATGAGCAAGCTGATTCCAGAAAAACCCAGAAAGACTTATATGAACTGATGCAATGAGCAGAACAGGAGAACATTGTACAGCAGCATTACATAAGGATCAACAATGATTCAAAATAATTTCAAAGGACTCATGATGGAAAATATAATCCACATCCAATAGAACTGAAGGAGTATGAATGCAGATACAAACTTACTCTTTTCACAGTTTTCATGGGTTATTTTTTTGGTTGTTTGTTTCCTTTTTTTCGCAACAAGACTAAAATTAAAAATTATTTACATGATTGTACGTATATAATCCATTTCAAGTTGCTTACTATTTTAGGGAGGGAGAGAGGAGAGAGAAAAATTTAGAAAACTTAAAAATATTTTAAGTGAATGTTTAAAATTGTCTTTTCATATAACTGGAAAAAAAAATACTATTTTTAAAAACAATGGGTGAACTCATTAACTTAGAAAAGAAAACAAAACATAAAAAGGCAGAAGCTACAGATAACAGCCCTGAGGAAGGTAGTCCTTTCTCTTTTGTTGAAGAGAAGATATACAACACAAAACATTTTGGAGAAGCAAGGATTTCACTGTAGGGACTTGAAACTAGTTTTAGGATGCTTGTTGGACAGAATTTTATATAGAATAAGGAACAGTAGAGAGATGTAAAACTTTTTCCCAGCAAAGCATCATGACTTTAGAGTTCAGCGATTTGTGAATTTCTTATTTTGTGGGTCATTTTTGCTGTGTTCATTTTTAAACTTCCTAAATGTCTGCTCATAAATAACATAGTTTTTTGGTAGTATTGAATCTCTGTCAAAGATTAGCAATCATTGTGATCTTCTAAACCATTTCTCTCTTTCCTAAGGCATAGTAAATATTAAGGAAGCTCGATGTTCAAAGGTAAGATACATTGATAATCCAAAGTCAAGATATATGTGTACATGCATATATTACATATGTATATACATGCATGAATTTATATGTATATAAATATGAGCACATATTTTTCCTTTTCATTTTATGAGTTGTGTTTGTGATTCAGAATTCTCTTCTGTGATCCATAGCTATGCAAAGTGGAATAGTCATTTATAGGTCCCTTTGTTGAACTTGAAATTTTCATGAAGTTTGAGTAGTCTATAAATCCTTTTGTACTGGCATATGCTATTGGAAAGTTACTTGAATATTTTTCAAAGTTGTTTATATAAACTTCAAAATTGTTTGGGGTTTGTGATTACTTCTGTTGTTTGCCTCTTGGTATCATTTCATTTTTCAAAATTTAATAAACACTTGTTTTTTGGAAGAGAAAAATAATTGGTCACACACTTGTGGGTTCCAAGATTTGTTTTACATGTGTATGTAATACAGCCTAATTCAAAACATTTTCAGATACAGCATGTCAAGTAATTTCTAATGTTGTGGTCAAGACCAGAATGGAACCTCAAGTGAGTACCCACTGTCTTAAACCACATCACTTAAGAGACCGCCAAAACCAGGCCATGCTCACAGGCCAAATTCAGCCCTCAGTGACGCACATAGGGCTGTCTCAATCTGCAGCCTGAAGCTACCATAATAAGCTTCTACAAATAGCCTGAAATGTAGGCACACTAATGTCTCTGATACCCTCAGAATTATAATCTTGACCAAGTTTCACCTAAGAAAATGTCATCCAAAAGCCATCATCTCTTGATCTCCCCTGTGACTGAATGCTATTGGGCAGGTTGAGCCAAAGATTAACCCCTCATTCTATATCGTGCTTTCTCTCCCTATTAACATCTCTGCACCCTCCATATCCCAATTCCCAGTGCCTTCCTTCTGTTCACGGTGCTATTCCCCTTAAACCTGACCTCCCCCAGGTAATTTATCATATTCCAAAATTATTCCTCCTTCTTACCCTCAATCAAAACATACACACTCTCTCAGTGCCAGATCTCAGACTTCTGTCATGGAGGAAAGTGATGTGATTAATTAAGTCACAATAAGCAGCTTAATGTGGTGTCCTCCCTAGGGGTATTTGCATTTTAAAAGCATATTTGGCAAGACAGCATTTCAAAATGAAGGAATAAGTCACTAGTTATGGAGTTTTCAGCAATTTAACAAAACAATAAGGACAATAGTTGGGAGGCAGGGTGTCACTTGAGTCAAACCACATTGGTGACTATTTCACCTACATAAATGGGCAATCTATGGTAGGGGGAGAACAAACTGGCCTAGGTATCAGGAGTCTCAAATTCTAGTATTGGTTTCTACCATTTAGTGATTGTGGGCAATTATTTTACTTTGCAAAGTCTTCATTCCGTTTGTATAAAATGAAAGGTTTCCAGGGGTCCTCAAACTTTTTAAATAGGGGGCCAGTTCACTGTCCCTCAGACTGTTGGAGGGTCAGACTATAGTAAAAACAAAAACTTTGTTTTGTGGGCCTTTAAATAAAGAAATTTCATAGCTCTGGGAGAGGGAGAAAAACGTCCTCAGCTGCCGCATCTGGCCCACGGGCCATAGTCTGAGAACCCCTGGACAATGGCCCAACTAGCTTTAAAGCAGCTATCTTTAAATTCAATTACATCATGAATCTTGTGAAGCATTCTTGGGGGATGTCAATCAATGGAAAGGCTAATAATGCTTTCATATCTAAATGTAGAAGGTTTCTGTGAACTTGTTGAATGTTACTTGTTCCTTACTTGTTACATTATGAAGCAAGCTGTAAAACTGTTATATAGTGAATGCAGCTTCTATGAGCAGTTCCTTCTATGCTGACAATATGGCCAGCCCAATTGTTGGTTTTTTACCTTAATTAACCAATTCAATTGATTACAAAAATAAAAATTTATCAGACAATTTCTAACCATCATTTTTGGAAAATCTCAGTTGTCCAGATCAGCTTCCAAATGGAGATGAAAAGAATGAACAAGTGTAGGGAAATGACTATAGATGTTAAAAGACTTTTAAATAATGTTATATGTCATAAGAGCTGAAATGGATCTTAAAGTTCATTTAATCTAGGGGTTCTTAATTTTTATTTGGGTCAAGAACCCTTTTCACAACCTAGTGACAACCATGGAATTCTTCTCAAAATCTATTTTTAAATGCATAAAATAAAATATGTGAAATTGTAAAGGAAATACATCATGTTTAGTTATGAGTAATTAAAGAATATATCATTGGGTCCTTCTAATGTAATCCAACTCCCTCATTTTGCAAATGAGATAATTAATGGAGAGAAGAAGGGAAATGCCTTGTGCATGATGAGACAGGTATTAAAAATCCTATTGGGGCATCTAGATGCACAGTGGACAGAGGATTGGCCTGGAAGACCTGATTTCAAATCCAGCCTCAGACACTTAACCTTCCTAGCCATGTGACCCTGGGCAAGTAACAACCCCAATTGCCTTCCAAAAGATTAAAAAAAAAAATCTAATCCAATTTCTTTGATTCTAAGGACAGTGCTTTCTCTACTATGTCATAGTGTTTCTTGGTTATAAAACAGTTAAAAAGAGATTTATTGATTATACAATTAATATAAGTAATGTGGATGATTCATTCAGATATTCAAATCTCTAGTCATTTAGTGAAAAGAGCACCGAACTTGGGAACTGAGAGAACCTAAGGACAAATTTCAGCCCTGCTTCTTACTACTTGCATGCCTAACAACAAGTTATTTATATCTGGACTTCATTTTCATTATCTACAAAATAGCTAAGGTTGCTTTAGGTAATACAGGTATAGTTCTTTTAGCATTAAAACCCAGTTTTCCAGAAAACCAATAGTTAGAGGAACCAGCATTTTGATCATGTAAGCCAAGGGATGAGATTCTCTCCTCTCTTTCAAGCTCTTACCAACTCCAAACTTCATGTAGAAATGGGTCATTGAATACTCAATCTCCATCAATAAGGAGAGTTCCAAACAAATAGGATTTGAGGCAGGAAGAATATATATGATTTGACTTTCGATATAGCTAAAATTAATCAAATAGTTATCAGATCTCCATTGAATCTCATGATGGTAAAGTTTACATATATGAAGAAGAATGAGAAGTGTTTTTTCTAACACATATATCAATGAAAAACAAAAAAAAAAGATTCAGAAACCTGGGCTTTATACACTAGGCTATATCAATAAGCTATAGCTAATCACAAAGAAACCAGTCTTTTACTCTCACTGCATTTGAACCCATTTGGAGTAAAAGCTCATGCTATTAAGTATGTCAAGATAATTGATCAATTGATTTTTAACCTCACAAAAATGCTGGGACTTAAGTGCTATTATATTAATAATATCTTGCAAATGAGGAAATTGAACCAGACAGAGAGATTAAGTAATTTACTCAAGGTCACATAGCTAGTAAATGTATAAGGTCACATTTGAACTCTGGTCCATTCTAATTTCAGGTCTGCTATTCTGTCCATTACAGTATCTTGTTGCCTCCAGCTATCATGTCCTATCATATCTTCACTAGACTTAATATTACCAGTTTCTTAATCTGATAATATCAAAGATTTTTCAAGGTCCTCAGATATTTGTGGATATCATCAAGGATTTACTACTTTGTTTTTCTTTTTTTTTCCGCTAACTTTCCTATCATCTCTTGTGGTTCCCCAGAGCAAAAAGACATTTCAAGCACTAAAATAGTACATTTCTATAGTTGCCTCTTAGATATTTCTTCCAATGTATTTCCTTTGAGTATGAGATGGATGTGTTATCATTAGTGATAGTATCTTATATGTAACCATACATACTCTGAGGCATTTTTCCCTTATGTCATCATCACCTGAAAACTTTAAATAGTAATCTGGAAGAAGCAGTTGACAAAGAATACCCTTGACCCTCACTGTCATATCTGACACTAGAATGAAAGCACCTCCAAAGAATAAAAAAAAAAAATTCCTCTTATTTTGCTTTCCAAATTTAAATATAAAGGCAGATATACCCTCATAAAACTCAGAATTTGGGATCTTTGAAGCATAACTAGTCCTCCTAGTAATTCTGTAATCTATTGCATGTTCCTACTCATTTGAGGCCATCAAGCTTACATTAGGGAGGGAGCATGAGAGAGAGGAAGGACAGAATTTGAAATCCCAAATCTTTAAAAATGTTAAAAATTGTTTTAACATGTAACTGAGCCCAAAGAGAGCTTAATGGAGGGAAAGGGACCCACATGTGCAAAAATGTTTGTGGCAGCCCTTTTTGTAGTGGCTAGAAGCTTGAAACTGAATGGATGCCCATCAGTTGGAGAATGGCTGAATAAATTAGGGGTATATGAATATTATGGAACATTATTGTTCTATAAGAAACTATCAGGAAGATGATTTTAGAGAGGCCTGGAGTGATTTACATCAAGTAATGCTAAGTTAAATGAGTAGAACCAGGAGATCATTGTATACGGCAACAGCAAAATTATAAGATGATCAACTCTGACGAACATGGCTCTTTCCAACAATGAGATGAATGAGGCCAGTTCCAATGATCTTGTGATGAAGACAGCCATCTATACCCAAAGAGAGGATTATGGGAACTGAGTGTGGATCACAATATAACATTCTCATTCTTTTTGTTATGGTTCACTTGCATTTTCTTTTCTTACTCATTTTCTTTCCTTTTTGATCTGATTTTTCTTGTGCAGCAAGATAATTGTATAAATATATTTACATATATTGGATTTAACATATATTTTAACATGTGTAGTATATATTGGATTGCTTGCCATTTAGGAGAGGGGGTGGGGGAAGGGAAGGGAAAATTTGGAACACAAGGCTATACAAGGGTCAATGTTGAAAAATTATCCATGCATATGTTTTGAAAATAAAAAGCTTTAATTTAAAAAAATGTAATTGGGGGAAACCTTACATAAAAAGAGAAACACAAACTTTCAACAGTTATCTGTTCAAAAGGCATTATTAATCAAATGAAATTATAAGATTAAAAAATAAGTCAATGAGATAAAAAAAGAAAAATCTGGGTAATGAGATTTGATATGCTATAGAGGGAACTACTTTTCAGGTACATATTGGAATAATTAGGTAAGGGATGGAGAAGAAAATAAGTAATTAAATAGCACTTACTATATGCCAGGTACTCTGCTAAGAACTTTGCAAATGTTATCTTATTTGGCCTTTAAAATAACTATGACATAAGTGCTATTATGATCCCCATCTTACAGTTGAAAACTAAGGAAAACAGAAGCTAGGTGGCTTGTCCAATGTGACACAGCTCACAGCTAGTAAGTTTATAAGGCCATTTTTGAGTTCAAATCTTCCTAACTTAAAGCCCAGTACTCTATCCACTTCCACCACCTGCCTTACCAGATGATGATCTATCCTTTCCAACTCTGAAATTCTCTGTTTTTGAAGACTACATGGTCGCCACTCTAGGTCCAGCAATAGGAAGTTATTCAGTTCACAGGCCATTTTAAATCTTCCCAAAACACCACTTGTATGGTTTCAAGTCATAAACATAAATAGCTTTCTGTTGTCTACCAAAGCAAATCAATAGTCCTCTAAATAGCTTTCAAAATCCTTATTAGATATGATCCTAGGAGCATGAATTTATTTACAACAACTCTTTTAACCAGTTACTTCAACTCCAGCAGATACAGTCTTCTAATGAGCCATATATATGCCATATTCTTTTCTTGTATTTTTAAAAAATATTATTCCCTCCCCTTCTTTTTTCACTTCTAGAAAGCCTTCTCATTTTTCAAAGAGAGGAGGCCATGTACCATAGTAGAATGTTAGACCTAAAGTCAGTAAGACCTAGATTTGGATACTAGCATTGTAATTTATTAGTTATGAAACCATGAGTAAATATCTCAGTCTAGGACTCAATTTCCTCATCTGTATAATGGGTATATAATAGCTGTAGTTCCTAACTCATGGGATTGTGGCAAGAATCCAATGCACCCATGGTTAGAAGAGGGGTTGGAGGGTAGAAAAGAATTTTAAAATCTTTTATGATTTCTGAATAAATTGTTTGACTATTTTTCTGAACTTTTAATATACTTAATAATGATATTCCATTTTCTTTTCTACAGATTGCTATTCCTTTTTTGTTATGTGTTACTTTTACCTTTCAAAATACATTTTGAGATTCTGGAAGGTAGGGGCTATGTCTTATATTTCTCCAAGATCTCTCATAGCACCCAGCTCAACATTGGAAACATTTTATATTTGTATCACTCTAGGGAAATCACTTAACCTTTATAAATTGTAATACTCTTGAAAAATGGGTATAAGTAATACGTGTATAACCTACCTTACAAGGTTGTTGTTAACCTTAATGTGCCATCTAATTGTAAGTTATTATTATTGTGATGTTTGAGAAACGATGGTTTATCACTTGGTAGAATCACTAGATAAAGAAGTTTAAAGTAAGAAATATTTTGATCTATATGAAGACAACCAGTAGCATTACTTTCCCAAAAATATATATTTGAAGATCTACAGTTACCAAATTAATATAGTATTTCAAGAAATTAATGATCTTGTTAATGGGGTATACATCTAACTAAAGAGGCACCTAAGTAGTATAGTGGATTGAGTGCTGTGTTTGGAATCATAAAGGTCTGAGTTCAAATGTAGCCTCAGAAATTCACTAGCTATGTGACCCTGGACAAGTCATAATTTGTTTGCCTACATTTCCTTATTAGCAAAATGGAGATCACAATAGACTTTACCTCACAAAGTTGTAAAGATCAAATGAGATAATATGTATAAAGAGCTCAATACAATGCCTGACACATAGTAAGCCCTTAATGCATGCTTATTTTCTTCCTTTCTTTAATATCATAATCTAGACAATAGGAACTCTTTATCATTTGTTTTTTGGGGTTTTTTTTCAGTGTTAAATTGATCTCTTTTCAATGATTTTCAATAATAATAATTTTGGATTTCATTGGCAATGCAGAGAAAAATATTTCTTTTCCTTAGGAATAAGAGAATAAGTAATTCTCTTAAGATATTTTCTGGTATTAAAATAGTCATCCTTCTCTTGGTTTGGTAACTTTTAAATCTCAGATTGTCAACTAAGAAGAATTCTCCCTAGGGTTAACACATAGAAGTGTGTAAAATAGGGAAGAAGAAAGCAGTAGAAAATGAGCAGACCATGTAATTCATTACACAGATTAAGCCAGAAAATCCTCAAGGATTTTTCCAAAGCAATTTGACTTGGTGACATTATGGCCGGTGCTCATTACACCAATATTTGTTCTCTTTGCTTTACTACAACAGATATTTTCTGGTTTGAAGCTTGACCTATAATTATCTCTCTTCCTTTCCTCCTTTTGCTGATGAAAAACAATGAAACTTTTCTGGAATCTAATGCTAGGCATGCCCAGAAATAATAAATAAATAATAATAGAGCATTTATTTTTTGCTTTAAATTTTGCAAATGCATTTATAGATACTATCTCATTTCACACAACCATGTAAAACAGGTGATTTTATTTTATCCATTTTATAAATCTCAAGAAGCTGAGGTGGAAAAAAGTTAAGTAATATGATCAGCATCATACTTACATATCTAGTAAAAGTGTAAGATTTGAACTCAGGTCTTCCTGACTCCAAGTTCAGTACTCTATCTCACTATCTTACCTAGCTTTGTTATGTTTTGTTATGAAAAGAAAATATGAAAATCATTTACATAACTTCTATATATCTTGCAACTGTCTTTCCATCAAAAAAGATTCACTTTTATCTGGAATACTAGTTTGTCCATTAGACACCCCTGCAACCTTCTGAAATCATACAGTTCTAAATCTCAAACTGATAATTTTTAAATATACTGTATTTTCAGCATAAAAGACCTAATGGAAGCAGCTTGCTTGCTTCAGGCTGGATAAGTGAAGAATTTGAATTTTTTTCTGTCTACCAATTTGATTGCCCCAATTATTTTGCTCCCAAGATTAAAATGAATTCTTATTGAAATCACAGAAATTTAGTCTAAAATGTCTGGATTGAATAGCAATCCTATGTGGCATCTAACTTAGATTCTATCTATACCAAGAGCTTTTTTGACTCTTCTAAAGGTCAAGTGACTTAAAAAATAAAATAAAATCAACCAAACTGGTGAAAGGGAAAACAATGATCACAATAAACAAATTGATTGCATAAGTAGATAAATAATTCCAAGTCACCAGTAATTCTCAAAGTAGTATAATATTCTAGTAGGATTGTCCTTCATAAGCTTGAATAGAATAGGGTTCAATAACATTTCAGATAATAGTTTGAGTTATTCTTGAAGGACAATCTAAGCAGCCATATCGATTTAATTTGGCATCTAAGACCCCCAAAATTATCAACTTTCTCCAAAAGACTTTTTCATAAGTGAATCCCTCAGTATGTTTTCATGATTAATATGCAAATAGATGTATATTTTGTAATGAATTTCAGCTGGGTATCATGAAAAAATTTCAAAAACCTCAGCATGGAGGTTTCTTTTTTTTTTTTTTTTTTGGGAGAATTTCAACAAAATCCCCAAATGTCCTTGTCTTTGCAACCCATAATTTGCAGATTATTAATACAATAAATCCTTGGTGTCTGTGAGAGTTGGCATCATACCCATGAACTCCTATGCAGCAAGCTCACAAACTAAAAATCCAAATGGGAAAAAAGAAACAAACAAAAACATGCCATTTCTGTATGTGCTCATTACCTGCTTTTGAAATCATAATATCTCGGCCTTTTATCGATCTTGTAACAGGCTCTGCAGGAAGCAGCTGCAGCCGTTATCCACGGGACAGACTAAAGATGAAATCTGTGTGGAAGGGAGGGAGGACTGGGCAAGCAGTGATCTTTGGGACCCCATTCTGAATCAGAAGAACAAACACTAACATATAACAACATCTTCTTCAAATACAACCCATTGGAAAGGAATCTTAGAGATAATCTAGTCTGAGTCCTTTGTTTTACAGATGAAGAAGCTGAGGCCCAAAAAGGAGAAAATGTTTGCCTAAGGCCATTTGGCAAAAAAAAGTTGCTGGCAAGATTGGGTTTATAACCCAAGCCTCCTTACTCTCAGGTCAGTGCATTTATTAACTGTGTAGCACTGAATAAGCAGATTGAAAATATAAACGTTTAATTTTTTTAAAAAGACACAAAACACCAAACAAGAAAGTGAGGCTGACAGAATTTGTGATTTTACAATATAAACATAAAAAGTAAAAACAAAACCAAAATAAAACATTAAAAACTAAGCTTGTTACAATAAAATTCTCCCCTAAAAGATAAGATCCTTGAGAGAAGTGATTAGGTATTTGTTTTGTTTTGTTTCTGAGTTTTTAGTCTTTATATTCACAATGTCAAGTATCTATAGGTGCTTAATAAATGGTTGGTGTATTAGATTGCTAAATTAGTTCTAAGCTATCTCAAATTATATGAAATCAACCCCATACCTTCTCTAATAAGCTGAAATAGTTGGGGTTAATATATTAATTGAACCAAGGACCTTGAAAGAAGTCAAGGGCCCTTGAGAATGAAGGTTCACCTTTCCAGAGACTCTGTCCTTCCTTCTGAGTCAACCCACAACCAATATCAGAGAGTAGCTAGAGGGAAGGATGGCACCCTGGATTTCAGAGAAGATTTAAAACCAAGGTCCTAACTGCTCATCATCATTAAAAAATCTCCAGGCAGTTTTCATAAGAGCAAGGGGGTGGTAGCCTGAGGTTTTGGCTGACAGTCAACCCAACTAATTACATTCTGTCTACTGTGTCCTCCTGCAGTTTCAATTGGATGTGTTATTTTTTACTTCCTGTCCTAATCTGGAGTGCAATGTTGCTATGTGTTCTTAAGCAGATGCTGCGGTTCATCCTAGTAATGTCTGATTTTCAGTCCTGAAGTTAAAGATTTGTCTTTGTATCTTGCATAAAGCCTGTTAGACTTCGGGTTAATTAACATCTTTAAGTGATCCCTAGATGCTGTCATCAAACATCTTTTAAATATTGTACTAGCATAGAGCATACTACTAGCAAGTTATATTTCCCATTAAACATATAGATGAGAGGTATGTTTAGTCCAAAGCTAATGATGTCCTCCTTATAGAGACCACACAACATGAATAGTCCTTAATGTTTTTGTTCTCTGCATTTATAAGCATTGCCTGATTCCTATTCTTGTTCGTTTCCTTTTCTTCCCCCTTGAACTTACCTCCTTCTGTGAATTAATTATGATGAGAGCATAGATAGTCTAGGATTCTTTCCTTTAAGATTCAGAGGAACAAAGGGGAGATGCTCTTTCAAAGGTCCCAGCAAGCCTTGCAGCATAATGGAATGAAACCCAGAACTGGAATAACTGGAAACTCTTCAGGAGGTAGATTCATTTGGGAGAGATAGTGACATCTCATGTAGGGGGTCAACCCCATAATGGGGGCAGTCACTCAAGGATGGGGTGGTCATTTGAAGAATGTCTTCTTTCCCCCTAGAAATGAAATAGAGAGAAAGATTTGAATTACTTTGGGGGAAAAGATGGAGAAGAGTGCTTTCATATTAGGAAAAATATTCCATGGACATCTCTTCTGTATCAGGACCCTAAGATAAATTCCTATTTGCTTCATGCCAGTCCAATAATTTTAGACAGTTGTCTTAGAGAAATAGGTAAATGATTTGACCAAGGTTGTAAAATTGGTATGTGGGAGGGGCAAGATAACCCCAGAATCCAGATATCTGTGCATTTTGCCACTGCTTCTCAACCTGTGTCATTAATTTTGACATTTAATTGTTGGCATTTGTCATAAATTAATATTAATTAATAGTAATAAAGTATTATAAAATAGCAGCTATAATTATCTAAACAAACACATGTATGCACATACATGTATATGTATATATGTATGTTTCACATACACATATACATGTGTATATATAAAATCTTTTTCCCCATGGTGTTTATAAATATGCCTCTACCACAGATTCTACAACAAAAAAAAATACTAAGTGTACATTGCAGGAAAAGTGGGAGGTGGAATTTTTATTTATCAGAATGTGATAAATGTCAATAGAATAAGCCTCTCAAGGGAACAAACAGTCTCCTCTAGCATTCTTGCCAGGGCTATGATGAACAAAAACTGCCAGGCCATGTGTGAGGCACAGATCAAACTCCCAGCACCTCTTCCTTGGCTGTACATCTATAGTGATTTAAAATTCAGACATTGTGATAGTAATGACAAAGAGAGCTCCAGAGAAAGGTTCTCAATTCATCAGAGATATTTTCAGTTGATTGTAAAAGAAGGAATAAATAGACAATAATGAAAACCAAATTTTACTTATCCTACTTATTGCCTAAATGCAAGAAAGGGAAGAGATGGAATTTCTCAACCTGTCTTGCAATATACTACATGTAAGAGAAATGGTTCATTTTAAAGACATTGGCATTTTAAGGGTAATAAAAATAATTAGCCTTGATAAAAGATCTATTTAAATTAATCCTTATGCAAATCAGAAATTAAAATGTTAACTAGTTGACTTAGACTTCTTGTAATTTCAATAGGTACTTGATTAAAGACCAGCCCTGGTTTAGGCTTTATGTGTGTGATGAGGGGGGAATATGGGTGAGGTAAAGGAGGACTTGTGTGTCAGTGTATGTCTGTGTCTTTGTGGAGTTAGCATAGGGAATCATATAGATATAAATATAGTTAGATAAATACATACATAAATTATGTGTGACTAGATTATGCCACAGCCTGCTTCTTCTCTGTTCCCCTCAGAAAAAAAAAAAAAAAAAAAAAAAAAAAAAAAGAATAAGACACTGAAAGAATAGACTTAAATGGAGACAGAGAGACAGAGACAGAAAAACAGAGGCAGAGACCCAGACACAGACACAGACCCAGACACAGAGAGATAAAGAGAGAGACACAGAGACAGAGACTGAGACAGACAGAGCAACAGAGCCAGAGATAGAAAGACACAGAGAGAAAGACAAAGACAGACATACGAAGAGACAGAGAGAGAGAGATATAAAATAAAGAGGAGGAGGAAGAGACTCAGGTGTTCTGATTCCAAATTCAGAGCAATCATTTCATTGCCTATATCATGATTATTAAGTCAGGCAAATAAGCATTACCATAGGTAACCACAGTCCAGGTACTCTACAAAGAGCTGAAGAGACATAAAAAATTTAAAAAAGAAAGATAGTCCTTGACTTCAAGGAACATTAATTCTAATGGAGGAAGATAAAACAAAAAAGTGAGAGTTGGAGAAAAAAAATAGTTACATAGGGATATGGTGGTAAAGTCCTGAGGACAAGAAGTAGAAATATAGGAGGAATAAGGGAAGGCTGACCTGAACTCTTCATCTAAATAAAGGTTGTGGAAGGAATTTACTAGTAAAAGAAGTGAGCCACAAAGGCAGAAGGATCTTGCAGGGTGAAAAGATAGCTAAGGAAAAATCCAGAGTCAGAGATGGGACTACATGAGGAATGAGGGTTCACACATAAAGGAACTTGAAAAATACATAAAAGCAGTATAAAGTATGAAATCTTCTCTTTAGTCAAAGTTGTCTACTTACCCCACCTTATACATCATTGTTGTGGGTTTTTTTTTTTTAAATTTTTAAGATGCTCTATTTTTTATACTATTGCATTTTCCCAAATACTGCATTACATTCTATTAACCCCTCCCCTTTTAAAAAAAAAAAAGCAAAATAGTTTAAAGCAAATATTTTAATAATATATGCAACATTGCATACCCATAGTCCTCTACCAAGAGGGAAATCTTCATTGTTCAGTCTCTGGGAGTGAGGATGATCTCTATAATTAACCTGTTTTGTGCTTTTTAGTGTTGATATCATGTACAATGTCATACTAACTCTGTGCAATATTCTCTTGCTTGTACCTACTTTGTTCAGTAGTTGATATAAATCTTCCTATGGTTCCCTGAATTTCTCATGTTCAGCATTTCTTATGGCACAATAATATTGTATTTCATTTATCTATCACCATTTGTTTATCCAAATCCTAATGAACAGTTACCTATTTTGTTTCTGGTTTTTGCTACCACAGAAAGCATTGCAACAGATACTTTAGCATGTGTAGGATTATTGATTTTTTCTTATCTTTGACAGCTTTGGGATTTAGTTGTGGTTAAGCTAAGTCAAAAGTTGTAAGCAATTTTATGACTTTTACCCAAACAATCCCAAACTGCTTTCCAGAACTTCTGGACAATGAATGCTGCAGCAACAAAGCAGTGGTGTACCTGATTTTCTATAGTTCTTTTCACAATGACTTATTTCCATCTTTTTTAACTTTGGCCAACTTGATTACTATAAGACAAAATCTAAGAGTCTTTAAATTTGCTTCTCTCTTATTAGTAATAATTTTGAGGATTTTTATATACTCTTAATTGTTAATGTTCCTTCTTGTTGATGACTGTTCTGAGCACATCATGATTATTACTGCTTCCACACCTTTTTTCATTCTATTCCCACTCACTCTCTTGGGCTACGCCCTTCTTTTTTGTGCCAAATTTAGATTCCTCCTTTTTTCACAAAGCCTTCTCTTGCTATATACACCAACTCAAAATGATCTCTTCCTTCTCTGAAATCATATTGACTTCACCATTTCATTTGGTCTCCCATCTGACACTTGTTGTTTATTGCCCATATTGATAATTATTTTTTCATATGTGTATGTAATTTCACTCAAATCCTAAAACACTATGGGGTTTCTATGCTACTAGAAAGACAGGAAGCTCATCTTGGGTCATCAGTTCTACTGTGGGATAGGGCTTCTAAGTCAGTGGTGTCAGAGCCTTATGAATTCTTCGGTTTTAGGCCAAAGCCATTTTTTCCCAGCTTTTACTCTGGATGTTGGTAAGATGGGAGGACAGGAGAGGGAATAAGGAGGCTGTGGCAAGCTTTGAAGGCCCAACAAAAGAGTTTTGATGTGATAGAAGAGTCAATTAGGAGTCACCATAGATGCCTGAGTAAAATTTAAAGCAAACAGGCTAGCTAGATGGTCCCATGAGTAGAGCAAAGGTCCTAGAGTCAGGAGGATCTGAGTTCAAATGTGACCTTAAATACTTAACTTCCTAGCTGTGTGACCCTAGGCAAGTCACTTAACCCTAATTTCCTTGCAAAAAAACAAAAAAACAAAAAACAAAACTTAAAGCAATGACAACCCAAGTGACATTTAAGCAAAAAATATTCTGGCTTATGTGCATCCAATGAATTAGGCATATGAAAGCTGAGAGATGGAAATCAAAAACAAAAACAAAATACCTAGGATGGTGAAATTTATAGGTTTTGTACATAATATATAATCAGCAGAAGTGCCTTTAAAGAGTACATGCCAGTGCTCTCTCCCTTCTATAAATGAGCCCTCTGTAATAGATAACAAAGATTAAAAGCAGAATCAGTAAGTCTACCATGCAAGCTTTACCAATTCAAGCAGTTCTCCCATACAGACATCTTACACATAAATTTAACTATTATTATTGTGTTGCCCTTTTCCAAGAAAGGGTAAAGTAGATTTGTAGGAGTACTTAACACATGTAAATCCCTACCTCTTCAAACCCAAGCATATTGTATTAAAGAGCTACATAAATTTTATAAGGATTCTGTCCTTTTGAGATCATAGTGCTGTTTCTTTTCTCCCAATACAATTAAAGGGGTGCCTCTTTGGAAACTGATTCTGGTAAGTCAGGAATCTGACGTATTGCACCAAAAGTGCTACTTTTACCAAGATTTTAACTACATTATGATTATAATGTACTTCCCAACTTTCATCTGCCACCCCCCAAACCATAAAACAGTCAAACATACCAATAACAAGATTTTTTAAAAAGAATTGAAATATTATATTTTAAATTACTTTAGAGACCAAGGGACACTGGGTAGGATTGTTCTATGATCCATGATGCTTCACTATGATAGCGTAGGTAAAACACAAAATCAAGCTAACTATGAGATATACAAAATACAATACATTGTTCTATCTCTAAACTCAGAAAGATAAAAACTGACTAATCTTATACATGTCATCTGAGGAAACATGTGCCTGGAGTTGCATTGGAAACTTCTGGGGACTCAAAGAACATGATGACTCATTCTTGAACATTTGGGATAAAAATTTCTTGGCAATAGTCCCATTGCTAGCAATATTTTCTGTGGTAGCAAAAAAAAAAAAAAAATCCCTGAAAACCAAGTAGATACCCATTCATTAGAATTCAAGTGAATAAATGGTGGCACATGGATCAAATGTAATATTATTGTGCCAAAAAAAAAAAATTGCTAAACATGAGGAATTCAGGGAAACACAGAAAGATTTATACAAACTGATGAAGAGTAGCAAGAAATTAAAAGACTTTGGGGGCATTTCATATTAATATGGTAGATCTTGAGTGTTCTTTCCTTTGTTAAAACAAAGGGATTGGGATACTGAATTTAGTAAAAAAAAAAAAAAATCTTTCAATTGGTGGGGTTTTTTTTTAATTAAAAATTCTTTTAAAAGAATTTTTAATTAACAAAGATCAATTTTTCACTCTTTCATCTCCTGTCACATTGGGGGATGGGGTGGGTGGAGGGGTGAGAAAAATAAGATCATTGTAACAAATATGCAGTCATATTCCCTCATTGTCCATGTTCAAAATATACATTTCTCATTTTGCATTCTGAATCTATCTCCCTCCATCTATCAGCATAGTGTGTTTTATTTCTAGCCTTCTATATTATAAGGTATGAGGAAAGGGTGGAAACAAAGGCCCTTCCTTCCTATCTTTGGGTAATATAGGGTAGATAACTTAACCATGGAAGCCTGGGATGAGACATCGAGCTGTCTTTGTCTCTTTTGGGAGGTTCTTTCCTTTAGCTTCCACATTTTCAACATCTTAAATTCTTGGAAGTTTTCAAATAATGGGGAAAAGCATCAGGGGCTACTAGAATAATTGTAGAAGAAAAATAGGAGTAGGGTGGGCTAGTGATTGGTATTGAGGAAGTTAGGGGGAATGAGAAAAGAGACAAAGGAGGGGGTAAGGGAGAAGGAGAAGAAGGGGAGAAGAGGAGAGAGAAAGAGAAAGAGGTGGGGGGAAGGGAAAGAAAGACGGAGGGGATAGAGGAAAGAGAGAGAAAGAAGATCCCTTTTGAAATTTGATCAGACTATGATCAAAGAACTATAAAATGGCTGATTAACAACCTTTTAAAAACAAACCAAAAATAAGGTTTATATCCTAATAAATCTTCATTGTTTTCCCAACTGATTGTACTAGAAGTAATATTATTCTTTCTGTAAAACATGCAGGTATTTTTTTTTATGTTTTAGAAGTCATAGTGATAGATGATAAACCTATTCCATATATAATTCATATATGTACATGGGATATGTTTTTTTAAACTCCACTCCTTTATGAGAAAATCCTAGATTAGAGCTGAAAAGGAATTCACTATAATTAGCAATTTTTTAAGGGTACACAAGGTAAGGGTATGTAAGAATTATGGCACCTAATTCTCCTGACTAGAGGTCAGTCTCCTAACCTTATCACAAGCAAATTGGTAAGAGTTGCCAGCCCTTATGGCTTCAGTCTAGCCACTCACTGTATTAACTACTGATTAGTGCATGATCTCAACTATTTGTCATAGAGAAAAGGATTTAAGGAAAACATCTTGTGAAATTGTTAATGAAAGAAGACTATAGGATTTTAGATATCATCTTAGCCAACCTTAGCCTCATTTTTATGTATGTCAAAACTGAGACCCAAAGAGACTATCCCCATCTGGATAGACTTCACCATTTACCTATAATCATTCATTGTTTGTACTATATTTTGGCCTTCTGAATATTACTCTAAAGAGGTCTGAATGGAATGAAGATTCTATTGTAAGGAATATATCAGCAAATAGATAACTATTTCAAAGACTGACATTGATAAAGTCTTCCTGAATTTTTTTTTTTACTTTTTATTTTATTATTTTTTTTTTACTTAAGCATATTTTAGAGAAGAAATAAGTTTTTGTCAGTAGAGATATGGCCCAAGATGATTTGTGTGCAAATCTAGCTTCCAACATAAACCTTAGGATACCCTACATGAATCTACAATGGCCCTACGGCCATTGGGTATATTGGCCATTACTAGGTAACCCTGGACACGTTATCTGATCACCTGGTTTTGTAGACCACTCTCTAAGAATGACAGTTGTTGATTTGCATTTATAGAGGAAATTTCTTTATCTGGGATTTCACAACATATAGAAATAAGAAATCTGGATACAATTTACCAGCTTTGGGGGGATTTCCAAAATGGTTTTTGGTGAGTCTTCTTTTAAAGATTAAAAAAAAAAAAATGTATCAAGCAACTTGAGATCAGCAAAGTGAGTACAAATTAATAATCTCATGGAGTTTAAAGAACATGATTTTTCCACTGATAAAAAGTAAATTGAACAAAACTTACTCATTTCTTTTCTCTTTTCTTACCAACATTTCTACTTCAATTTAATTCTAAAAGAACCAAGGATTATATTTAATACTGGAGGCAGTTTGATCATTCTTTGTAATTTGATTTTGAATTCAACCTGGTTTTCTTCAACTTAGTTTGTCTCAAAATGTTTTTTGTTCATAAGGTTAATAAAAATGTCTTTTGACCAAATAGTTTCAAAGTCTCTATATGAGATTGCTTCTACAATTTCTACTCAAACAGGAACTTGCAAAACACTTTCCAACCTTCATTTAGTAAGGCTTGGACTCTCTCATCATGAGGGAAGTGGATTGTGGTTTCTTCCAGTTTAGGTTTGGCTTTCAGCTATTTTTTTTCCATTTAATGATCCCATTTAAAAGCCAGATTTTCCCTCTCCTTCCTTGAATTTGGAAGACAACATATGATATTTGTATTAGTAGAGGAAATTTCCTTACCTGGAATTTCCTTTAAGTAAGAAAAGTACATATTATATATTCCTAATCCTCCCTATATGTTCTCTAAATATTGCTATCCCTCTAGTCTTGTGCTCCATCTTCTGTTCTATCTAGTCTCATGATTTCCTCTATACCCTCACAGAATGATATGGTTATAAATATAACATATATATGTGTATATATATATATAATATAATATAAATATAACCAATATAAGGTGAACGTGAATAGGATCATCTATTTAGAGAAGAAAGGAATTTTAGAAGTCACATTATTTCTATCCTTTTGTTTTCATTCTTGAAGCTTAGGGAGATTAAGTGACTTGGCTGTATAGTGAAAGAATCAAAATTTGAACCGAACCCTGTGACCCCAAATCCCCTTCATTTTCCACTGTGTAATGTTATGTCCCAAATTCAGATCTCTAGATCTGACCTCTCTATTCAAGTCCAGCATTGAGATATCTAAAACTAAGTTTGTTTTGTTCCCTTAAGGCCAGCATACTTTTCAGATTACCCTATTTCTGCCAATGATAGAGAACACGAAGAGTCTCCATCATATAGTCTAAAAATTTTGTAATCATCTTTAATTCTTTTCTGTTTCTTAGTCATCCATATCTAATTGGTCCATAAGTTCTGTTGATTCTTTCTTTAAAATACCTCTCCCATTCCATTTTTCATTGGTTCCATTCTAATCAAACATCTTATCACATCATAAGATAATTGAATATTAGAAAAATTATCTAGTTTCATTGTTTGCTGAGGAGCCAATTAGAATCAAGAAGGTGCCACAGCTCCAAGTTAGCTCTGTTCCCTTTAAAAATTAGATCATCAGGATCATCATTTTTGGGCAATAAAGTATAATTCTATCCTTTGTTCCAGGACACTAAAGGTTGCCTTTGCACATCATTAGTAGCCTTACTTCTTCTTTGGACTTGAGACTAATACCAAATAGATTGAGAACATAGGAAAAAATATTCCAGGAGATTACAAACTTCAAACACTTATTAGTCATTTAATTCTGTTTGCTTCAGTTTCTTCATCTGTAAATGAGGAGAAGGAAATAGCAAACCACTTCAGTATTTTTGCCAAGAAAACTCTAAATCAGAAAAGTTGGATACTATTGAAATAACTGAATAATTCCTTATTACTGTTGAAGGTACCATCATGATACCATTCACCAAGGTTTCCAATCTTTGTGTCATCCTCATATCCTCATTCATACTTAGCCACGTATTCCATCTCCTATTAACTCATGTTTCTACCTTTTCATCATGTCTTTCCCACATAAACTTTGAGAATATTCCCAATTCTTATTCCCATTGATAGGCTGGGTTTCCAAAGTTCTCCTCTTCATGGCTCTGTGGGCAGCTCTAAGGGTCAGAGGTCTCTAATATCATTAGTTCAAACCCCATAGCCCACTAGTATGTTAGCCCCACACACTCAAGATTAGCTTTAAAATCAATTTAGTCACTTTTAAAAAGCTTCTACAAAGAGGTATTAAGTGGATACACTAAGAGCAATTGCTACAAAACATATTTCCTTCCAAACATTCATAACATTCTCTTACAAGTACACAAGACTCCAAGGAAAAGTGAGCTTAAATCAGAGATGATGCAAAGGGGCAACACAAGACTCACAGATGCTGGAAATCTTTTCTCTTATGCTTGGGATTCTCAAGGAATTCTTTAAGCATGGTATAGTACCTTTAAAACTAAAGTCCTTGCAAAATCTTACTACTCTGTCTTTAGCATCTGAAGATACAGAAACTACCATCAATCAAGGCAGAGAGCTTTCTAGGGCACTAAAGATAGGAAATGTAACATCTTCTAGATCTTGGAAGTTAGAAGATTCTTCTCTAATTAAAAATGTAGGGGAGGGCAGACAAAGGAGTGGGAAGTAGAACAAAACCAGTTTGAAGACAAAGATTCTCCTCCCCCTGATTTTTGATGGTCCTATTTTCAAGGGATTCAGCTAGAAATTCATATTCACATTGATTTTTAAATTCCCTTCCTTTCTCAACATGCTTCATAATAATAAATATCTGAACTAGTGGCCAAACTTCCTTAGCCTATCCAGATATAAGTATTGTGCATCATCATTTTAGTTTGAAGGTCTTTTCAAATTTAGGCTAAGGTATTTTGATTGAGATATATTATATTTAGCTATTAAAACTAAAATGGGAAGGGTGATTTTGGTATTATCTATATTTCTTGCCTATCTTTCCTTTCCTCATTTACACATTATATAATACAGACCTCCATTACTTCTCTTGTCAGTCTCTCAAGTTTCTCCCTATTCCAATCTATCTTCCAGTCAGTTGCCAAAGTGATTCTCCTCAAATTCAGGCCTGATCATGCCATTCCCCTCCCTCTACCTCAATAAATTCCATGGACCTTTGATTATCTACAGAAGCAAATATAAAATCTTCTATTTTTAGAGCCTTCCACAAGTTTTCTAGATTTCCTATTTTTTGAAACCTTACTCCCCTTCATGCCTTCTGCAGTTCATCTATATTACCCTACTTACAGTTCCTCACTAATAAAATAGTGAGACACAGGGATTTCTCCCATCCCTGTGCCTATGCACTGACTGCCCTCCCCAGCCCCCACAATCCATGTCTGGAATTCTCTTCTTTATTATTCTTTTTTCCCAGGCTTCCCTCAAGTCTCAGCTAAAACCCCACATTGTGCAGGTGGTCCTTCCTACTTACCCTAGCTCCTGACCTCTGGTGCCTTCTTTCTAAGGAGAACTATTTATACCATTTATATCATGTGTGTGTGTGTGTGTGTGTGTGTGTGTGTGTGTGTGTGTGTGTGTTTTAAAGTAGAGATGAACCTTTCCCATTAAAATATATATTCTTTGGGGACAGATTTTTTTTTTCTTTTTTTAGATCTTCAGGATTTAGGACCATGCCTGGTACACAATAAGTGCTTAAAAATTATTAACTAATTTATTCTTTTGCTCAAACTAATTTTGGAAAAGTCATTTCATAGAGATTTTCCTCAAATTCTTTCTACTAGACAAATAAGTGGAAAGGACTATAATCATCTAGCTTTGCCTGTAACTGATGGCAGGTAGACATGAATGACAAGCATTTCTCCTAACTCTGGGGTGATGTAGCACTGTCAGTGCTTCCAAATTTTCATCAGCATGGTGAAAAGAGAGAAAAAAAGTGGATTTGGCACTTTTAATCAGATAATTACTTTTTTTAAAAAATCACAACAGGAATGTTAAATTATTTCCCAGGTTTTTTCCATCTGTTTAAACTTAAGTCAAAAGCGTCACTCCTAAACCGAGCAGAACTACGTGATGAATATGCCTTTTGAAACGAAGGCTTTCAGATGGTTTCTTTCCTGAAACGTGCACAAAGATATGTACTGTGATGGTGGTGTCTGCTTTGTAAGACATCTGGCCACAACATGTGCCTCATTAAATTACACCTGTAAGTGTGGGGTCATTTTTATACCCATAATATTAATAATAAAGGGTCCATTGAATAGGATTATTAATGGTGCCAGGTGGAGGATGTGGTATTACTTACAGGCTGGCAGGGGATTGGTTAATGTCTCCTCCTTCCAATGTTTCTGGTTTCATGTTTATAGTCAGAGCACTCCAGATGATGACTAGTGTGTAGCCATTCACAAAATGACCCCCTCCCTGCCCCCATCCTCTCCCACAGCAAAGAAACCTTCATGTGGTAGTTAAAGAATTTTAACACTTTTTTTTCCTTCTCTACTTTTGAGCTTAAAATTTCACTCAATAAAACAAGGCATTTACCCAATGCCTTCACATCATTTCAAATCCAATTCTAAATCCTCTCTTCCCATACTCAAATCTAAATGAAAGCTCTTCAAGTATATCCATTTTCTGTCTCTTCTTGTTGAAACAGACATTCATCTCTGCATTTTCTCTTTGTGGTCACAAACCAAAGTTCTGGAAAACTCAGAAGAAACTTAAACCTCTCATTTCCCACCACTAAAAGGGTGTGTGTGTGTGTGTGTGTGTGTGTGCAAGTGTGTACTCATGGGTGCAGCGCCCATGCCATTTTTACAATACATGGCTTGTAACAGAAGGAAATGAATGTTTTAGGTAGGGAGACTACTTCATGTGTAATGTTACAGGTGTTAGAAGGACTGGTAAATTCAAAATTATGTTTGGTCTGGCAACCAGATTCCTTGAGTTAGAACACCAGGGCACATTGTAGCTTTAGATGCTTGTACCGCAAATGTAAATTTTAAACTTAGTAAGGCAAAAATAATCCACTATTCCTCTTAAATAATTGCATCTGTGGGAGGGAGGAATACTATTATTGATTAAAGGCAATTTTAAAACAATCTTAAAAATGTAACAGATATTCACATCTATGACATGATTTTTAGCCCTATATAAATATATTGAATTATCAGAATCAAAGAACTTCAGTTAGGATGTTTTTCCTTACATCAAGCTAAAATTTACTTGTTTTCAAATTCCATTCATGAATCCTAGTTTTTGTTTTTTTTTTTTTTTCCTAAGAGGCTAAGTAGAATGAAGTGAATATAGAGGAAAGGACACTGATTTTTTAAATTAAAAGAGATAATAATAGTAGCTAGCATTTATATAATGTCAAGGATTTCATAGTATTTCACAATTATCATCTCATTTTTTTCTTCATAACCTAAGGAGGGAGGTGCTAGTAAAATTCCCATTTTACAGATGATGTTGAAAGTGACTCCCAAGAATGAAATTGCTAGTAACTGTCTAAGTTAGAATTTGAATTCAGGACTTTCAATTATATGTCAGTTGTACTACCTAGCCTCTTCAAATTACTACTGGTGTGATCTTGAGGAAATCCATTAAATTCCCTATAGTCTCAGTTTCTTCATCTACAAAATGAAGGGATTGAGTTATATAAACTCTAAGGGAGCTAATAGGGTTTTTTTAATCTTACTTAAATTTTCCCCAATTTCATATAAAGATGATTTTAACATTCTTTTTCTTTTCAAATCTTGAGTTCCAAATCCTCTATCTTCCTTCCTTGGCTTCCTCATTGAGAAGGAAAGAAATTTGAGATAGGTTACATATGTGTAGTCATGTAAAACACATTTCTATGCAAGTTATTTTGTGAAAAAAAGCAAAAGCAAAAGAGAGGGAAAGAAAGAGAAATAAAGAAAGAAAAGAAAAAGTACCTTTAATCTGCATTCAGGCTTCACCAATTCTTTCTCAGGAGATGGACAGCACCATTCATCATAAGTTCATCATAACTGGCTTAAATCACTGTATTGCTAAGAATAGCTAAGTCATTCGTAGTAGCTAATTATCTCAATCAATTGTTTTCCAAAGAGATATTTCACATTTTCTTCTATTTTCTCATTTGATTGCTTCTTGATGTCTCATAAAGTGATTAGCTTCCATTTGTCGAATTTTAACTTTTAAGGAATAATTTTTTTTAGTCAGCTCTTGTACCTTCCATTTGGCTAATTCTGCATTTAAAGGAGTTTTCTTCAGTGAATTTTTGTATATCTTATTTTCATTTGACCAATTCTGCTTTTCAAGACATTGTCTCTCTAGTTGATTTTCAGGCCTCCTTCACCATTTGAACTATTCTGGTTTTTTTTAAGCTTTTATCTTCCTCTGTATCATTTGTGTATATCTCCTTTACCAAGATCTTCACTCTTTTTTTCATGATTTTCTTACCTCATTCTCATTCTTCTTCCCAATTTTCCCAAATCTGCCCCTCATGCTTGATTTTTAAAATTCCTTTTAAGCTCTTTCATGATCTGAGATCAAATCATAATTTTCTTTGAGACTTTGGATGCAGGGATTTTGACTTTGTTGTCTTTTGAATGTATGTTTTGATCTTCCTTTTCACCACAGTAACTTTCTACGATCAGAATTTTTTCTGTTCTGTGCTCATTTTTCCAGTTTATTTATTAACTCTATGCTAAAATGGCACTCTGCTTCCCAAGTGGAGAGGACAAAGTCTCAGGATTGATTTTTCTTGGTGCACTGTTTTCAGAGGTAATTCTGAGGATCAGTAGGTTTGGGGCTCTTCCAGGCTGATATGATCTTGGGTGAGACGTATTTACGATCCTCCTGTATTTTGCATTGGTTTGTGAGTGACCAAAAGCACTCTTTTCAAACTTGAAAATGTGACCAGGGTCCCTGATCTCTTGTGGCTTCAAGTTCTGCTATGCTTGTTCTCCTCCTCACATTGAGACTAAAATCAGAATCATGATTTAGAGCTAAGTATAAATAAAGCAACATAGTCGTGTCTCTGTTCCCTGCAACGGGGTATCTACAAATCTCTTTCTGTCCTGTTATCTGATCCCCTTACCATCTGTGGGCTGAGAGATTTGGAAACCACCATCGCTGCCACTGATTCAATCACACCAAGATATGTTCCTGGTTTGGCAGGGCCCAGTTTGTGCTAGCACAGCCTACTCTGGACTGCACTCCTCTCATCCTGGTGCATCAGGCTTTTTCTGCTAAACTTCTAAGTTGTCTTGAGCTGGAAAATGGTTTCAGTCTATTTTTTGTGGGTTCTACTGCTCTAGAATTTGTTGACTCATTATTTAAAGGTCTTTGAAAGGGTCTTGAAGAGAACTCCAATGAATCTACCTTTTTTCCACTATCTTGGCTCCACCTCTGGAGTTTTTAGTTATAAATCTATACTCCTGTGTATATTTTATTCCTGTTCTAGCTAACAGTCCTTCAGAGATTCAAAAGGTTCCATTTAGTTCATATATTGATAATCCCAAAGATAGATCTGATCACAAGTTTCCCTTACTTTGAGGGCCTCAGTGGATTCTTTTTGCTTCGAGGAGAAAATGCAAATTTTCCTCTTTAGCATTTAAAGCTCTTCACAACCTAGCTTAAGCCCATTTTCACAGATTTAGTATGTGTTACTCTTCTCCATGCTCCCAACAGTCTACCAAAATTAACCTTCTTACATTTTCTCCCATATGATGTACATTTCATCTCTCAGCCTTTGTGCAAGCTGTGGTCTATGACGAGGATGTATTCCCTGTTAGAATCCTTAGATTATTTCAAAACTCAGGACAAATGCTACCTCCTAGATAAAACATTTCCTGATACCCCCAGTTCCTAGATTCTCCTTGCCCACAAAAATACTTTGGATTTACTTTAAATATACTGTGTATATACTTATTGATTCATATGCTATATTCCCCCAATAGAATGTAAGTTTCTTTCATTTTTGCATGTGTCATGATCCAGTCATCTTAATAGATTCAAACACCAGTTGAAATCTAATTAGATGAAATTTAATAGGACCAAATCTAAATTCTTATACTTGGAGTAAAAAAAAAAATTGGAATAAATAGCTTTACAAATATAAGACAGCAAAATAATAACCAGTTAGCAATTCACCTGAAAAGGATCTGAAAGTTTTGTGAATCACAAGCTCATTTTGGCTCAAGGGTGTGATATGGTAGTACTCAAGAAAGCTAATGCTGCTGGTCTTATTTTTGTATTTCATCTGAGCCTGTAGACTCATAGATAAAAGGAATTCTGGGTGAAGAAACTCTGCTTACAAATCAGGATACCAATTACTCTTCTACTTAGTGTGTTAGAGAATTATCTGAGAACATTGAAAGATTAAGTGATATGCTCAGGTCACAAAGTCAATTAAAATCAGAAACAGTACCGAAGCACAGGTATTCTTGACTTTGAAGCCAGCTCGTTATTTGTTACACCATGTTAACCTTCCAAGGGCTTTTTAGGCTGCATTCTGGGATGGTTGGGGCATTCAGGAGGACTATCATGTCTGGCGTGGGGCTGGCTTCCTGAGCCCTTTTCAGGGCTGCTCATGCACCATTGGTATCTTTAGCATCATTCCTGAATCATAACCTTCTCTTAATATACACTGTTAGTCTTCTTTTCTCAATCTAAATTTCCCCATTTGTTCCATTGATGCTCATATAATGTCTACTTCAGCTACTCTTTAGTATATGAATATCCTCCCTATACTGAGGTACCCATAAATCTAAACAACACTACAGGAGATATTTTTGCAGATGTTTTTCAGGTGAATTGCTATCTAGTAACAAATTTGCCACCTTATATTTGCAAAGATATTTTATTTTTATCCCAAGTATAAGAATTTAGATGTGGTCCTATGAAATTAGATTTCAACTGGTATTTTTTAAATTTATATATTTTTATACACATTGCTTTATGAATCTCATTGGGAGAGAAAAATCAGAGCAAAAGAGAAAAACCATGGGAGAGGGAAAAAAAAAACAGAAAAAAAGAAGTGAAGATAGCATGTGTTGATTTACATTCAGTGTCCATAGTTCTTTTTTTGGATGCACATGGCATTTTCTGTATAGTCTATTGAATTTGCTTTGGATCACTGAACCACTGAGAAGAAGTAAGTCTTTCATAACTGATCATCACACATTCTTGCTGTTATTGTGTACAGTATATTCCTGGTTCTACTTAGTTTTTGCTCAGCATTAGTTCATGTAAATCTTTCCAGGCCTTTCTAAAATCAGCTTATGGATCATTTCTTATAGAATAATAATATTCCATTATCTTCATAAACCACAACTTATTGAGCCATTCTCTAATTGATGGGCATGTACTCACTTTCCAATTCTTTGCTACCACAAAAAGAGCTGCTACAAACATTTTTTGCATATATGGGGCCTTTTTCCTTTTTTATGATTTCTTTGGGATAAAGACCCAGTTGTGGCACTGCTTGGTCCAAGGGCATGCACAATTTTATAGCCCTTTGGGCATAGTTCCACACTCCTCTATAGAATGATTGTATCATTTCACAACTCCACCAATAATGTATTTGTGCCCCAGTTTTCCCACAACCTTTCCAACATTTATCATTATCTTTTCCGGTTATCTTAGTCAAGCTGAGAGGTGTAAAGTGATATCACAGAATTGTTTTAATTTGCATTTCTCTAATCAATAGTGATTTAGAGCATTTTTTTCATATGACTACAGATAGCTTTAATTTCTTCATCTGAAAATTGTCCATTTATATCCTTTGACCATTTAGCAATTGGTGAATGACTTGTATTCTTATGAATTTGACACCATTTTTGTTGGAATCTTTACAAACTGCTAATTAGAGTTGATCTGATCTTACAAGAAGATGTTTTGGGCAGAACCTGAAATAAGGTACTAAGTAGAAATAATTAGTACAATGCTTGTGTTTACACCTTTACTCATTGGAGTTCACAAGTATGCCAGCTTCACAAAGTAAACTTTGTAACTTTGTGAATTCACACCTCCCTTAAAGCTCTTAGGGCCAGAGAGCACTATGGGAGAAAATCCATAATCCCATTCTCTCAGAAGATATAAGGCCAGTGAAGAGAGAGCTATTCCAGAATTTTTTCCATTTGGTGGCAGAAGAGAGTTCAGCTGGATTGGAGAAGAGCACTCTGGTGCAGACACAGAGCACTTTGGGAGATTTCAGCAGAATTACGCCAGAAGCCCTCTCTCCGAGGCAAGAAGGAATATTTTCCACTTGGCTGGCTGATGGCAGAAGAAGAGTTTTCAGAGGAAGAAGCTACAAGTCGAGAGTTCAGTGGACAACCAGATTCATCTTCATCTCACACCACTGTAGTTGGTGGCTGGGCTCCTGCACTTCCCCCACTGAGACCAAGCTGGTCTGAAAGACTCACCAGAAAGCTAACCGAGCCCCAAGTGAAGGAGACAAGAGATTCATTCCATCTTTGTGCTGGTTGGAGGCAGAAGAAAGCAGAGGCAAAGGACAAGCTTCAAGAGCTCTTAGAACCAAGGAGAGAGAGAGAGGCTAACCAGGGTATATTAGAGATTGAGAGCCAGAAGCCCTCTCTCCGAGGCAAGAGAGATCCATTCCATTTTCCATTTCATTGTCCACTTGGCTGGCTGGAGGACTGAAGGACAAACTTTTGGATTTGGAGACATTCGGAGGGAGCTTTTGGAACTAAGCAGAGAGATAGATCTCTAAGCTAACTGGGCTACATTAGAGACAATAAAAGATCTGAACTCTTATCACCTGGCTGCATTTTGAGAACAAGATCACCACACATTTTTAAAATATTTTAGTAATGAGACCCCTATCAAAAATACAAGTCAACTGGTATTTTAACTTAACAATATGACATTGGATCCTGACTCAGTTTTCCAGTATGTCTCTTGTGATTCTTTTCATCCATTTGGTTTTTGTTGGAAAACATCAGCATTAAATTAAAACAACCCTGAGATACCTCTCAGATTGGCTTAAGATGACAGAAAAAAAAATAATGATGACTGTTGGAGGGGATGTGGGAAAACTGGGACACTGATACATTGTTGGTGCAATTGTAAACAGATCCAGCTATTCTGGAGAGCAATTTAGAACTATGCTCAAAAAGTTATCAACATGTGCATACCCCTTGATCCAGCACTGTTTCTACTGGGCTTATATCCCAAAGAGATCTTAAAAAAAGGAAAGAGACCTGTATGTACAAAAATGTTTGTGGCTGGCCTTTTCTAGTGGCAAGAAACTGGAAACTGAGTGGATGCCCATCAGTTGGAGAATGGCTGAATAAGTTATAATATATGAATGTTATGGAATATTATTGTTCTATAAGAAATGATCAGGAGGGTGATTTTAGAGAGGCTTGGAGAGACATGAACTAATGCTAAGTGAAATGAGCAGAACCAGAAGATCAGTGTACACAGCAACATTAAGGTAGATGAACATCAATTCTGATGGATATGGCTCTTGAAGAGATTACTGAGTCCTGTTCCAATGATCTTTTGATGAAGAAAGCCATCTACGTCCAGAGAGAGAATTATGGAGACTGAATGTGGATCACAACATAGTATTCTCATTCTTTTTATTGTTTTTCTCTTGTATTTTGTTTTCTTACTCATTTTCTTTCCTTTTTGATGTGATTTTTCTTATGAAGCAAGATAATGGTATAAATATGTTTACATATATTGGATTTAACATATATTTTCAGATGTAAAAAAAGGAAAATGTCATGATTTTTCCAAAGAGCTAGCAAGAGTAGCATGTCCTGACATGCTTATATCCTATATGACAGAGGGCCAAGCAGAAGCAGGGACTACGGGCTGTCCTTTTAACATACCTTTCTGCCAATATTCCCTTGCATTTCTTCCCCCCCCCCCCTCCCAACTAATCTCATTCCATGTGGGAGAGAAACTGGAGTTTCTTCAACTCTCTGATGTACATCTTGTTTCCCAAGGTTGGTGAATTAAGCTCCCCCAGACCTCTTCTCTCATGTTAGGTAGATATGGCCGTTCATACTGCTTGGATTAGTAATAAGTCACTAACCACAATCCTTCCATTAAGATGGAAGATAAACCATACCATCTCTGTTGATATCCCCACTGGCCTGCTAGACCTTGCCATTTGCTTTAACATTGCCCTTACAACTGCCATGTCTTTCAATTACACAACAGTTGAACCTCTTAAATGTTTTATCTCCTCCTAATTAGAATACAGGGCCTTTGAGAACCAATATTTTGCTTTTTTCTTTGTGTCCATAGCACTTAGAACAGGGTATACCATGAAAGAAGCATAACTTAGCCTTTCCATTCATTATTTCATTCATTCACTCTGTATTTCCCTGATAAGGACACCAATCTATGAGGTACATGTGATGATACCCTAGAGACCATGTAGCGTGCTATGTGGTGCTTTTAAAATACAATCTCCTTCATGCACACCAAAACTTAGCATTTATTTATAGGGATGAAATTTATAATTTCACATTAGATGTGAGGTTTAAAATACAAATAGTGCTGGGATATTTGTAATGACTGAATGTAAATGACTGATATTAGATCCTTTCCTAAGAGTTTCTTCTGATAACAGAGAGAGTCAGTAAGCACTAAGCTACCATGTTTCTGAAAGGAGATAAGAAGGGATTATCTCAGAGGAAGTATATTATGCTGGAAAGAAGAAATAGAGGTTCTGAAGACAGGGCATTATACAATTTTGCATCAGGCTTGCTTTGGAGTCTTAGAGAACCTTGAGTGCAAAAATATGTTTGGTCCATTATTTCTTTAAGTAGAAGTCTGAGCTTCATACAGTTGGACCATGAAATTCTCAGTGGGAGCTAGCCTAATGGTATTGAGAAGGAAGTTCTGTCATTCTGCAGAAAGAATCTTTACTTCTTGGTCTCATGATCAGAAGTGGTCAATATCCTTACAGAGTACAGGGAAGGTTCTCAGATTCCTCCCATACTGAATCATACTTAAGGCAGATTATTCAGAGTGAGTGGAAAGGGGATTGGCCCAGGAATGAGAGCAGAGAATTACTATTGTGAGCTTCAAAGAGGGAGAGTGAAATTGAATAGTTTATTATCCCTTATTATGTGGTTTTCTCTGAGTCTGGGGGTTTCCTTCCCAGCCATTAGGCATTGGTCCATTTTCTAGACACTGAGACATTTGAAGCATTTAGTCTCTCAATATGATATTTTTTTTAAATAACACCAATGAACTCTTAAAATAACATTTTAATGGGTTAACAACCAATGAATAGAAGCTATGTTGATTAAATATCCCTTACAATACATGTTTGATGATTATGAGAAAAAGCACTTGGTAGATTGCCTTTGGGGTATTATTAAATCTAAAATGTGTGAAAAATTGTTTGAGAGAGAGGCTCAATGCGTCCAAAGTGTTCTGCATTCATCCATCCTTGGCTTGAAATGAGACGCGGTTTGATCATTACATGCGGCTGCAAACAGTCTTTAAGCACACCTCCTACCCTAAAGATGAAGGCTGCAGGAGCCTCAAAAATGTTAAGTCAGGGAAATTGAAATCAGTCTGTCACTTTTGGGGATCAATATGGTCTAGGAATATCATTTCTACCCAAACCTGAAAGGGGTGAGAGACCTCCCCCTGGCTTGCATTCTCCCATTCTTTCTATTGCTGAAAGGATAAGGGGTTGAAAGTTGAGAGCTAGTGATCCAGTAAGCAGATGAGGATGGGACTAGGAGGAAGAGAAGCTGAGGTTGATATTCAAAAAAAGGAAGAGAGAATCCCAGTCAAGGACCAAGGGAAATGCATGTATACAGAAGGTTTGCTGACTGAAGATTCTAAATAAGAGGATCTTCTTTGGGGGGATTAGAGAGAAGAAAATTTCTTAGTTCATTAATTGAGAGACTCACTGTTTATGACAATAATTAAATAGTAGATACAGAGATTAATAACCATAATTGACATTTGCATAGCTCTTTTACATATTACTTGGAAAAACAGTTTGGCTAAGAGGTAGAGAAACTTCCTTAAAGACAGGAAATCCTGGGTTCAATATCAAGTTGATAAAACTGACTGTATGAACTTGAGCAAGTCATTTAATATCTTGGGGCCTTAGGATATTTTTTCAGTCTCTAAATTGTCAAATGGGTGCCAATTTGCATTGATAAGGGAGTTCTCTAACCTCAAAGTTTCCTATGAGAATACCATGACAAGATTAAGTTCCTATTCCTTTAAAACTGGGAAAGTGCTTTGTCATGTGAGCCTTGTGTCAATACTACCAGGCAGGTATTGCAGGAATTGGTATTCTTCTATAAATGAAGAAACTGGCCTAGACTCTAGTCATATATTTAATAAGTATCAAAAGAAGGATTCAAATTCAGTCTTCTGACTACAAAATCAGTTTTACTTATTATCCTATTTTTTTAATATTATATGTTTTTAATCTTGAGGGCCACATCCACAGTTTCCATAGTATTACTTTATACTGGATTAGGGTCATCATCTCTTTACTTTGCATATATGTCTTTTTTTTTTTTTTTTACTTTTTTCTTATTTAAAAAAAATTTCTTGCTCTTCCCTTGAGCCGTCCTAGGTAATCAATTAAAATGGTGAGGTATTCTCTTGATCCAGAGAACCCCACAAAATCATGCAAATCAAGGGGCTCAAATCTCTGGGTCCATTTCAAGAATACCCGGGAAACAGCCCAAGCTATCAAGGGCATGCATATCAGAAAAGCTACCAAGTATTTGAAAGATGTCACATTGAAAAAACAATGTGTGCCTTTCCGCCGTTATAATGGTGGAGTTGGCAGGTGTGCTCAGGCTAAGCAATGGGGTTGGACACAAGGTCGGTGGCCCAAAAAGAGTGCTGAGTTCTTGCTGCATATGCTTAAAAATGCAGAGAGTAATGCAGAACTGAAGGGTCTGAATGTGGATTCTCTTGTCATTGAGCATATTCAGGTTAACAAAATGCGACAGCGTACTTATAGGGCTCATGGTCGAATCAACCCATACATGAGTTCTCCTTGCCACATTGAGATGATCCTTACTGAAAAGGAACAAATTGTTCCTAAACCAGAAGAGGAAGTTGCTCAAAAGAAAAAGATATCCCAAAAGAAATTGAAGAAGCAAAAGCTTATGGCACGAGAGTAAATACGACAGTGCAAATAAAAGTGAAATGAAATGTTACACTAAAAAAAAAAAAATTATTTACAACATTATTCCTTGCACTCGTTTCTGTTCCGACTTTTTCCCCTCTCTCCCTCCATCCCCTCCCCTAGATGGCAAGCAATCCTATACATGTTAAATATGTCATAGTATATCCTAGATACAATATATGTGTGCAGAACTGAACAGTTCTCTTGTTGCACAGGAAGAATTGGATTCAGAAGGTAGAACTAACCCGGGAAGAAAGACAAAAATGCAAAGAGTTTACATTCATTTCCCAGTGTTCTTTCTTTGGGTGTAGCTGCTCTTTGTCAAAGAAATCCACTTCCATCAGAATACATCCTTATACAGTATCATTGTTGAAGTATATAATGATCTCCTGGTTCTGCTCATTTCACTTAGCATCAGTTCATATAAGTCTCTCCAAGCCTCTTTGTATTCCTCTTGCTGGTCATTTCTTACAGAACAATAATATTCCCTAACATTCATATACCACAATTTGCCCAGCCATTCTCCAATCGATGGGCATCCATTCAATTTCCAGTTTCTAGCCACTATAAACAGGGCTGCCACAAACATTTTGGCACATACAGGTCCCTTTCCCTTCTTTAGTATCTCTTTGGGGTATAAGCCCAGTAGTAACACTACTGGATCAGAGGGTATGCACAGTTTGATAACTTTTGGGGCATAATTCCAGATTTGCATATATGTCTTTATAGATACAATACTTGGTTCCTCTGAGTTTTCTAAGGACTGAAGAATATGAATCTAAACAAAAGAGGCAAATCCACTTTTTAAGTAAATTATTTGTCATAATAATAATTGATATGCACATAATGTATATCATTTAAGTGATCACAAAATTCTTTATTTACAACTTCTCATTTGATGCTCCTGATAGTGTCTAAGAGTTATTAGTATGTGTTGTTCAACAGAAGAATTAATTAAACATGGCTGAGAAGGGCTCTCCCAAGGTCACACAACCAACTAGAATTGGAAGTGAGCCTCAAAGCTAAGTCTCTCTCTTTACTCCAGAGTCAGCACACTTCCCATTATATCATATTTCTCCTTTAATATCAGTAAGTAAAGATGATGAGAAATTCTTTGACAAGTATAAAATTGTTTGATGAGAATACTCTGAAATACCCATCTAGAAAAATCACTACAGTAGACAAAGCTAGCAACTCAAAAGATCTAAAATCAATGACAGCCTCCAATATTTAGTCTTTCTTCCTCTCTCTTTCTTTTACTCTCTATATATTTGTATACATATTAAATATATATGTATGCATATATACATCCATGTGTCTGCATGTGTAACTATCCATACACATGTGTGCATATACTCTGTGCATATAAAACCATACATAATTTAGTATGTAGAAATCTTTACAGCAAAGTAGAATATGGAGGGAATCTCTACTCAGAAACAGTTTGAGAGTAGTTCCTAACACTTTCCTCTCTATTACTACCTGACTCTTAGCCAATTGTTTGCTAAATCTTTCAGATTCTAATTTCTTCAGTCCATTAGATAGCCTTTTTCTCTAGTTATCCAGCCATCCCTGATTCCGATTTTTCTCACTTATGTGGATGACTTTTAAAGTTTCATGATTGGCTCGCAAGCTTTAAGTCAACCTCCTATTCAATCTAACTTCCACAGAACCGCTGAAATAATCTTCCTGAAGTACATCTGATTATAATTAACAGCAGCTCAAGAACCTTTTAGGATAAAATATTGACTCCTCAGCTTGTCAGCAACTTTGTGCTTCTGTTTTCTCATTCAGAACATGAGCATGTTAAATCAGTGATTCTTCGTTCTGATAATGCTTGCCTTCTCCCAAGGGAGTTTAAGCTTCTTGAGGGCAGCGATGGGTTTTCATTTTGTTTTTGTATCTCCAGTACCTAGCAGAGTTCATGGTACATAATAGAAGTTTAGTAAGTGCTTGATGGATTAGAACAGATTCTTTACTACAGAGGTAATCTTGAAAGTAAATCTCCCCAATAAACAAATGAGATTGGGAGGGAGTAGGTACAGGTTTTTTATGTCTGGGATACAACATTATTAAAAGACTTAAGTTTCTAAGAAAAGATTCAAAACCTTAATTATCTAAATCTCTTTATAAACAAATCAGGATCCTCAATCTCAAACTCAAGTATCTAAGTAAATTTTGAAATGTCAGTCCATTTCACCTAATGCAATTTCCTCCCAATCTTACATTTCACCATCTAAACCAAACAACAACAACAGAGCAAGTAACCAGTAATGGTTTATGGCAACAGTATAGAGCACTAAAGTTGTTTTTCTATGAATATGGATTATTACTTTTTTTTAAACATAGCAAGTAAACAGATGCATAAAGATGCATTATTTCAGCAGCATGAGAAGACTTGCTATAAGCATAGTGCTTTTAATTTGCTTTTACGATTACTTGTAATTAATTAGCATCAAAAGTAAATTATCAGCATCACTAAAAAACTGAGATGGTACCAGCAAATATAAGCAGGGAACTACAAAAATGATTCACTGGTTTATCTTTGTACCTAGGTAGGGAAAAAGGAAGGATCTTTTAAAATTATACTTAAATGATAACACCAAAAGCTAGTGACAGTGCAAGAAGAGGGAATGAAAAGACAGCCAAATAAGAAGGAATAGTTGTTGAAGGACAAATTGTGTCAAAGGGTAAAAGTTATGCCCATAAACAGTAGCATCACTATGTCAGGTTAGAAGAGGGATGAAAGTTTGTCTTTTAAAAAATGGTCCAGTCTTGTGAAACAAGAGGAGTTTCATATGCTTCTCCAGTGCTATCAATCTCCACACCAAACTCATAAAAGAAAGACATTTTGACAAGGGCTGGTATTTTTAACAAGCTCTTGCTGTTTGTCACCAGCCTTCTCTTTCTCCCCTCAAGATAAATGATAGACTTGTTTGCTATGCTTTGGTCCATCTAAGACAAACCTACAGATACAAATAAGGGAGCTCCTTGACCTCTCTCCATTTCCCTTGACAGTTTACTGTCTTGGCTGGACCACTGGGAACCTGTTTTGCGAGCGGGAGTGATGAGAAAAGCAAGAAAGCAATTTGTTAGTAAGCAGGCAACTCTCTCTGTGAGGACCATGTGCCGGGACCCAGCAGACTTGCCTGGGTCTGTCTCAATAACAACAATGTACTTGAACTAAGGGCTTCATTTTTCTAGCACTATCAAGAATCACCAACAGAAGGGGAAAAAATTAAAACTAAAGTCTTCCTTCTTGCATACTGAACTCTCCCATGAGCTCAGTAGCTCTCGCAATGGGATTATCAAATTCACAACAAAGTTAAAGAAATAAATTTATTTCTAATATATTCCATTCTATGGCAAGTCTTCAAAAGACACCCAATTCTTTTGAATTTCTGGATAAGCATCTAAAATGGAACTATGTTTTTGTTTCTTTTTATAATCTAATGAGGAGAATAAAAGCTACATTTAAGAAAGTATGAAGACTATGTTACATTTGTATTTACTTCAGTATTGATTAAAGTACATGAGACAAATTACTTGAGATTAGAGAGACATCCAAGCTGAGGTTGACCTAGGAAACATTCTTGATTATCTTCTACTCCTTCAGGGATTCAAGTTAAGGTCACTATGCTACTACCAGTAAACTTTGCTGGTTACTAAGGAGATAATGTCAGAGTTATAAGTCCCTAAAGAGGAAATGTTAACATCGAACCAAGGATACCTACATTGCAGGTATCTTACTGGATAAATCTTCATAAAATCATACTAATCTATGAAATATTGATTGAAGTTCACACCACAGCAACTACATTTTTGTTTAAATGTTTAAATTAAGGGTTTGTCACATGCACTGAATTGTTGCAATCATTCCCATCCCAACAGAAGCCAGGATAGAAGGGGGGAGCTGGTGGTGAAGAGAATGTAGATCCCATAAAATTGCTAACTGGAATATTTTTACACTGAGATTTTCCAGTCTATGTTATCAACAGTAAACACATATTCCCATCGCCCCAAGCTTGCTGCTTGCCAAATCCCTCTCTGGAAAGCCCCACCTCCCTCCCCCAAATACAGAAGGGCTCAGAGTCACAGAGTGAGAAGACCCAGGGTTTTCTCAAATGTTTATTTTTCCACCAATGGGAGGGAAATGGTCCGGTCATTTCAAGGCAGAATCAAAGAGATAAAAAAGGCCTTTGCTTCTTGGGGCGGGAACCTCTTTATTCAGTGATACTCATGGAATCTACCCAACATGGAAATTCCTGTCAGTGCTCCTATCATCATAGCCCATTTCCAATCTGGGTTTCTGAGGAAGACAACACCTTGGCATTTATCTATGACTTCTTTGAGCACAATCAGGTCTCTTAGTTTCTTTTCAGTAAGAGACTTGTCTCTCTTTGCTTCTTTGGGGCTAGAGAAAGGCAGGCAAAGAATTGAAGAATATTTAATAAATTCAATAAGTACTTTGACAAAAATTCAGTTCCTGTCCATGAGGAGCAATCTATTAAGTTTTAATTTGTAAGTTTCATGCTAATCAACCAAGAAGCACTTACTGAAAGTCTATGTGCCAAGTAGTGTGCTGGGAATTTAAAGATAAAAATGAAACAAATCTTGGCTCCCATCAAGAAGATTATATCATTGTGATAATCAGATTCAAAAGATTTGAGATTCAGGGTTAGGAGTAACATCTTAGCATTTATTTTAAGATTTAGTTGAGGGGGCAATTGGATGGCTTATGGATAGAGTATCAGGAATATCTGAATTCAGATCTCTCCTCAGACACTAGCTGTGTGACTATAGGCAAGTTACTTAGCTCCAATTACCTTCTTCTCTTCCACCCCATTTCAAAAAAAAAAAAAAAAAGATTTAACTGACTCTTGTTGCCTTTCATTTTTTTAATTACTGAGTATCATTTTTTTAAATATGTGATTTGTTTTGTTTTGTTTTCTGAAGGAAGGGGGAAGTCAAGTACTTACATGGAAAGGATTTTGTTCCTGTCCATTTTGACAAAAGCATGGGTATTGTGGAGAAAATGCCAAATTTGGACTGAACTGAGACGATGTAGGTTCAAATCCAGATTTTGCTATATATTACCTATGTGATTTTGAGCAAGCTTTTTAACATCCCTGAGCCTCAGTTCTTCATCTGCATAATGAATTAAATGATGTTCTAAATCATGTATTCCAGTTCTAAATCAATTCATTTGTTGATACTAGATTTTCTAAATGCTGACTATATTCAAGGTATTGTACTTGATGCTGGGAATATAAGAACAAACTGGAAAACTGTCTCAAGGAGCTTACAGCCTACTGGGCCCATCAAAACCCAAGGATTTGGGATGAATAATAATTGAAAGGGTGTGCCCAAACTCTAATTCATTCTTACTATAAACAATATTTGATATCTATGTCTTGGGATTTATCTTATAGATGAGATAATCATGTAATGAGGTCTTTTTGGTATGATAGCATTCAAATGGTTGTGAATAGGATCCAAAAAATATCTGCTTTATACATTCATTAGAATAATAAAATAGCTAATATTTGTGCAGTGCTTATTATCTTATTTGATTATTATTTCATTTGATTCTCACAACAACTCTGTACAAGATAGGTGCTGTTATTATAAATGAGGAAACTGAGGCAAATAAAGGACAAGCAATTTGCCAGTATAATATAGCTGATAAGTCAGATTTGATCTTTTGATTTTTTTTTTTTTTTTTACAAATCCAGTGCTCTATCACCTGTGTCACCAATTACCTCTAGAATATAAAAGAAAGTAAGCTTCTTCTATGTAACAATAGCTTCTTTCTTTGCCTCAGCTACCAGGGTGAGTTTTCTAAAGCATAGCTGTCTGTCTGTCTGTCTATCTCTGTCTCTGTCTGTCTGTCTCTCTCTCTGTCTCTCTCTGTCAAATTCCTATTTTTTTAGATATAAGATTTTAGAGATAAGTAGATTATGGGACAATGAGATTACATAATTAGTCCAAAATCTAGTTAGGGTATGACCTGGATTTCTTGACTCCTGATCCTAGATTCTTCCACTGAAATATAAGTAACAAAATAATGATGAAGGAATAAAGAAGAAAATGTGGCTGGATGGACAGATTAAGTTTCATAAAAGCGGTGGTATTTGAATCTTGAAAAATAAGTGGTATTCAAATATTTTGGAATATCTATGTGAACAATTATACAGTGGTAGGAAAGTGTGAATTATATTTAGGAAACCTAAAAAAAAAGCCTATCTGGTTACAAATGTTTCTTATGTTCGAGATTTTCCCTGTCTTAGATGGTTGGAATCTTATTTTAAATTAGGGGTCATTAGAAGATAAATACTCTCAGATAACCAGTGAATTTAGGCAGTCAATCAACAAATATTTGTAAATTATGTATTATATCCTAGAAATTGGGCTTAGTATTGGGAATACAAATACAAGTAAGAAGAAAGATAGTCCTTTTCCTCAAGATGCACAGGGGAAGACAATATATAAAAAGAAGTTTAAAAACTGGTTGGGGTGTTGGTGAGAGAAAGAGAAGAAGAAAGCTATCCAGTAGAGGAAGTGTAGAGTACATAGTAGGAAAATGGCCCGGGCAGCATCCTTAAATAGAAGTTTTGGAAGAAACCATCCAACAGAGAGAATTATAAAATTGTATTATATTGACTCTCAAGGATATGCAACATACTAAAGACTGAACAAAGAAATGTCCTATGGGATTATTTTCTCTTTGGAAATTAATCTTCATATTGATCACAATATTAGGAATAATTTTTAATATAAGCCATTCTACTCATTTTGTAATGATCTCTCAAGAATTAAAATATATTCTTGTAAAACATGTACAAGTATGGCCCATCAGAAATATCAATCACTGTAAGAAATTTACACACACACACACACACACACACACACACACACACACACACGATTACCTCTTCTTAAAAAAAAGAAAAATCAGCCAATGTGAAGTAAGCCATTACTTAGAAGATATTAAATGGAAAGAGAATCTTATAAGAAAAATGGAGGTTAGAAATAGAACAAACAACTTCTGAACAATTAGAACAACTAATGTATGGGATTGGCTGCCTCAGTAAGTAATAATAAGTTTGCCATCAGTGCATGTGCCCAAGTAAAGTTTGAAATGCGACTTGGAAGAATGGTATAGATTGGTCCATCTAATTCTACAGTTAGGAGTTAGCTTGCATGACCTGTAAAATCTTTCCAATATTATGATACTATCTAGAGGATGGAGACCAGACTTGTGGTGTCATTGGTGTCAAGAATACCCAAGTGAGGAAATTCCTGCTGCCAAAGGATGCTATGATCGTTTTTGCAACTTGAAGTCAGATAGTTGCCTAGCGTAATGAGAGGTTTAGTAACTTTTCCAGAGTCATATAACCATTATGTCAGAGATAAGACTTGAACCCATCTTCCTTATTTAGTGGCCAATCCTCAATTCATTATAGCAGGCTACCTCTCACTGTGACATTTTTTTAAAAGGAAAAATTGCCTTTTAAAAAACCCTCCATTTTTCTCCCCACCCCTTAAGATAAGAGATGAGTATTTAGGGTACATTTCAACATTAGAGTGAAATTGGGAAAACTCTAGGGGAAAGTAAGTGGAAAGAGTTCATAAAGGGATAAGGAGGGTAAAAAGTTCTCCAGAATAACTATATCCTCTTAAAAAATTTCTCCTATGAGCTCCAGCATTACTCACCAGCTGCCTTTTAGTGTCTACAATTGTTTCCCTTACCATTCAGATGTGAAAAATCTACAGACCTCTTCCCCTATCCCCACCTACCACTACCACCCACCACCCTTATGTCAGTCTGGAGTCCCTAAGAGCAAATTTTAAAATCCCTACACAGATTGGCTCCTGGGTCTGGGCTGAGTTCAGACAGACTTTGGCTCAGGCACTCTATCTTCACTACACCATCTGTATTTCAGATTCTTGGGAGAGCCAGGGTCCAATAGAGGGTTTGGTCTTTGCTTCATGACTCTCACTGTGACCTCTCTGTTCCATTGCAATGAGGCATAGTAAGAACCATTGGCTGTGCTCATTTTTGGCTTGAGTGACCAAGCCATGTCCTTGGCTCACTGGTAGAACTTCCTTCCTTTTCCAGGTCTGCTTTATTTTCTTCCTTTCGAAATTTTGCTTTGCCAAATGACCAAATATAACTCTTTTTCACTTCTCCCCAGAGAATGTGTTAGCTTGGAAAACTGAAAAAAAAAATGGAAATCTGCAGAAAACACAAGACTATCATGTCATATAAAAAGACAACCATATTCAACAGAATAATTTGCACATTAAAGATAAAACCCCAATTAAATATATTAGTGAATAACAATAAAGTGACCCATTAAACTATATGAGTCTAGCCTGGATCAAGACACCAGAGCCAGAATCTCATCTTTGGAAAGAATCTTAGAAATTATTAGTCTAAACTCTTTCTGTTACAAATGAGAAAACAGAGACTCATAGACAAAAAATGACTTGTGCAAGTTAACTAAGCTAGATTATGGTCAAAGTTGGACTAAAACAGGTTTGAGAACTTCCAGACTAGGGTGCTTTTCATGGGACTTCACTGTCTCACTGAACTATAACTTGTAAATACAAGCAATGTATTACATTATTAAAAATTTATTACATTTTTAATTTTACTATTATAAATATATTATTGATATATAATCATTTGCAATGATACAAAAATCATAAAGAACAATTGATATACTGTTGTTTTGATTTTTTTAATTTATTAAATAATTCTATTCTATCCAGTGTCTAAGTCTTTCGAGGACAGAGGTTCTCAACCTCAGGTTCACAATCCTTCGAAGCTACATGAGAGAATGTTCTGAAAACTTGAATTAAAAAAAAAGTTTCTGTTTTAATATAATTGATTTTCTTTGAAATCTTATGTATTATATTTTATGGATTTAAAAATATTTTTATGAGAATATAGATTTCAGAAGGATCTATAGATTTTACCAAACTGTTAAAGGAGAAGACACTCCCTCCCACTCTGGGTTATTATTTTATGAGGTAAATACAATAATCCATTCTGATCACTGGTGGCATATAAGGTTCATTGCTACTAACAGTACCATTGTAATATTCTGGTCCTTAATCAAAGGATAGATGAAATTATCATATCTCCCCAAGTACCTGCTTACCTAGTTAATGGACAATATTGATTAGGCAAAAAATAGAATCATGTCAGAAGGAAAATGTATCAAACAGGCTCAGGAATTTATTCTGGGAGAAGAATGTATGAAAAACTTGTTTAAAAGATAGATGATATTAGAGTAAACCTTGGTTTTTCTAGGACACAGATAACCAGCTCTTATTTTTATTCTCTCTGCTTTTATGAAGAGAATAAAGTTAAGAAAAATTTACTTGGAGAAATCATTGAAAAAAAAATATTGTATTGAGTGAGAAATGTGTACCATAAGTCAGTTGGAATTCAGTCTTTTCTCCTACCTCTTTTACTTGATGCTTGTAATGACGAACCTGAACCCTTATAAATGACAAACCTGAACCCTTATAAAATCTTAGTTAAAGTTCCTTCTAATCAAAGAAAACTGAAAGTGACAAAGAAAGTATAGAAGCTGGAAAGAATCTTGAAAATCATTCAGCCAAATCCACTTATTTGATAAATGGGGAAGCAGAGGCTCAAGAAGGTGAAAAACTTGCCTATAGTCAAATAACTAGATAGTATCAGCTGGATCAGAACCTGACCACACATATATTTTGTTATTTTCTTAATTTCTTGAATTAATCTCTGTTTGGCATATAAAATGATAATTCTCCATAAACTTGCATGTTCAATTAACCAGAATATTACATTTCCCTATCAGTATAGATAAATGGGAATTTGCTATAATAACTGTAAAGAAATGAGACTGGGGGAGGGGAAATTTTATCATCAGTTAAGGGGAGCCAGCTTGGTTGGTGCAAAAAAATAAATGAACATGGACTCAGAAGCCCTACCATATAGTACTAATTCTGTCACAAATTACATGTCGTATTAGGCAAGTCACTTCTACGGGCCTCAGTTTCTTCACTTATTAAATGAAAGAGTTAGATGAGTTGATCTCTAGGCCCCTTCCAGTTTGCAAATTTCATTAAAGACTTCAAAACAAGATAATAGATCCTGATTGAAATCAATGAATCTTTCATCCAGGAGCCAAACTGCAAACCACAGACCCTAGTGTAGTTGTTTGATTCAGTGAGTATGCTTGATAAGCTCTTTTTAAACACCACTTGGAGTATTAAATGCCAAAGCTTCATCCCTGTGCACTGCCTCATTAGTTATTAATGAAGCAACATATTTGTTCAAAATTTATGATTGTTGATTTGTTCCCATCACTGTATGAAATATTAACATAGCATTTGTACTTGCAACCATTTGCAGACATTAGATTGTGGATTTGCATATTCATGAACACTCATAAATGTTTAAGGAGACAGCACAGAAAGCATGGGAGCTGTCAGACAGCCAGTAAAAAGGCATATTTACAGCGTTAATAAGTATTTGAGTTTATAGGACAAAGCGATGAGCAACAAATTAAATGAATTTCCGGTTTGCTTGTTGCAGAGAACTAGAGGGTAAGAAAGAAAGGAGAAAGAGAGAAAGAGAGGAAGGGAGGAAGGGAGGAAGGGAGGAAGGGAAGAAGGGAGGAAGGGAGGAAGGGAGGAAGGAAGGAAGGAAGGAAGGAAGAAAGGGAGAGAGGAAGAAAGGAAGGGAGGAAGGGAGGAAGGAAGGGAGGGAGGGAGAAAGTAAGGGAGGGAGGGAGGGAAGGAGGGAGGGAGGAAGGAAGGAAGGGAGGAAGGGAGGAAGGAAGGGAGGGAGGGAGAAAGGAAGGGAGGGAGGGAGGGAAGGAGGAAGGAAGGAAGGAAGGAGGAAGGAAGGAAAAAAGGAAGGAAGGAAGGAAGGAAGGAAAGAAGGAAGGAAGGAAGGAGGGAGGAACAAAGAAAGGGAGGAAGAAAAGAAGGGAAGAAGGGAGGAAGGAAGGAAGGAAGGAAGGAAGGAAGGAAGGAAGGAAGGAACGAAGGAAGGAAAAAGCTAACTAAACTTAGGATTCATCACCTAGATTCTGATTAAATATTCATGGTTTTGCCAAAGAGTGTGGAAAAGAGAATACTTGGAACAATGAAATTTTAGAAATTCTGCCAGTCTTACTAAGCACTGACAAGGCTTATCTTTTCTCTAGGTGTGATATAATATAAAAATAATGGGTTAGGAATTTGGAGACTTGAATTTTATTTCTAACTGCCACTAACTAGCCATGTGATCTTAGGGATCCCTTGACTATTCTGGGCATTCATTTCCTATTTTTCAAAATAAATGGACTAGTCTAGATAGAAGTTCTCTTCTAACTCTAATAATTTTAGACAGTATACAGAGTAATAAGTCTTCTATTTTAGGTTCAGCTAAGAAATCAATCATGAACAGGGAAAGGAAAATATATAAACATAGTGGGATTACTCTTTCAGCATTTTTAGTGATCTTGGATAAATGATTCATACTGACTCAACACTCCTTATTAGCACTCTTGCCCTCAATACTTTCACCTGTTTTTCACATCTATATATATACTGGTACCATAATCTAAAATGGTGAATATAAACTCAGTCCCTCTTGTGTATCACTACTGACATTGCTTTTACGGTCACCATCTCCATTAGTTATAATCACTCCACTCACTGAGGATGAAAAGTAAAGTAAAATGTAGAACTTTTAAAAAACATGGCTTCAGAAATAGAAAAAAGATAAAAAGCTATGAAAAACAATAACAGTTTGGGTGTAATGGGCTGAGGCTTGAGGTGATGCACTGAGGTCCCAAGCACATGAGGCTAAATAGTAATTGGACCATACTCTATTAATATATAAGCTTGGAGAAAGAATGGCCCCCGCCCACTCTTTGTGCAAGTCCTGATGTGTTGTATAGGAAATGACGATTTTGGTGATTGGAGGCAGGGGAATGGAAAAGGAAGGGGAGGAAAGACTGCTTGCTTTTGCCATTGCCACGACCTTTCAGCTCAGATGCCCCTCTGTTATCTAGCTTCCTGTCGCAGCTGCCCATATTGCTATCGCAATCCTTATTCACTTCTTCACTTCAATAAAGATTGAAGATTTTTCCCTTAACCTGAATTCCTGACTCCGGCTGATTTTAAATACGCGGTCATTACATTTGGGGGCATATTATATAAGTAAGCTGAAAATGTGTTAATTTTTTGTATACTCAGATGTGTAAATATTATCTTTTCATTATAAAATGTAAGCATTTTAGGGAAAGGGACTATTTCATTTATTTTTTATATCCTCAATGCCTACCACTGTACCTGGCTATAATAAAAGCTTAATAATTAATTGATTGATTTGTATAAAGGGATTTTTGTCTTTTCTAAACATTGTGTTTTCCCACAATGCAGTAAAGGTTCAAAATAAATGAAGGTGCTAAATAATTATTTCTTGAATGAATAAATATAAATGATTGAATAAATGAGGACATTGCACTCATGTGCTCAAAACTTTCTAAACCTCAGAAACTATCTCATTTTATTAAGTTAAAACACTAGTTCCTGCTGCCCAGAAAGAAAAAATCTCACCACAGATAACACATTATTCTCAAAAAAATATATTTTTGATCTTTGTTGTAAAACCAGTTCTGATGTTTAAAAACAGCATTTTAAAAGTTGATCAGAATAACTAACAATTTTTCCTATTTTATGTGATTCCCCCTCTTCTCCTATCAAAACTCTCTTATAACAAAAACCATAATAAGTTATGGAGAGGAGTGGAATCAAGATGGCAAAGTGAGGAGAACATTAAACTTTTCCAACTCTCTTTTCCAAACAACTTTAAAATAATGTACCAAATCAAATTCTGAAGTGTCATAGCCAACAAAAGGCTAAGTTGAAACATTTTTTTCCAGTCTAAGACAACCTAGAATGTCAGAAGAAAAGATCTGTGGCAGAGTACTGGGGTTGGCAAGGAATACAATGTGGCATCAGCAACAGCTGTTGGCTTAGGAGGTAGAACAGCAGAAGCAGTAATTTCAAGGGCTCTCAGTGAGAACTCCCAGAAATGTTAAGGAAATTGAACAATTGGTCAGAAAAAGATTACAAGGAGTTCCTATGCTGCCACCGGGCACAGTACTTTCATAACCCATTAGCCAGTTCTACATCACAATTCCAGAAAAAAGAATAATGCTTCCTATAGCAAAGGAGAAAGACGAGGTCACAGTACTAGGGTAGATAAATTCTAGTATCTGTGATTGTAAGGGAGCAGAAACCCTACAATCTGTGATTGTAAGGGACAAGGACTGAAACATAGAGCAGGAGAGAAGTAACTATTCCTATCTCTGGATCACACCACTTAGAAGCACTGACAACTTACAGATACCTCTCCCCTCACCCCAAACAATCTGAAAACAGTAGTTAAAAAGTCTGAAGTTTGGGGCAATGAACTTCCTACCCTTAGGTAAGCAGAGCCCAACTCTAACATAAAACTTACATAAAAACTTAACATAAAAATCTTAAACATTAAAAAAACTTAACATTAAAAAAGTCAAAAAAGGTGCTGAAAAAATGAGCAAATAGCAATAAAGAATCTGATTATAAATAGCTACTATGGTAACAAGGAATCTCAAAAAACAAACTTAAAAGAAGAAAAAATTGTGAAAATATCTACAAGTACAGACTCAAAGGAAAAATGCAGATTGAACATAAGCTCAACAAGAATTCATGGAATAACCAAAACACATTTCAAAAAGAAAAATAGTTCTAAAAATCAAATAGAGTGGTAGAGGAAAATTGTGAAAAGAAAATTAACAAGTTGGTAAAAGAGGCACAACAAATACTGAAAAAAATAACAACTTTAAAAAACAGAAATGACAAAAGAACTACAAAACCTGACTAAAAAAAGTAATTCCTTCAAAATTAGAATTAGTCAGAGAGAAGCTAATGACTACATGAGACATGAAGAAACAATAAAACAGAATTGAAAGATTGAAAAAAAAAACAGAAGAAAATGTGAAATAATTCTTCAGAAAAACATTTAACCTGAAAAAAGACATTAAGGAGATATAATTAAGTAATCATTACATTATCTGAAAGTCACAGTTTTAAAAAGATTCTAAGCATTATATTTTGAGAAACCATAAAGGAAAACTATTTGATTATTTTAGAACCAGAAAACAAAATACAAATTGAAAAAATTCACCAATCACTTCCCAAAATGAAAACTTCTAGGAGTATTACAAATTCCCTGAATGAAAAAAATATATAGAAAGCAGTCAAAAGAAACAATGCAAATACTTTAGAATCAGTCAGGATCACTTAGTAGCTACCATGTTAATGGGGAAAAGTTCTTGGAATATGATGTTTTATGAGGGAAAAAGCTCTGATGATAACAAAAAAAAAAAAATAACCTACACAGTAAAACTCAGTATTATCCTTAAGGAGAAAATATGGATATTTAATGAAATAGAATAAAATCTTGATGCAGATACCAGAGCTGCACAGAAAATCTGACATTAAAACATAAGGCTCACGAGAAGTATAAAGAGATAAACATGAAAGATAAAGCATAAGGGACTTAATAAGATTAAATTATTTACATCCTTATATGAGAATATAATTCATGTAACTTCCAAAAAAAAACTATTATTAGATCCCTTAGAAAGAATCTACAGAGACAGAGGGCATGAATGTGAATTGATTACATTGAATTAATCTTTTATAAAAGGGAGAGGTGTCATTCCCCAACTGATAAATGGTCAAAGGATATGAACAGACAATTTTCAGATGACAAAATTAAAGCCATTTATAATTATATGAAAAAATGCTCTATATCAATATTGATTAGAGAAATTCAAATTAAAACAACTCTAAGTACCACCTCATACCTCTCAGATTGACTACGATGACAAGAAAAGATACTGATAAATGTTGGAAGGGATGTGGGGGACCTGGGACACTAATGCATTGTTCATAGAGTTGTGAAATGATCCAACCATTCTGAAGAACAAGATGGAATTCTTTGATCTAGAAGTGTCATTACTGGGTTTGTATCCCAAGGAAATCATAAAGGAGAGAAAAGGACCCACATGTACAAAACTGTTTGTAGCAGCTCTTTTTGTAGTAGGAAAGAATTGGAAAAGGAATGGATGCCCATCAATTGGGGAATGGCTGAACAAGTTGTGGTACATGAAGGTAATGGAATATTATTATTCTATAAAAATGATGAACAGAGTGATTATAGAAAGGCTTGGAAAGATTTACATGAGCTGATGTTGAGCAAAACAAGCACAATCAGGAACACATTGTACTCAATAACAGCAAGAATGTGTGATGATCAACTATGAAAAGTTTGGTTTTCTCAGTAGTTCAGTGATCCAAAACAATCCCATTAGACTTTGGACAGAAAATGCCATGTGGATCCAGAAAAAGAACTAAGGAGACTGAAAGTAAATCAACACATATGATGTTCACTTTTTTTTTTATCTCTCCCATGGTTTTTCCCTTTTGCTCTGATTTTTCTCTCCCACCATGATTCATAAAGTAATGTGTTTTTAAAAAATAAATAAAATTATTACAATAAAAAATAAAAATGGAAAAGTAAGATAGATGGATGCACAGGGAAGAGGGAGAAGAATGGGGGGAAAGTTTCATATAAAGAGGGTGTGCAAGGAGGAGTTTTTGCAATAGAGGGGAAATTAGAGGAGGGAGGGCAAAGCTTGAACATTTCTATACATGTATGTGTTGTGTGTGTGTATGGATGTATATATATATACACTTGATTGAGTGTAGAGATCTGTTTTATATAATAGGGGAGTAGAAAGGAATAAGGAAGGGTGGATTAAGGGAGGCAGTAACAAAAGCAAAACAGACTTTAGAGGAAAAACAAGGTCAAAAAAACAGAAAGAAGAAAGAAGAAAACAAGATAATGGGCAATACATAATAATCATAACCATGTATATGAATGGAATGAACTCATCCATAAAGCAGAAGAGAATAGCAGAATGAATTAGAAACCAGGATTCACTGGAATACTTATTACAAGAAACACATTTGGAACAAAAGTAGTAATAGCTACTTAAAATAAGTAGCTAGAGCAGACTCTATTATACTTCAACTAAAGTCATAAAGAATTAAAATTAAGCAAAAATAAAATACTAATACCGTGGCCATATCTGACACTAGAGTCCCCATTTTCCCTACCAAAACCTCAGGAAAGGTCCCTCATCATCACTCCTCTGAAATCATTTGGTCATTGTGTGAGTAAGAAGTTTGAAGTCTTTCCATTTTTTAAAATGTTATTATGTTCATTATGGTACCTGTCTAGTTCTACTTACTTTATTCTATATCAGTTCATAAATATTTCCCAAGATTTCTCCAAAATCTTCATATTTGTAATTTCTTACATCATATAGAGGATAGGAATGGGGTCTGTGGTTTAATTTGTATAATTAACTCCAGGATGAAGAAATTGTTTCTAACAATGGCAGTATTTTTACAGCAATTTATATTCTGAGAGAGTTGTCTAGGATACTGAGGGGTCATTTTACTTGCTTAGGATTGCAAATCCAATATGGCTTAAATGCAAGTTTTTCTGACTCCAAAGCCAGTTTTATATTGACTACTGCATGCTATCTCTTCTATTCCATAATAATATCCAATTCTATTCAAATGCTACAATTTGTTTATCTATTCCTAAATCTATGAATACTTAATTTTCTTTTTTTTTTTTTGCTTCTATAAAAAGTACTGTTATAAGTAATTTTGCATATATGGCATGTTTCCTTCTTTCTTTGACCTTCTTTGGACATATGCCTGGTAGTAGCATCAAAATGCCAGAGAGCCTGGGATGCACACCAAAATAACATATTCTTCAATGCCAAGTCTAGTAGCCATTACAGAAAGAAGAGTATAACTAGAAAGAGATACATTTGAATCATTCCTCAAAGAGAAATCAAAGGTAAACAGAATATCTGATGAGTAAACATTTAAAAACAAATGAGAAATTAGATATAAATTAATGCAATTATCAAGAATATAGTTTGCAATAATAGTTATACTCTTCAACTTCTAGGGAAGACAAGAATTTTTTAATTAAGAGTTTAAAAAGACAGAGGTACCATTAAGGTACAAAAAGATTTAAGGGACTAGAGATGTAAAAAGAACTTAGAGTATTGAAACAAGAGGATGAAAAAGAATTAAATCAATATTCAGTAGAGGAAAAAAACATGTCTTTGATAAGTAAAACAATATATTTTGGGGAAGGATAATCCCAAAAATAATCATTCAAATCACTTGAAGGTACACAGGAGAATTAGAAGCATGTCCCAAACAGTAATAAATATTATCAGATCTTTTTGTTCTTTCAACAATGAGAGGGGCTAACATAAAAAATAAGAACAGAGAAGGAAAAAAAGTGGGGATAGAAAATGAAATGGATTTTACCCTAGCATAAACTACTACCCTAGAGGAGACTACTATTGACCTATGTTTCTTCAATAAGGAAAGAAGCAAAGCATCCTGATAATGCATTTGGTTTGAGATAAGGAGACTACCTTAGGATATTATCTTCTCTAAGCCAATGTCATGTTTCCCAGGACTGGATTCTATTATAATCAAGACAAGCGTATGGGCATGATTCAGTATGCAAGAGGACATAAATCCAGAAGTAGGATATATACTGGACTTAGTCATGGACTGATTTTGTAAGAGTAATGTGCAGTAGAAGGAAGTTATAATAAAAAATACAAAATAATAAATATACAATGATGAATAAGGAAATGAGGAAATGACAAAGATGTAAAGATGCATTATCATATAAAGAAAATAATGGCAGAAGTTCAGAATTTTTTCTCCTTCAAAAACATTATGTTTCATGATAGAAGGAACATCATGGAAGGATGGAATTTGGAATAGTGTAGAAATAGAGATAGACAAAGTAAATGAAAACTTCTTAGGAAAGATCAACAAAAATTAGTATCTCTCAAGTTTAGAGTGAATGGGAACAGCACTAGAGAGAGAGGAATTTCTAACCACATATTAATGTGAGTGTGGAGAGAGAAGAATCAAAAAAATGGGAATACATAGATTTTAAAAATATTTTTAAAACAAAAGAAAAGAAATTAATAACTCAAGTAAATATGTAACGTAAGATAGGGCAACTAAATGGATTTGGTAGTGAGAACTTATGGAAATATAGAGTCAAATTAATATAAGCATAACTAATTATAAGAATCAAGAACTGACTCAAAAAAGAAAGAAGACTAACCAATACAAAATAAATACAGGAAAAAAACAATTATCATAATTTCATAGCTGAATGGATTAAACAATACAATAAAATGAAAGTAACTAAAAGAAAAAATAATAAAACAAACCCAACAATATGTTGCAAAAAAATTAATTATATTAAATTAAAAATAAAAGCATATAAATCATAAAATAAAAATAAAAATCATAAAATAAAATAAAATCATGTAAATCATAAAAATGAAAAATTGGAACAAAATATACTGTGTATCAATTAACCATAAAAATCAGCATTTGCAATCAACATTGTTCCAAATCGACACAAAAGAAAAAATTTGGAAAATTAAAAGAGAAATAGATAAAATGGAAAGTAAAAGCCATATAAATAATAACTATAACTAAACTTATTTTTGCAAAAGTAAGCCACTGAACTTTTAATTTATTTGTTCAAAAAAAGAGAAAGAAATTAAATTGCAAAAATACAGATTATACATGATAAATTCACAATAAAGTAAAAGTAAAAAAATAGTTCTTTATTTATTTCCAGACAAGTGAAAATTTAAAAGAAATTAATAAATGATTTTTTTGTATTTTTATTTTTCCAGTTACATTTAAAACAATTTTTTACATTTATTTTTAAATTTTTGTGTTCTGGATTCTCTTCCTTATCCCCAGCCCCCATTAAAAAAGCACATATGAAATTATGCAAAACTTTATGTTATGAAAGAAAACATAGATCTTCTCCACAAAAAAAATCCTCAGGAAAAAGAGACAGACAATAAGAGAGACAGACAGAGAGACACAGAGAGAAACAGAGAGTGATTACTTCAATTTGTATTCAGAACAATCAGTTCTTTCTCTGGGTATGGATAGGATTTTTCATCCTAAGTCCTCAGAGTAGTCATCAATCATTGTATTTCTGAAAACAGCAAAATCATTCACAACTGATTATCCCATTACATTTCTATTATTTTATTATATAACATATTATGCAATATACATAATATGTTATATAATATTATTATATTATTACTTTACTTAAATTCATGGAAGACTTTCCAGATTTTTCTCAGAGCCTCTTCCATAGCCTGAGATAAATTCTTTATTCTACTTGAAGGTTTTAAATATATGTAGTTTGATTTTGTTATCTTCCAAGTTTGTGTTTTGATCTTCCTTGTCACCATAGTAACTTTCTATGGTCAGAATATTTTTGTTCATTTTCCAAACATATTACTTGACTTTTAACTCTTTGTTAAAATGGGTTCTGTTTCCAGCATGGATGGTGCCCTATCCCAAGCTTCAGGGGTTTTGTGAATCTGTTTTCACAGTTCCTTCTAAGGACCTGACCACAAGTACTCTTTTCTTCCCTGGAACTGTTAGGAACATTTCCCAACCCTCTGTAACTATAAGATCTAGTGTGATAAAGCTAGAGGGTCCTTCCTCAGTGCTAGTAAAAAGACCTCCTGTGAGCTGAGGCCTCTGGAAGCTGCCACATCACTAACTGTTCACATCCACTCCAGGTATGCTGGTTTAGTTTCCACTGACTGGAAAACTGTTCTAATCCAGCTTTTTGTGTATTCTGATGCTCTAAAACTTACTTAGAGTCATTATTTAAAAGGATCTGAAGCAGTTTGGGGAGAGCATGGTGAATTTCTGCCTTTACTCCACTATCTTGACTTTGCCTCCCTAATGGATGATTTTTTACAAAAATATAACATGTCCAATTCACAAAACAAAAAAAGTGATCTTAAAAATTCAATCTCACAAAGCAAAATTAAGCAAGCCATAAATGAATTGCCAAAGATAATTTTGTTAATTGTCTTTACATAGTTTAACATGAATTCTAGGGACTTCTGGCCAAGATGGTGGAGAAGAAGCACATAGCTGTGTAAGCTCCACATTTTCTCTCAGAATCCATTTCATGACAAGCCTCTGAATTAATGCTTGACTGAAAAAAAAAAAAACCCACAAATAGTTACAAAGAGAAGATATCCTTGAAATTCGCCAGGAAAGGTCTGTTTTTGCTTGAGAGCGGGGACGGTTTTAGATCGGGCGCAGGTTGAGGGCAGGCAGCAGCAGCAAGAGCCCAGCAGACCAGAGTGGGCTGGGGTGTGATCGCAGCCATCTCTGCTGGGGGGAGTGGGGGAAGGAGAGTTTTGCTACAGGATTTGATACTTTGCCCTGGCAGCAAGCCAGCAGCCCAGCAGAGAAGCTAAAAACACTGGGGGTGAAGAACACAACCCCAAACAGCTGGAGTCTCTCGGGACCTGGCCACCCCTCCCCCACGGTGTCTCAGCACGCTCTCAGAGTCTCAGAGCGCAGGCGCAGCACAGTCGTGCTAGTGGCTCGCTGCTGCCCCCGCAGTCTGTAGAGGAAGCTCGGTAACACACCCAGCCCCCCCCCCCCCCCAAAGAAAGCAGTCTCCATTTAGGGTTTTTTTCTTTTTTATTCTTTGCTAGTTTATCTTTGATTTTTTGACAAAATGAGCAAAAAAATTGAAGAGGACTTTAACCCTTGACAGCTTCTATACAGAAAGAGAGCAGACTCTAAACTCTGAGGAGACTAAAAACAGACAGTCCCCAGGTGAATCCCTAAAGGAGGAGATCATCTGTTCCTCAGCACAGATGAACCTCATAGAAGAAATTAAAAAGGCTCTCACAAGGGAGCTAAAAGAAAAATGGGAAAAGGAGAGGGAGGCTTGGCAAAAGAGCCTGGAGAAGTCATCCCACTCATTTAAAGAGAGACTGGATAAAGAAATAAAATCCTTGAAAAATAGGATTAGTGAACTGGAAACAGAAAACAGCTCTCTAAAAAACAAAATTGGCGAAATGGAAAAAAATTCCACAGAAGAAAAGAACTCAATTGGACAATTAGAAAAAGATTTTTTAAAAGTGAGTGAAGAAAATACTTCATTGAAAATCAGATTTGAACAAATAGAATTGAATGACTCGAGGAGACAAGAAGAATCAGTCAAGCAAATCCAAAAAAATCAAACAATGGAAAAGAATGTGAAATACCTTCTGGGAAAGACAACAGACCTGGAAAACAGATCCAGGAGAGACAATCTGAGAATGATTGGACTCCCAGAAAAGCATGATGAAAAAAAAGAGCCTGGACACTATTTTCCAGGAAATTATCAAAGACAACTGCCCAGAAGTCATAGAAACAGACGGTAAAATAGACATTGAAAGAATTCATCAATCACCTACTGAAAGGGATCCTAAAATCAAAACACCAAGGAATATAGTGGCCAAATGCCAGAACCCTCAGATGAAGGAAAAAATACTGTAAGCGGCTAGAAAAACCCAATTCAAGTATCAAGGAGCCACAATAAGGATCACCCAGGATCTAGCAGCATCCACATTAAAAAATCAAAGGGCCTGGAATATGATATTCCGAAAGACTAAGGAACTCGGTATGCAACCAAAAATAACTTACCCAGCGAGAATGAGCATCTTTTTCCAGGGAAGAAGATGGACATTCAATGAAGTAAGCAAATTTCACCTATTTTTGATGAAAAAGCCAGAACTTAACAAAAAGTTTGATCTATAAATATAGAACTCAAAAGAAATCTAAAAACGTAAAGATTAATCTTGGGAACTATATTTCGGCTATAAAGATGTATAAAGAATACATGTATACCTTATTCTAGAAACTAGATGTGGAAAGGACATTGTACCAGAAAAAGGGTAAAGTGGGGGTACTACTCATGAAGAGGCAAAGGAAACCTATTATATCTGAGAGAAAGAATGGAGGGGGATGAATATAGTGGGTATCTTATTGCCTTCAGAAATGGCTTTAAGAGAAAAAATTTAGACATATTCAATCTATGGTGAAACTTCTCCCACCTCATTGAAAAGTGAGAAGGGAAAAGTGAAGAGGGAAGGAATAAGCTAAGCAGAAGGGAATACGGAAACTGGGAAGGAAAGGGGTAAGATAGGGGGAGGAACTCTAAGGTGGGAGGAGGGATACTAAAAAGGGAGGGCTGTGAGAAGCAAGTGGTGCTCACAAGCTTAATACTAGGAAGGGAGGTAAGGGGAAAGAAGGGAGAAAAGCATAAACAAGGGTTAACAAGATGGCAAGTAATACAGAATTGGTCATTTTAACCATAAATGTGAATGGGGTAAACTCCCCCATAAAGAGGAAGTGGTTAGCAGAATGGATTAAAAGCCAGAATCCTACAATATGTTGTTTACAGGAAACACACCTGAAGCGGGGAGATACATGCAGGTTACAGGTAAAACGTTGGAGCAAAATCTACTATGCTTCAGGTGAAGTCAAAAAAGCAGGGCTAGCCATCCTGATCTCAGATCAAGCTAAAGCAAAAATTGATCTAGTTAAAAGAGATAAGGAAGGGCACTATATTTTGCTAAAGGGTAGCATGGATAATGAAGCACTACCTATATTAAACATATATGCACCAAGTGGTGTAGCATGTAAATTCTTAAAAGAGAAATTAAGAGAGCTTCAAGAAGAAATAGACAGCAAAACTATAATAGTGGGAGATTTCAACCTTGCACTCTCAGAATTAGATAAATCAAACCACAAAATAAATAAGAAAGAAGTCAAAGAGGTAAATAGAATACTAGAAAAGTTAGATATGATAGATCTCTGGAGAAAATGTAATGGAGACAGAAAGGAATACACTTTCTTTTCAGCAGTTCATGGAACCTATACAAAAATTGACCATATATTAGGACATAAAAACCTCAAACTCAAATGCAGTAAGGCAGAAATAGTAAATGCATCCTTTTCAGACCACGATGCAACGAAAATTACATTCAACAAAAAGCCAGGGGAAAGTAGACCAAAAAGTCATTGGAAACTAAATAATCTCATACTAAAGAATGATTGGGTGAAACAGCAAATCATAGACATAATTAATAACTTCACCCAAGAAAATGATAATAATGAGACATCATACCAAAATGTATGGGATGCAGCCAAAGCGGTAATAAGGGGGAATTTCATATCCCTAGAGGCCTATTTGTATAAAATAGAGAAAGAGAAGGTAAATGAATTGGGCTTGCAACTAAAAATGCTAGAAAAGGAACAAATTAAAACCCCCAGTCAAACACTAAACTTGAAATTCTAAAAATTAAAGGAGAGATCAATAAAATTGAAAGTCAAAAAAAAAACTATTGAATTAATTAATAAAACTAAGAGTTGGTTCTATGAAAAAACCAACAAAATAGACAAACCCTTAGTAAATCTGATTAAAAAAAGGAAAGAGGAAAATCAAATTGTTAGTCTTATAAATGAAAAGGGAGAACTCACCACTAATGAAGAGGAAATTAGAGCAATAATGAGGAGTTACTTTGCCCAACTTTATGCCAATAAATTTGACAAAATAAATGAAATGGAAGAATACCTTCAAAAATATAGCTTGCCCAGATTAAAAGAGGAAGAAGTAAATATCCTAAATAGTCCTATCTTAGAAAAAGAAATAGAACAAGCTATTAACCAACTCCCTAAGAAAAAATCTCCAGGACCAGATGGATTTACATGTGAATTCTACCAAACATTTAAAGAACAATTAACTCCAATGCTAAATAAACTATTTGAAAAAATAGGGATTGAAGGGGTCCTATCAAACTCCTTTTATGACACAGACATGGTACTGATACCTAAACCAGGTAGGCTGAAAACAGAAAAAGATAATTATAGACCAATCTCCATATTGAATATTGATGCTAAAATCTTAAATAAAATATTAGCAAAAAGATTACAGAAAATTATCACCAGGATAATACACCATGACCAAATAGGATTTATATCAGGAATGAAGGGCTGGTTCAATATTAGGAAAACTATTAGCATAATCGACTATATCAATAACCAAACTAACAAAAACCATATGATCCTCTCAATAGATGCAGAAAAAGCATTTGATAAAATCCAACATCCATTCCTAATAAAAACACTTGAGAGTCTAGAAATAAATGGACTTTTCCTTAAAATAGTCAGGAGCATATATATAAAACTATCAGTAAGCATCATATGCAATGGGAAAAAACTGGAACTTTTTCCAGTAAGATCTGGAATGAAGCAAGATTGTCCACTACCACCATTATCATTCAATATTGTATTAGAAACACTAGCCTCTGCAATAAAAGTCGAGAAAGACATTAAAGGAATTAGAGTAGGCAATGAGGAAACCAAACTATCACTCTTTGCAGATGATATGATGGTATACCTAGAGAACCCCAGAGATTCTACTAAAAAGCTATTAGAAATAATCCACACCTTTAGCAAAGTTGCAGGATACAAAATAAATCCCCATAAATCCTCAGCATCTTTATACATCACCAGCAAAATCCAACAGCAAGAGATACAAAGAGAAATTCCATTCAAAATAACTGTCGACAGCATAAAATATTTGGGAATCTATCTACCAAAGGAAAGTCAGGAATTATATGAGCAAAATTACAAAAAACTTTCCACACAAATAAAGTCAGACTTAAATAATTGGAAAAATATTAAGTGCTCTTGAATAGGCCAAGTGAATATAACAAAGATGACAATACTCCCTAAACTAATCTATTTATTTAGTGCTATACCAATCAGACTTCCAAGAAAATATTTTAATGATCTAGAAGAAATAACAATAAAATTCATATGGAAGAATAAAAGGTCGAGAATCTCAAGGGAATTAATGAAAAAAAAAATCAAATGAAGGTGTCCTAGGTGTACATGATCTAAAACTATATTATAAAGCAGCAGTCACCAAAATCATTTGGTATTGGCTAAGAAATAGATTAGTTGATCAGTGGAATAGGTTAGGTTCACAAGACAGAATAGTCAACTATAGCAATCTAGTGTTTGACAAACCCAAAGATCCTAGCTTTTGGGATAAGAATTCATTATTTGACAAAAACTGCTGGGATAACTGGAAATTAGTATGGCAAAAATTAGGCATGGACTCATACTTAATACCGTATACCAAGATAAGATCAAAATGGGTCCATGATCTAGGCATAAAGAACGAGATTATAAATGAATTAGAGCAACATAGGATAGTTTATCTCTCAGACTTGTGGAGAAGGAAAAAATTTGTGACCAAAGATGAACTAGAGACCATTACTGATCACAAAATAGAAAATTTTGATTATATCAAATTAAAAAGCCTTTGTACAAACAAAACTAATGCCAACAACATTAAAAGGGAAGCCACAAACTGGGAAAACATTTTCACAGTTAAAGGTTCTGATAAAGGCCTCATTTCCAATATATATAGAGAATTGACTCTAATTTATAAGAAATCAAACCATTCTCCAATTGATAAATGGTCAAAGGATATGAACAGACTATTTTCAGATGATGAAATTGAAACTATTACCACTCATATGAAGGAGTGTTCCAAATCATTATTGATCAGAGAAATCCAAATTAAGACCACTCTGAGATACCACTCCACACTTGTCAGACTGGCTAAGATGACAGGAAAAAATAATGATGAATGTTGCCGGGAATGCGGGAAAACTGGGACACTGATGCATTGTTGGTGGAGTTGTGAACAAATCCAACCATTCCAGAGAACAATCAGGAATTATGCCCCAAAAGTTATCAAACTGTGCATACCCTTTGATCCAGCAGTGTTTCTACTGGGCTTATACCCCAAAGAGATACTAAAGAAGGGAAAGGGACCTGTATGTGCCAAAATGTTTGTGGAAGCCCTGTTTGTAGTGGCTAGAAACTGGAAAATGAATGGATGCCCATCAATTGGAGAATGGTGGATAAATGGTGGTATATGAATGTTATGGAATATTATTGTTCTGTAAGAAATGACCAGCAGGATGAATACAGAGAGGCTTGGAGAGACTTACATAAACTGATGCTAAATGAAATGAACAGAACCACAAAATCATTATATACTTCAACAATGATACTGTATGAAGATGTATTCTGATGAAGTGGATTTCTTTTACAAAGAGAAGATCTAACTCGGTTTCAATTGATCAATGATGGACAGAAGCAGCTACACCCAAAGAAAGAACACTGGGAAATGAATGTAAACTGTTTGCATTTTTGTTTTTCTTCTGGGTTATTCCTATCTTCTGAATCTACTTCTCTCTATGCAACAAGAGAACTGTTCAATTCTGCACACATAAATTGTATCTAGGACATATTGTGACATATTTACTATATATAGGACTGCTTGCCATCTAGGGGAAGGGGTGGAGGGAGAGAAGGGAAAAATCAGAACAGAAATGAGTGCAAGGGATAACTTTGTAAAAAATTACCCTGGCATAATAAAAAAAAACATGAATTCTAATAAATGAACAGAAATTAATATTTGTGCTACAAAATTTAGTCCCCTAGAATGAGAAAAAGCTCTCAACCAAACTTCTTTTATCAGAAAAATGTGGTTCTCATATTTAAAACAGGAAGGAGATAAAAGTGAGAAAGAGAACTATGGAAATATTCATGCAATTTTTAAAAATCCTAGCAAAAAGTAAACAAAAATATATATTCAAAAATTATTTAGCAAATTTTCTATATGGCAGGAATATAAATATAGTTCAACAGCAGAAAAATGATGCAATTAATTATATAAAAGAAAATTTTTTTAAATACCACATTATTATAAAGAGATGCAGAAAAAATTATGACAGAACCTTTAAAAGTTATTCATATGGAATGATTCCTTTGTATATTATAAAAGAATATAAATAACAACAAATATCTAAAACCATATCATTGTAGAGGGCTGAAACTCTTGAGTCGATGCAGTGAGATAAGGACAGCCTAGCACTTGAGACTAACTACCGATTAGACAATACTCTATGGGCATATACTTGGAAAATGGCCCTTCCCACTATCCTGTGCTGGCTCAATGATTGTTGTATACAGAGGATTGTAGGAGGGACTAGGGGGTGGAGTAAGACTAGCCAGGGTCACTTTGACGGTGGACAAGGAAGAAGGAGGTTGTGGAGATCCTGCTTCCATCCCCTTCATTTCTTCCCCTAAAGACCAAGAATAAAGACTAAGAACTTTTGCTTATCCTGACTCCAGCTGATTCTAAGGTATCCTGAGTGCTAGCATGATCATCTCATGTCATAAAATATTCGGTATACCAAAATACTATAATCCTTTCCAATAACTACAGAGGCAAAGCAAAGATAGCCTTTCCTCACTATTGTATGACAATTTTTTAACTTTTAGTGACAGCAATAAAACAAGAGAAGGAAATTAAAGACAAATATTGTCAGGAGATACAACTCTTCCAATACAACCAATAATATTAAACACCTACCATATGCCACACACTGTGCTAAGCACAGGAGATACAATTAATTTTTTTTAAAAATCAGTCCTTCAAGGAGCTTACTAATCTAAACAGACACACAAAAGGAGATACAAAAGTGGGAGAAGGATGGAATCGGAATCCAAGGAGTAAGTACCTGATTTGAAGTTATCTTTTTCCAAGGAGTTGAAATGAGAAAAGGCACTTGCTGCAAAAAGAGTCCATTTTCTGCCATATATTAAGAAAGGCATTGGGAAGAGTTTTGTAATCTCCCTCTAGCCCTCCATTTAAAAGCAAGAGGATGCTGAGGTTGGTAATGTCAATCAAAGTTTGAGTTAGCAGCATGATAGCAAGTTTAAAATGAATGAACTTATTCTGGAGGAACATTTTATTTCATGGTGTTGTACCCAGGCAGGGCAGCAGAAGCAAAGTGGAGATCTAACTATTGTTATTTGTGGATGACATTATGGATTACATAGAAAACCCCAAGAAATTAACATCAGTAATTGAAAGAAGTATCACCTTCAACAAAGCAGTAGAAAAGAAAATAGCAGCACAAAATCATCATTTTTATAGATCAATAACAAAAACCATGAAGACATTCTTGAAAGAGAAATACCATTAGAATAGCAACAAAAAATGCATAAAATATCTCTGAATCAACTTTCTAAGACACAGATAGATGCAATTACAGAACATAGAAATACAGGAAGTTTTTTTTTTTTTTTAATAATTGGAAGTCTATCTTATTGCATGTTGTATGGTTATGACAAAATCATAAAAAAAGATCATTGCTCCTAAAGTGATTGAGAGTTTAGTTGCTAGACCAATTACTAATTTTTTTTTTGGCTGAAGCAATTTGGGTTAAGTGACTTGCCCAGGGTCACACAGCTAGAAAGTGTTAAGTGTCTGAGATCAGATTTGAACTCAGGTCCTCCTGACTTCAGGGCTGGTGCTATATCCACTGCACCACTTACCTGTACCTAATTACTAAAATTTTATAAAACTAGAAAATAAAACAATATTCATTTGGTTGAATAAAATACACTAAAATTTCAAGAGAAATAATGAGAAAAAAAGAATTAATGAAGGGGAAGTTTTCAAATCTCAAATTATATTTTAAATTGGGAATAATCAAGATTATTTTATGCTGATTAAAAAAATTGAAAAAGTAAAGGGATAGAAGAGGCAAGAACAGAAGCAAATTAATTCAGTAACTCAATGTTCAATAAGTACAAGAATAGAAATTACTGGGGTAAAGGAAGAACTTATTGAAAAACTGAAAAGCAATTTGGAAGTCATGTTGGATCATCATTCCATACCATATGCCACAAGTTCAAAATGGATATATGACCTAAAGACAAAAGGTTGATTTTTTATTTTAAAAAATAGGAATCACTTTTTATAACTCTAAGAGAATTGCTTCTATATCTATACTAATGAACCATAAATGAAGTGATTATTTTACAATAATATTATTTTAATCTTAAAGGGATAAAATGATTTGTAAAGGGTCTCATAACCAGTACGTCAGCAGTAGGACTTGACCATATCTTTCTATTTCTTAGCCCTTTTAAAAATAATTATGAATTATTTCATTTTAATTAGGTGGCACAATGGATTAAATGCAGGACTTTTAGTCAGGAAGAATTAAGTTTGATATCTGCCTTAGTTATCTAATAGCAACCCTAGGTAATTTACTTAACCTCTCTGTGCCTCTATTTCTCACCTATAATACAATAGGAACTACTCTAGGGTTGTTGCTAAGGTCAAATGACTTAGAAAATGTAAAATCTTTTGTAAAACTTAAAACACTATATAAACATTAACTATTTTTAATTTAATTTAAAGAACAGAGAAAGTTAGATGGTGCAGTGGCTAGATAGATTATTAGATCTGAGAACAAGAAAGACCTACCTTAGATACCTAGTAGCTGTGTGACCTTGTGAAACTTTCCTCTGTCTTGGTTTCCTAATCAATAATATGAGTGATGATAATCACACCTCCAACCAGAGTTATTATAAAATGTGATATATGCAGATCATTTTGCAAACCTTAAAGTGCTAAATGAATGCTATTATTAGTATTATTATTAACAGTGGCTGATCTGCCCTGGTATATGGAATTTCTTCAGTTAAACATTCCCAATTTTAATAAAATCACAAATCTAGAGAAAAAAGTTTTTGTATTAATAAAATCAACACAACCAGAATAACAAAGGAAATTGTCAATGGTAGAAAAAATTGTAACAAATATATGTGCTAAAAATAAACCATATAGGGAATTATCACAAATACAAGAGGTAGGAGATAATATCAAATAGATAAATTATAAAAATAACATGAATAAACAGTTTCCAAATGAAGAATTATGAATTATTAACAATCTTATGAGAAATTATTCCATATGACTAATATAACTCTAAATTAAACTATTCTAATGTTTTAACTTATATACAGCTAATTGGCAAAGATAGACATTGTCAATGTTGGAGGGGCTAAGGAAAGAGAGTATCAACAATACATTCTCAATAAACCTGCATATTGGTCTAAACTATCATAGGGACATAATCTGGCATCTCTAGATAACTCTTGCAGGCTACATGAGAACTCAGGTCAGAAATTAGAAAGCATACCTGACCACTGACCCAAATTTCCTCCTACATAGAGAATAACCACCATTGGTTCCCTGGGGTTGAAAAACAGGTGCATGTAGATCTAGGGTTAGGAACTCCTGTAATATTTCCTGAAAGTCACAAAAAAGTCCTTATCTTAATGCCAGTTCTATGGGAGAAAAAGGTTTTGTTTTTTCTGAGAAGAACTTTCACATTAGGCTTAACTGAATATCCTGCAATGAAAGAAAATGAGACTTTGTCAGAATTCCTGTAACCTAGTAATGACCTGAATAAAATGTTATAAATTTAAGTTAAATGAGGTACCATTTCTAGTTCCTGTACACTTGACTGATTCTTACCATAACTCCTACTAACTGATATTGCAGCCTGTGATCAGTGAGCCATCCTGTTGGAGAAGCAAACTAAAATGAGACTATATTAATAGAGGTCTGTGAGAAGGAAAAACTGAAGGTGCTTGTTAAGTGGCATAACTAATACATCTCTTATTTGTCTAACCCCTGTTTCCAAAGAGCAATGAAGACTTTAAAGACATTAGCTCATTCATTCTCAGTGTGGTATGGAATCAGGCTCTACAACTGTTTTTCATAGGAGAAAAGTCAAAATGTGAGGGTAGACAGGAATTTACCAGTGGAAGATCTGAGAATCTAGGCTAATCTTTGAGTAAACATTTGTGGAACTCCTTGTGCTGTGACAGATATGATAGTATATCTTATTTTACAATTGAATAAGGATGTAAGATAGGAACATGTGGAAAAAAACAAAGACAATTACCTATGGATGAATAATATATTGAAGCACATTGGAATTTCATCCTTGGCAAGGAGCTCTTTGTATACATGTTATGAATCAAGTATCAAATCTAGACCAGGCTTATTCAAATTTAGATCTAGTTAGTCTTCTAAGCTCAGAGACTATAGACATTTGTTAATGTCCAGAATCTTTTCACTTTGGAAAAAAAAATACTACATCAAAAATCAGTTATCTCCTTTATCATTCAGTTATAAAATTAACTGCCCCCTACTCAATAAACTGAAGGAGTTTCCCATAAATATCAGGATCAAATATAAAACCATCTATTTGGTGTTCAAAGACTTTCATAAACTGGCTCCCTTTTACCTTTCTAATCTTATGCCCTTACTCTCACTGATCTCTTTACTATTTCTTAAACAAGATACATTATCTCCAGACTTTGCACATTTTCATTGACTGATCCTTATGCCTCAAAAATAGTATGCTACCCTCAACTTTTCTCTTCAGCCCAAGATGGCAAGTCAACATAGACCAAGCAGACAGAACCAGGTTTGAAATTAGGTTTAAAGTCTACAGAAATGGAATAAGTGAACTAAGAATTGGAATGATTTGATTAGATGGTACTAATTATTAAATCCCAAGTTCTGCAAGTCTCACTTCCTGTGAAATGGCATCTACTACTGCATTGCATCACCTGTTGAAAGCCATATCATTAATGTCAGTCAGATCTTCAGAAAAGGCATTCATCCAAATCATTAAATTATATCTGCCCTCTGTGGGACTTCTGAGTAATTCACAATGTGGTTCAATGGCAAGCACCATCCCTTCCTGCCTCACTCCCCAGCCACTGTATCTTCAAATTTGTTCCTTATTTCATAGAATGTTTTCCTAAGCCCTCAATTAGAAAATTGAAAAAAGTGGCATTTGAGTTGTTCATGCTTTTAAAACCCAACTAAAATGTCACCTTCTTCAGGAAGTCTTACAGAATATTCAATTACAATGAGTTCCCTTCTACCTCCATTCAATATTTTAATACTTTAAGGACCTGTGATTCTTGTCAGCAAGAATACATTTCAGCCATAGCAGGACCCAAATTTGTCTATGCGTAGAAACAAGAGTATGAATGCTAACTTCAAGGCCAGTAAATTTTAACCCAGAATATGTGAAGTAATTTGAACTTAGGCTGAAAATATAGGTTGTAGCCATAGTGAACTATTTTAAATGCCAAAGGGAGTTGTTTTCCATTTATGCTAGAGCCAATAATAGGTCACTAAATATTTTGATCAGGAAAGATACAGGCAGACTCATTCTTAAGAATATCAATTTGACAGTTGTGAGGAGAATGTCTAGGAGAAAGAAATGAAATGGAGGTGTATTGAGATGATTGTAATAGTTTGGGTAAAGAGATGATGAGGTCTTGAAATGGATCAATTGAAGTGAGTACAGAGGAGAGAGATGTTAAAAAATGTAGAAGAAAGGAGACAAATGTGAGAGGTGTTGATAACTGATCTTATTAATAGAGTGAAAGAGAGAAAATAATTAAGCGTGATTGCAAGGCTATGAATATAGGTGTTTAGGAGGATAGTAGAATCCTGAAGAGAAATAGAAAAGTTCAGTTTAGGGATGAAGAATAATTCTCCATCCAATACCTAAACACAATCCTACTGAATTGTTACAGTTTATGTGTTTCAAAAACTAGTCTACAACTCAAAGAAAAGTTTAATGAATCATCAAAGTCCTTTTGTCCACTTTTTAAATTGCTAAGACATTCCATTGAACTGATTAAAAACTTCCATCAATTGGCCATCCCAATTTCCAATGGGTTCTAATGAGCTTTATGAAGCTAATGTGAACTTTTAATCCAAGTGAAGGTCCCACTAACTCTAGTTGATGAATTGTTGCACCTTTGGGCTTCATTTTGGACTTGATATGATTGAAATATAAATGGAATATCCAGGTAGGGAGATATTCAACAAGCATTTAACAATCTATGATTGTAGCATACAAAAGAAGATATGTACATGCATATATATGTATACATACATGCATACATACATACATATATACACATTTGGGATTTGTCTCTGTGGAGATGATAATAGGATTTATATCTCCATTAGTTCTGTCTGTCTCTTTGCATCCCACAACACTAAACACTGGAGTACTTGAAGCAAATGTAGTACAGGCACTGATATGTCCAATCACCCACTTAATAAATAAACTGAGGATTAATTATTACTGACACCAGATGGTATTTGTGGCGTGGGATCTTCCCCAACTCTCCTTTATCACTGTTCCCTATTGCAAACATGGTGAGTAATTTGTAAAACCCTAAATGAACTAATAAATGTATATTTATTTTACGTAAATCTCGGCAAACTGAGGCAGCTACTTACAGAGGTGATTAAAATTTAAAAGGCAGCATTGCCAGTAGGAGATAATAAAGGGCTGTTATTTATAGTGGATCTATTTATAATAAAATGCTGGATTTATTTCAATAAATAATAACTTTATATTTATGAACAGTGATTCATAGGCAAGACAATAAAAACTTCCATTTCTGCTTAGTAGATTTTTTTGGTACAGCACATAAATCAAGTCCTTCAGTGAACTCCATATATTCATTTTGAGCCAGCTAGGATTTACCAGGGTAGTCACGTCTGTTGTTTTTTAAATCTGTTTTCTTTATAATAAATGGCTTTATTGATTTGATTTTACCTCAGTCCCAAATATAGCAGAATAATACACCAACAGGAAAAAAAGATGAGAGCATTTTATCAGCATATTTCAAAGTCACAGGTAAAATCTCATGATGGCTAGCAATTTCTTTGTACTATAACTACTTCTAAAGTTTTTGAATAGGAGCTATTGAGATTGACATCTAGGGTACTTAGGGTTTCACCTAGTTCAATTACAGGCAATGTATTTCATTTTTAGAGACTTTTATCAACAACCCTAATTAGCCTCCATTAATTCCCATTTAAACTACTTTGTCATGAGGCAGAAATGACCATAGCTTTTCAAATACTGAAGAGAACAATCTACCTTATTAAGTGAAGGAAAGCTTTATATATGGAACCAGTGACGATAAAGTATCTGATGTCTGAGAACTTCTTACCTATGCTTACTGAAGCTCCTCACCACCAGTAATGTGACCAATAGATGATGAATATTTTTGCCCAGAATCACTCATGAAAGCTACAAAAACCTGAATGACATTTAAAACAATTTTAGATGTATTTAGTTTTTAGTTTATGGGATAAAATAATGAATGACAATTTAATCAACATCTGTCAAATCCTATAAACTAAGCCATGGATCCTTGAATTATTTAAGTATTATCATTCATTTGGAATTGGAAAAAAAAGTTTTTCTTAAGAAAGTTACTCATCTAAAAATGCTTACTAGTTCTTGCCTTTTCTCTCAAAAAACTTTCCAATTTTACTTCATTAGCAGGACACTATTACAAAAATAATTATATACTAAGACAATGAAATATTATTTATTTGGACAGAGGAAAGACAATCTGCAATTGGCAAAAAAAAATTTAATTTTTGATTACTTGAAGAGAGAGATGCTCTTTATAATAATTTAAAAGGTAACAATAATTACTATTTATATGTCATTAATGTTTATAAAATATTTCAGAAATATCATCTCATTTAATTCTCATAAAAACTTTAGGTGGTACATGCTGTTATTACCTTCATACTACAGATGGAACAACTGAGGCAAAATGACTTTTCCAGACTCAAAAGGTAGTAAACAAATTGAGGCCGAATTTGAACACTAAATGAAACCAAAAAAGTTAAAAAAAAAAAAAAAAGGTTTCAATCTGCATTCACCCTCCATTAGTAGGGGGGCGGGGAGTTTAGTCATATTTTTTAATAAGATTTTTGGAATAGTCTTGTATTGCTGAGAATAGCTATCACTCACAGTTGTTCATTGTATAACATTGCTGTTATTGTATATGTTCTTTTCTCTCTGCTCACTTTACTTTGCATTAGTTCATCTAAGTCCTCCTAGACTTTTCTAAAACCATCCTATTTATCATTTCTTATGGCAGAAGTATTCCGTTACATTCATTACTTGTTCAACCATTTTCTAATTGATGGGAATTCCTTCAATTTCCAATTCCTTGTTACAACAAAAAGAATTACTATAAATACTTTTGTATATATAGCACCTATTTCTTTTTCTTTGATTTCTTTTTGGATACAGATTTAGTAGTGCTATCACTGAGTCAAAGGGTATGTACAATTTTATAGCCCATTAGGAATAGTTTCAAATTATTCTCCAGAATTATTGGATGCATTCACAACTTCACCAACATTAACACCCACATTTTTCCATATCCCACCCAACATTTGTTGTTTTTGTGTCATATTAGCCAATCTGATAGGTATTAAGTAGTATTGCAGAGTTGCTTCATTTGCATTTCTCAATTAAAGATTTAGAACAATTTTTATATGATAATAGAAAGCATTGATTTCTTCTTCTGAAAACTGACAATACCATTTGACCATTTATCAACTGGATAATGACATATTCTTAAGAATTTGAACTTCAACAACAATACTATATGATGATCAATTCTGATGGACTTGGCCATCTTCAGCAATGAGATGAACCAAATCAGTTCCAATGGAGCAGTAATGAACTGAATCAGCTATACCCAATGAAAGAACTCTGGGAGATGACTAAGAACCATTACATTGAATTCCCAATCCCTATATTTTTGCCTGATCGCATTTTGGATTTCCTTCACAGGCTAATTGTACAATATTTCAGAGTCCGATTCTTTTTGTACAGTAAAATAACAGTTTGGTCATGTATACTTATTTTGTATTTCAATTATACTTTAATATATTTAGCATCTACTGGTCAGCCTGCCATCTAGGGGAGAAGATGGGGGGAAGGAGGGAAAAATTAGAACAAAAGGTTTGGCAATTGTCAATGCTGTAAAATTACCCATGCATATAATTTGTAAATAAAAAGTTATTTAAAAAAAAAGAATTTGATTCAGTTCTCTATAACTTTGAGAAATGAAGTCTGGTCAAAGATATATTGCCTTACTCTCCTTTTGGGTATTTTATTTAATTTTACAACAATACTCATTAGATAAATGGATATATAAAAATAATTTGGTAGGAATGCTTCTTTGACTATTTTCCCAATAGTTTGTATCATATTGAAATTAATTGTTCTTTAAATGTTTGATAGACTTCACTTAAGAATCCATTTGGCATAGGGAATTTTTTTCTAGGGAAGCTCATAGATAGCTTGTTTAATTTCTTTTTCTAATAGAGGGTTATTATATTTAACATGTATAGGACTGCTTGCCATCTGAGGGAGGGAGTGGAGGGAGGAAGGGGAAAAATCGGAACAGAAGTGAGTGCAAGGGATAATGTAAAAAATTACCTTGGCATGGGTTATGTCAATAAAAAGTTATTTAAAAAATAAAAAAATAATAAAATAGGGTTATTAAATTGTTGGTGGAGTTGTGAACTGATCTGGAGGGCAATTTGAAACTATGCCCAAAGAACTATAAAATTGTATACTCTTTGATACAGGCACTTCTCTGCTGGGTCTGTGTTCCAAAAAGATCATAAAAAGGGAAAGGAACCCACATGTGCAAAAATGTTTGTAGCAGCCTTTTTTGTAGTGGCAAGAAACTGGAAAATAAGTGAATGTCCATCTGTTGAAGAATGGCTGAATAAGTTGTGCTATGTGAATGTAATGGAATATTATTGTTCTATAAGAAATAATCAGCAGGCTGATTTCAGAAAGACTGGAGAGACTCACATGAACTTTTACTATGTGAAGTGAGTAAAACCAACAGAACATTGTATACAAGATTATGTGATGAATAACTGTGATAGATTTAGCTCTTTTTAACAATGAAATGATTCAGGACAATTCCAAGAGACTTGTGGTAGAAAGAGCCATCTGCATCCAGAGAGAGGATTGAATATGGATCACAACACAGAATTTTCACCTTTTGTTGTTGTTGTTTGCTTGCTTCCTTTTTTCTTAATCATTTTTCCCTTTTTGATCTGATTTTTCTTGCGCAGCATGATAAATATGGGAATATGTTTAGATTTGCACATGTTTAACCTATATTGGATTGCTTGCTGGTGGCAGGATAAGAAGGAGAAAAAATTGTTGAATGTTGAAATTTTTCTTTGCATATGTTTTGAAAAATAAAAAGTTATTATTAAAAATAAATAGGAAAAAATAAAATAGGATTAAGTATTCTATTTTCTCTTCTACTAATCTAGACAGTATTTTTATAAATATTCATCTATTTTGCTTAATCAAGTTTATTATCATATAAATGGACAAAATAACTCCTAATAATTGCTTTAATTTCCTGTGCATTGATAGTAAATTCATCTCTTTCATTTTTAGTAATTTGTTGTTCTTCTTTCTTATTAAATTAAATTATCTATTTTGTTTTAATAGAGCAGCTTATAATTTTATTTATCAATTCAATGATTTTCTTACTTTCAATTTTATTCATCTCACCTTTGATTTTCAGGATTGTAATATTGGTGTTTAATTGAGGATTTTACATTTGTTCTTTTCTCATCTCTCTTTTTTTAGTTGCATACCAAATTCATTGATTTGCTCTTTTTTTATTTTATTTCTATAAGTATTTAAAGATAGAAATTTTCTCCTATGTAATATTTTAGCTGCAACTAAATTTTGATATGTTATTTTATTCTCTTTAATGAAACTATTGGTTGTTCTTTTACCTATATATTCTTTAGGATTAAATTATTTAATTTCCAATTAATTTTACCTCTCTATGACTCTATGTTAAATGTAATTTTTATTGCTTTAGGGTCTGAAAGAGATTCAATTGATATTTCTGTTTGCATTTGGTTGTGAGGTTTTTATCCCTAATACACAGTCAATTTTCATGAAGGTAACATGTATATCTGAGGAAAAAAAGTATACACGCTTTTATTCCCATTCAATTTCTCCAGAGATCTCTCATATCTAACTTTTTTTAAAATTCTATTTATAACTTTAACTTCTTTCTTATTTATTTTTTGGTTATATTTATATAATTCTGAGAGATGAAAGCTAAGTTCGCCCCTCCCTGGTATAATTTTGCTATCTATTCCCTCCATTAACTCATTTTTTCTTCTTTTAGGAATTTGGATGCTATACCATTTGGTGCATATACTTAGTGTTGATATTACTTTGCTGCCTTTATTACCTTTTAGCAAAATATAATTTCTCTATTTATCTTTTTAAATTAAATATATTTTTGCTTTTACTTTATAAGTTCAAGATTGTTACCTCTGTTTTTTTTTTTGAACTTTAGCTAAAAGCACAATGAATTCTGCTCCAGTCTGTTATTTATTCAATTCTTAAATTATCTCTTTTGGATCTGTTTTCTGAATTGTTTTTTAAATGAGTTTTTTTCATCTTTTGATTTTGTTTCATTGTTTCTTGATTTTTCATGGAGCCATTAGCTTTTACTTTTCCAATTCTAATTTTAAAAAAAAATCAGTAATTTTTCTATGTCGTTTTTTATTTGATCAATGATAGTTTTAAAGATTTTTTTTCTTTTCATTGGAGTTTTGTTCCTCTTTTACCATTTGGTAAATTCTATTTTTAAGTTGTTACTTTCTATATTTTTGTTCCCCCTTTACTAAACTATTGACTCTTTTCATAATTTTCTTGTATCATTCTCATTTCTTTTCCCTATTTTTCTTCTACCTATCTTATTTGATTTTTAGACATTTTTTTCTTCCAGAAATTCTTTTTATATTTGTATCTAGCTCACATTTTTCTTTTAATCTTTGCATGTAGTCACTTTAATTTTATTATATTCTTCTGGATATGCATCTAGATCTTCTCTGTCTCCATAGTAACTTTCTTTGATGAAGTCCTTTTTTGTTGTTTGCTCATTTTTTCCAGACTATTTCTTGACTTTTAACTTGAGGCTAAAAGTTGAGCTTTGCTCCCAGAATGGAAAGTGCCGCAAGCGTCAGATTTTTTTGTTATGCTATTTTCAGAGGTAGTTCTGGGGTTGGAGGTAAAAATTTTCAGTTCTTTCAAGGTAGTATAATCTAAGAAGTGATGTGGTCATTGCCTACCTAGTCTGAGCTCTGGCCTACTTCTCAAACACTCTTTCTCTGCCCTTGAATTGTGAACAGGGTTCATGCTTCCCCATAGTCACAAATGTTAGTTTGTTAATGTGCCTTTTGATCTTTCATAGTGATCCGAAACTCTATGGGCAATGCAACAGGGACCTATACCTCCCATTAGCAAATTGTCTCCTGTAATTTTCTTTTGATCACTTGTTCAACACCCCTAGCATCTGTGGCCTGATAGCTCCTGAAGCTACTTCCTTACAGGTCACTTACAAGACCTGGCTTTTGCTGCCTGCACAGCATTAAAGGGACTCATCACCACCTTGTGAGACAAACCTTTCCTGTTGACTACTTATACTGTCTTGGACTATAAATATGTTTTACCCCAAGCTTTTGATGATTCTGTCACTGCCGATTTGATTTGAAGTACTGTTTTAAAGTTATTAGAAAGGGATTTTGGTAAAGATCAAATGAATTCCTGTTATTTCACCATCTTGGCTCAACCTTTGCATGCCTGACTCTAACAACAGTACAATAAGTGATGGATATGTCAGGTGTTAATTATTTTTGAAAAATGAGAATGTTGAAATTGAAACTTGCCAAGAATCCCACAACTAATTGATCACATAACCAGTACACTAAATTCTTAATAAAAAATTTTACCACTTTACGTGAAAGAGTTCTGATCAGGGAGTTTCCCCTAATCTGTGAATATATCTCTGTGGAGTTTGGCCATGAGAATACCTTTTTCTATTTACAATATGGATACTCTCTTCAAAATATGATGCTCAAACCAATTGGGGAACAGGGATATCATTATTTTTAAACCTTTCTTGAACTAGTCCATAAGATTTGAATTAAAATCTACATAAAATTTTAAACCATGAAATAATATTTTCTCTCTTCCAAGAAGTAATACACCAGTTCCAGGATCCTTTTTTGCCATGTAATTGATCACCCTAAACTTTGTATGAAAATTCATTTTCAATAAGCATCAAAATCATACTTTATATGGAGCCAAGGATTATGTAGCTCTTGATGTGATGCCATGTATCCAAAGTATCCCAATAAATAACAAAGAAGAGGAGAGGAAAACAATTCCCTTTGTCCAAATACTTAGCATATAAAAAAGAAGACCAAGACAATATAGTAGACTCTTGTGTTGTGTTCAGATGCAAATTACACCTTTCCTGGCTTAAAAAAAATTAAAACATGTTCATTATTACTGTCCAGTATTTATCTTCACAGAGATAATTCCAAACCAACCTCCCAGTGGAAAATTCACCCATGCAGATGATCAACTAAAAATCTGTGTGCAACTTTGTGAAAGAGCATCAAATTTAGAATCAACAGCAGGGCTTTTGGGCGCCAATATTCCATTTCAGGGCCCAAATTAACTGGAAATTGCTCTAGAAGAGTCATAAGCTGACATCTGTGAAGAATTTTCAGCAACTACTATTTTCCAACACCTGCCTCTCCAATTTAATGGACTGACCTTTATGAAGTTTTAAGGAATTTTGTTTTTAAGTTTGTTCTTCCTCAGATCTTAAATCATTTTGGGTTTTCTTTTTGGCTATTTATTAAGAGGTAGACACAGAAGCAAGAAAGCTTTGTTCAATCAGGAAAATATTGTACACAACATCAGCAACATTGTATGATGATCTTCTCAGCAACACAGTGATCTAAAACAATTACAAAGGACTCATGAAGGAAAATGCTATCTGTAAACAAAGAACTGATGAACTCAGAATGAAGATAGAAACATATTTTAACTTGTTTTATTCTTTGTGATCTGTTCCTTTTTTCACAACTGTGATTAATATGGAAATATGTTTTATATGACAGAACATGTATAAACTATATCAAATTGCCTACCATCTTTTGACGATGGGAGGAGAGAACTTTGGAATTGAAAATCATTTAAAAAAGAATGCTGGGGGCAGCTAGGTGGTACATTGAATAGAGCACTAGTCCTGATGTCAGGAACACTCCTTAGCTGTGTGACCCTAAGCAAGTCACTTAACCCCAATTGCCTCAGCAAAAAAAAAAAAAAAATGCTAAAAAATTTTCTTCACATGTAATTATGGCAGGGGGGGGATAAAATTAGCAATTTTTTTTGCTAGGATTAAATGAGATAATGTATATAGAATTATTTGCAAACCTTAAAATGGTATATGAATATGAGCTATTATTAAAACTGCTAAACTTCATGGTTATATATTCTTAGTTTAATTTAATTAAGATGAATCCAATTCTCAACCAGTGAAGAATAATTTGAGAGAGTTGGCTTTTATTTCCAGTAGGATGATGCTCACTTTTCTGGACTCTCAAGTTTTAAAATAAGGCTAATAAGTCCTTTTGCTTCCATTCCTCAAAGAAAACTCAGTAGTTGGGAAAAAGTTCTTTGGTTTCCAGCACAAGGGATTCCATCCAATAAAATTGATAGCTATCAGTTTGTGACTTAGTAGATAAGTGATTCGGCTTTTTCTAAGATATGTTGAGGTTAAATGACTTGCCCAGAATCATACAATTTCCATGTGAGAAATGTGCCTCTGCTGCCAAAGAAAACTTATGAGAATAAAAGTGGACAAATTATATTATCTTGAATTTGGAAAACATCATTCTTTTAAAGTTTTAGGGACAGGCTTGTGAAGCTTTACAGAAGATTGGTATTAAGACATGGTTTGACTCTGGTCATTTAACTAATGGATGGCAACATGCTCCCAATGACTCAGAAGCCACCATATCTCCAACACCTTCCTCTCTTGTTTCTGTCCCAAAAACTTTACTGAAATTGTTTTCTCAAAAATCACAGTGACCAATATTGTTTTTGTTTGGTTATTTTAGTTGTGTCCTGCTCTTTGTTATCCAATTTGGGGTTTTCTTGGCAAAAATACTGGAGTAGTTTTCCATTTCATTCTCCAGCTCATTTTACAGGTGAGGTAACTCCCTTGATGGGGGTCATAAAGCTAGTAAATGCTTGAGGCTGGTTTAGAACTCAAGGCTTTCTGACATCAGACCCAGCATTCCATCTACTGCTGCTCCTAGCTGCTCCTAGAAAAGTGACTAACACAATGGCCTTTCCTTGAATCTTTATCTTCCTTTTAGCCCCATGAAATATTTCATATTTTTAATCACTTTTCTTTTGGACAGTCTTTCTTTCTTTTTCTATTCAGACATTACACTCATTTAGTTAATAATGATGATAATAACAATTAAAAAATATGTAAATAATGCAATAGGATGCACAGCACTTTCTTCCCAAAAAACTTTAGAAGTAAAAATTACAAATATTATAACTGCTATTTTAGAGATAAGGAAACTTTTGTAGGTTTGAACTTGCTTATCCAACAGTTAATGAGTCTCTGAAATCAAATTAAAAACGGGGTTTTTTAATTCCCTATCTAATATTCTTTCCACTATGCCATGTTAGTTTTCCTTCATCCTCCTCTGCTCCTTATCTCCTTCATATCTTTTTATTCCTTTTTTTCATGTTTAAATAGAATGTAACCCAAGGTTTTGTTCTGGAACTTCTTATCTTTACTTTAACATTTCCCTTAGAGAATCTAACATACTCCCAAGATTTTAAGGGTCTCCTCTAAATATTATCTTTAGCACTGACCTGACTTTGGAGCTGCCAAACTCAAGCATCACTATTTCTCTTGGTATCTCCACCATTTGCTCAGATTTTCATGTTTAATGATATGTCTTAAATTGTTGAAGGGCTCACACATCAGAGAAGGATTAGAATTGTTCCATTTTGCCTCAGATGGCAAAGCTTGAAACAAAGGATGAAAGTTAAATGTTTAGGCTAGAGGTAAAAAAATAATACTTCATAAAAATAACAATAGAGTTTTGCAAAAAAGGAATGAGTAGCCTTGAAAAATAATAGTTCACCATCACTAGAGGTCTTCAAGAAAAAATAGGGTAGTTATTCATCAGTAAATTATGAAGATTACCCTTGTAAAAATAGGGGTTGCCTAGACCAAGGTCTCTTAATTTTTTTTCTACTTCCTACCTCTTTTCTCCCAAGAAATTTTTATGTTACCCCAGGTTAATACATATATAATCATTTACTACAAATCATTTACTGATTAAATCATAATTTTGCAACCTTTATTCAGTTATGTGACTCCAATCCATAGTTTAAGAAACTTTGGCCTAGATGATCTCTGACTTCTCTGGCAGCATGTCATAAAGAATAAAGCAATGTATATAATGTCAAGAATTGAGTTTAAATTCTGCTTCAGAGGCTTACTAGCTGAGGAGCCCCAAGCAAGTCATGTGAATTCTCTCAGCCTCAAGGTTCTCATCTATAAAGGAAGGTAACAAACATTTTTTTTTTTTAATTAAGCATCTACTATGTGCCAAAAACCTTGTTAAGGAATTAATGAATATTATTTGATCCTGATAACACTGGACTATAGGTGCTATTATGATCATACCCATTTTACAGCTGAAAAAACTAAGGCAGACAGAGATTAAGTAATTTGCAATGGGTTAATGCAGCCTGTAAGTGACTAAGGTCAAATCAAAGTCAGGTCTGACCCCAGGCTCAATGCTTTATGCACTGAGCTGCATAGCTACTTCTATAAAATGAGGGGATTGGGCTTTATGGTCTCTACAATCCAATCCATTCTTCCTCTAAATCTAAAAATCTCATGGATTTACGGTAGTATGGTAGTCAAAGTGTCTGCTCGACACATCCTGCCTCCTTTCTCTCACTTGGGGTATCCCAGGCCTCTGGAAAATGCTTTGCCTGCCTGGGGGAATGGCTATTGATAATGAAGACCAGGAGTTCCAGTCCACTAATTATGGCAAGAAATAAGTTGTTCAACTCAGTATCTTTATAGCACTTCAAAATTTACAAACTATCTCTTTTTGCCCCATAGTAATCCTGTGAGTTAGGTGTTGCAAGTCATATAAAACCACATTTTTAGGTGAGGAAATTGAATAAAATTAATTCATTTGTCCTTAATTACACAACTAATAAATATCAAATGTGGGATTCACACCCAAGTCTCTTGATTTTAAATCCAATGTTCTTTGTAATTTTGTATGCTGCCTAGGGAAAGAGGAGGAGTATCTCCTCAACTTTTGGATTCAACATATATGAATTCCTTAAATCAGTTAGAATATCATGTTTATCAAGCATACAGAATTATGTTAGATATGCTGTTAGACTAAAACTGTGATCAGACTATTCAGAATGAACATTCTGTTTATTATAATATACTACTTAACTAAAAGTTAAGTAACAGTCTTTTCTTTCAACCCACTTCCTGAGGATCTTTATAAAACTTATAAATTTATGTCTCTCTCTCCGTAAGTCGAGTATATTCATATTATAAATCTTTTTTTGAAGAACTCTAGGTCCTCCAAGGAATTATTCTGAGCATTAATTCTCTATGTACATTTCTATAAATAGAGAATACACCAGACTTAATGAGTGTTGCTCTCAGATCATACCCTAGAAATTAGTTAACTACTTATTTGATTTCTAGCTCATTTTTTCCAGATTTTCCTTTTTTTTTTAGTTTAAAATTCAATAGTTGAAAAAGTGTTCTTTTTAACTGAGTTCCAGTTATTTAAGGTATCATTGCATTATCATTATTGTTATCATCTATACATTCATACTGAGAAAAGTCATTTCCACTTGCTTTGCTTTTTTGGCTCCTTTCATCATTGCTGAAACACAAATAAAAACTGAGGATCGCAACAAACTGTAAGATGAAATCCCAAATCAATGAAATAAGCTGCCATGACTCTTTGGGGGCAGAATATGACAATTCAGGTTTTTTCAGAGAGTTCAGCTCTCCTTTAAGGATGTCAACTGAAAGGATCCTATTTAGAAACCCAGTTTTCTCCCGTCTTCTGGGATCCCATCTAGATTTTTTACAAGTAGTTCCGAGCCCCTATGGTTTTTTTTTTTTTATCTGAACATTTTCTAATTGAAAAATGAGGTTGTCAAGGCTATTATTTCTACAAATACATAATTATTTTAAGACCCACTGTTTCTGTTTGTCTTTCCAACTCTCCAAAAAGCATTTGTTATAAAGTTGGAGCGATTAGCAAACATAAATGAGAAATTAGTTGGACATCATTGGAGATCAGCAGTCTAGATACCACTCATTAATTATGTTATAGTGAAGTGTCTTTTTTTTTAAATGCTAGATTGGAAGAGTTGGACTCAAAGAAAACAAGAAATTTTGAGAGGTCAAGAAAGAAGTATAATATAGATAAGGGAAATAGCCTGAATAAAAGAATGAGAGATAGAATACTTTATATAAGGAACAGTGAGAAAGCCAATTTGACTTAACTGTAGTATATATGAATGAGTTGTTTTTGTTCAGTCATTAAGGTATATCCAAAGGCCCTTTTATCCTCCACTATCTCTCAAAGTCTGTCTAACTTCATATTCATTGTTTCCATGATACAATTTATCTGTTCATTCTGTCATCCTCTTTTCCTTTTTGCCTTCAATCTTTTCCAGTACAAATGAAAGTAATGTATAAGACTAGAAAGGTTGATTGGGGGCCAGGTTGCCAAGGGCTTTAGATTCCAAACAGAAAAGTTTATAATTGATGCTACTGATAATAGGGAGGCACTGGAGTTTATTGAGTGACTTGAATGTTAGAAAATCACTTTGGCAGCAGCCGAAGAGGAAAGACCTTTAAGGCAGGGAGACAAATTAGGAGGCTACTGCAATAACCTATAATAGAGATGGTAAGGGCCTAACCTGAAATAGTGAAGAGAAGCAGCATGGGAGAGATTTTGTGGAGATAGAAACAATTAGATTTGGCAACTGATGATGCTGTATGTGGGATAACTGAAAAGTCAGAGATGACATTTAGGAAGGAACCTTGACCCACTTGCACACATGTGTATATGTATGTATATGTGTGTATGTACACATGCACAAGTACACATGTATTGTGTGCATGTACATACCTGTGTCTATGTATATGAACCGTGTGTGTACATGCATGTGTATATGAAATATTCATCTGATGAAGCGTAAGGTTTCTGAGGGCAGAGGTATTGGTTTTCATATTTCTCTCCTGGATCCCTTGGATAGTTTCATTTAACTTCTGCTTTACCTTTGCAATGACTTAACCTTTTTTTATTCAAAAAAATGGATTTAAATTGTATTAAGAAAAAGTTTGCATGTATTTCAAAATGAGCAGTAGTTCATTATTGAGCAAAGTTAAATCTTGACCATAAATCTAAATGATAAGCATTTTCAACTAACTAGATTTATCATTTTTCTAAATCCAAAGGATAACAAAAGGAGCAATTTCACCTATCACCAGGACACAAAAAAGCTGAGGTCTGTCAGATTTTGTTCCTCTTGAGACTTTGAGAGATGGGTGTGTCTCCCTGCTCTGTCTATCATCTTTCTCTTCTTTCTTTATAGTTGTCCCTCAAGGGAATACACTCCTCTGGAAGCATGGGATTTCAGCAACCACCTCAGTTTTGTTTGCTTTTACACTTTGTCACTGGAAGTGGTTTCACACAATAATAGAGTGTTAATGATCACAACTCCCAGCTTTTTCTCTAGCATCTGCACTGCTTTTTGGTGGAAAGAACCTGCAGGTTGCAATCTCTGGCTCTTCAACCCCCAGTAAAGATTGCACTCTGCCCTATGGTGCTAGGAGAGAGCAGTAGTTGGTATTCTAATCAATAGAGCCCTCATTTCTTTTGCCCTGCTTCTCCTAAACAAACTTGTATTCAAGCAAGTTGTCACTCTTCCTTCTAATCTATATATCTATTTCCCAGGTACCTTGATGTATCTGATACATCCTTCCCAATTGTTTGGCTGTATTCACTGTATATTAAGAACTCTAGCTGGGTATAAGATCTCGGAGAGGTGAAAGCCTGAGTGTCTTAAAGATCTCAATTTTTGCCATTGAACAGGGAGGCAAAAGAAGAGAGGAAGCTGTTCTGTTTTCACTGCCTCCCTGACAAATGGCAAAAGATATTTGCAAGCCAGGCAGAGGGGCAGAAAGGCATCACTCTTGCTACAAATCTCAGGCAGTGACAGGATACATAAATGAATGACAGCTTGGGTTTTCCTCCCTTCTCCCCCTCCCACAAAACACCTTCTGAGCTGAAGGCCCGGGGCTGCATGGATATCTATATAACATTAAGAGGAGCAAGAAGGGAAGGGTTACAGTGGAGAGGAAAAGAAATGAAAATATAGTGCTGGAAAAAACTGTTGTCCTGTGCCCATTCTCTCCCCTTCCCTAACACACACACACACACACACACACACACACACACACATACATACACACACACACACACACACACACACACACACACACACACACACACAGAATTGGCCTTTTATCATTATCATTCTATGGTATCAACTCCCTTCCTGGAGTATTGCAAGAAGAAGAGCCAAAGTTCAGTGTCTGATGCCCTGCTAGGGGCCTTATGATGTACAAGGAAAAAGGAAAAAACAAAACCATTTCCTGAGTCAAACTGCTTTTCTTCCCCCCACCCTGCTCCCTTCCCTCAGGGAAAAATCATAACCATAGACAGCAGAATGACACTGCCTTATTATTTCCCTGAGTCCTTTCTCTATGGCTGACCTATAGGAGTGATTTAATATAGAGCTGCTGGAGTTCCCACACTTCCTCTGTGCTCCTCGGGCTGCGACTGGTTGATTTCTTTGGGGTGTTATAACTATGACCTGCTCCATTAAGTAGCAAACAAAGTACAGCTGGATATATCAGGCTCAGCTTGACTCTGGGCTTTCACACAACCTGCTTGATTAGGAGAAGTACTGTGCCCTTGTCACACAGCTCCTTGGGCAGCCTGGAAAGATTGGGTATCCATTGATTTCTGCATAATATGGATTCACACTGCCTTTCCACAACAGTGTGTCTTTCACACCCTACAATAACCTAGTAAAGAGATTCCACCCCTCCTTTTTCAGACCTAGGCCGAAGCTCACTTGGCTTTCTAAATTTGTCACTCATGTAGGTAATGTGCAGCTTATTACCCAGGAATGTGAAGTACTTTATGATGCATTAATTGCTACTTGATTTAGACATTTTCCAATTTGTGATTTTGTAACCATAATGCAGACATGGCTTGGTGTAAGTCATTAGTGAGGGAGCCCAGTAAAAAAAAAAAAAATACTGAAAGCTTTCTTATCACTAGAAGAGCTGGTACAATCCTTAGGGTGATTGGTGCCATTTATTTATTGGGAAGCTGGGCTGAGGGGAGGAGGGGCAGAAGAGAATATATGCAGCTCCTTTTTTTTTTTTTTAAGGAGTTAGCAGTTTAGAGACAAATGCAGATAAAGCTATGAAATTCATTTTTTGGTGACCCTAACCTTGAGTTCCTCTCCCCTTTTCCTTCTTAGCAAAAATTGTGGGCATTGAAAGTTATTGAGAAGTTCAAAAAACCAACATTTTATAGGTCATACAAAAATGAGAGGGAAGAAATCCTTGATCAAAAACTGACTACTTTCCATGATATATATATATATATATATATATATATATATATTATATATATATATATAATATATATATATATATATATATACACACACACACACACACACACACACACACACACACACATAGATATATGCATGCATGCATATATGTATGATAATTCAAGAAAGCTATATTTCTTTGCCCTAAAATTATATATTAAAAATAATAAATTAGACCCATTCAAATGCTTAGCACTCCAGAAGAGATCTGAGTGTTCCCTTCCCAATCATCAATTCTTTGGATTTTAAAGATGGGGGTAATACAGGCCAAAGTTCAGATGAGAAGATGCTTCCACAATTCCATTGTAGAGCAGGGGAGTGAGAAGTGAAGTGAAGATTCAGGAATATGGAGTAGTGTATAAAATGCCAGTTTTTTTTTTCTGTGTATTGATCTTTTTAATGAATTTTTCTTTTTCTGTATTCTTTAAAAAAAGATTCTTTATTATTAAAAGTGGCTGAGGGTTGGTTGAAGGATATAAAAAGAAATCTGTACAATGCAAAACAAAAGATATTAATAAAAATCTATTTTTAAAATAGCTGGATAGTAGTATATTAGGTTGACTATGAATTAGCTTTATAGAAATTAGAGGAAAAGAATATCTAACAAGCACTTCTGAGTATGTGAACTTTAGACAAAATTTCTACCTAGATATAAGTACAAAAAAATCTAAAAAGAAGTTTCCAAAATAAAGGTATCATTTTTAATGGCACTCCCAAAACACAAACTCATGAGGATTTCTATAAACAGAAAGGAATCAGGTGACCTCCTCTAAGCCTAATTGGGTATTATTTGACACAAGACTTTGTATACCTCCTAGATGGAAGGAGAAAGAAAGGAAGAGGCAGGGAAGAAAAAAGAAGGTGGGGAAAGGAAGGAGGGAAGGAAAGAAGGAGAAAGAGATAAAAGGGGAAAAGAAGGGAAAAGAGAGAAATAAAACAAAATACAGAGAGGGAGACAGAGAGAGACGGAAAGACAGAGAATGTAAAAGACAGGGGGAACAGAAAAAAGAAAGACAGAGATAGACAAACAACACCTGTATCTGAAATATCTTCTATCCACTATATCAGATGGGAAAATAGACCTGCTACCTGCTGATTCACCCACCAGAAATAAAAAGAAATGGAGGAAAGAATAGATGTTGCCTGCTGTTTTTCTAACTATAAAGAAAAGAAAGCACTGAAGGGCAAAGCATAAGGGAACCCTTATGTCCTTCTCTTTATCCTTCTGTTCTAGGCAGGCCATGTGTTCCTATACCGCATCCCTTAAGTAATAAAATGAATGGCAGATAATAATAATAATAATTTCAATGGCTCAAGGAATGTTGAGATTAGGAGATAGACACACTTAGAATGAAAATTTTATGTTTGAAGGTACAAATTCAAGTAATGGATCATCTAGTAAAACAGAATAATCAAAAAAAAGGGTAATGTTTTCAATAACTTTAATAAACAAATGAATTTTCCTACAATATATAACAAACTTTAAAATTATTTTTACCACTAGTGTGGATAAATATATGCTATGATTATTGCAGTATTAAGGACCAGAGGAAGAAAGGTGAAACTATTTAGCAGTTCCCTGAAGGAAATGCATCAAATTCTACCAATGCAGAAATTACTTGAAAAAAATTATGTAAGCCCTGTAGAAAGATATTTTAAATTACATTAATACTTCACTAAGTAGAGTAGACAAGTTGAATACTCTATCTCCTAATTAAAGGAAACAAAAAATAGATAGAAGGCAACTTATGAAACAACAATATCAAATTCTTGGGGTGTTTTTAATCAGAAATGAAAAATAAAAGTTAAAAGTTTAGTTAAAGGCCAGTTTTGTTTATGTATCTAATACAAAAAAAGTCACAGCATGTATTAGTATCCCCCAAAAATTGGAAGCACAAAGGAGAGCCAAAAGGTCAAAGGAGATATAAAGAGAACCTCACTATAAATCTGAGGATTATTTAATTATTCATCCCAAAGAATCATTATATTTCCACTGAGTTTTATTGGTTATCATGAAACTTTTGACAGTTCCATGCAAATGACAGTCAATATATTGAAAATATACAAAATAATTCCAAATATAGCTTTTTTAAATCTACAATATTTGATTTCCACATGGAAAACTGTTCTATATTTGAAACATCACAATAGAATAATTTCAGGGGCAATTGACAGAAAAAGTAGCATTCATGAGGAGAATGTATTTTTTTGCCACTTATCTGCTTCACCTTCGATATTATCATTACTCTTAAATAGAATGGAACATGATTTTGAAGGAAAAAAGAGTCAAAATTAAAAGTTGCATCTATCACTTGATATACATGGATTACATTAATTTATATAACTGCACTGAAAAGCACATTAAACAATTGCTTTATTTCCTGGAAATTTTCTTCAATGATATTTGAAACTTATTTATACTCTATAAGTGTAAAATTCTTGATATGTGTTAATGAAGACTAGAAACTGAAGGCTTGGGGCTTGAATATAGAAGTTAAATTGAATTAATAGAAGCAATAATATTCATAACTTGGCCTCCCTAGGTAAAACACAGCAATTGTAAGGTTTTCAAGGAGAAAACAAACACTGGGTTTTAAGAGATTATATATAATCCTGAAGTCAAAATTTAATGAAAACAATACATTTAAATTATTTAATAGCTACTCACTACTAAGCTTAATGTGTACTTTTGGCAAAATAAAAATGGATGACTCTAGCTCTAGAAAATGTTCAAACAAAAGTCCATGCAATATTTACAAAGTGAAAGTTTCATCATTCCAATATATCTATAGGAAGATTAGCACACTTCCTCATCAAAAAAAGAAAAACAAGATAGATAGGTGTTATAAATGCTCAAAAATTCTTCTAAAACCGATAGTCCTCATTGCAACATATCACTGCAGGTTGCAAAAATTCAACATCTACATGATAAATTAAAGCTGTTCCAAAGAACCATATCATCTACATAATGTTCTGAAAGAAATTATCAGGTAGCTAAAATTAGACAACAGAACAATTATTATCATTAAAAACTAACAGGCAATATTAGAGATACAAACCCCCAAATATCCTTGAGAATTTAACAAATAAACTGAACCCAAATAAATTATTGTCATGGACAGAATTACTGTTCACAATTACCTAGTCATAATAGTAATTCATTAAAAATTTAAAGATAACATTTTAAATAAATATTGTCATGCTATGCATTTATAATCCCCAAACTACATGGAATGAAAAATCTTCAACATATAGAGACCTATTACTAAAATATGTAAAATGTGGGATGGGTATACATATGGGTTTACATCACTCTTGTTGTTTCTACTGCAACTGGAGTTGCTCTATAATATTTTCAGTGAGTCTTCAGAAGATGAATTTACATTCTGGTTATGAACAGCTTTCATTTTAACTTTATATAGTATTGCATGGAGGATATTGAAGATAAAATTGTAAAAGGATTGTGACTTTTGCTCAGATCATTTTTCTTTTTTTTTTTTATATTTCCCAGTTACATATAAAACAACAATATTTTGGTTATGCGTGTAGATTTATTTTTTCACATTTTCCATATGAATCACTTTGAGAGAAAAAACAGAACATAAAGGAAAAACCAGGAAAAAAACAGAAGGAAAAATAAAATAAAATGAACATAGCATGTGTTGATTTACAATTCAGTCTCTATAGTTCTCTGTCTGGATGAAGATAGCATTTTCCATCTGAACTTTATTGTGATTTCTTTGGATCTCTAAACTGCTGAGAACCAAGTCTGCCATAGTTGATCACTGCACAATCTTGCTATTGCTAGAACAATGTTTTCCTGATTCTGCTTATTTCACTCAGTTTCAGTTCATGTAAATCTTTCTAGGCCTTTCTAAAATCAGCCTGTTGGACAATTTTCAGATGAAGAAATTAAAACCATTTCTAGTCATATGAAAAGGTGCTGTAAGTCACTACTGATCAAAGAAATGCAAATTAAGACAACTCTGAGATATCACTACACACCTCTTAGATTGGCTAAGATGACAGGAACAGATAATGATAGATGTTAGAGGGAATGTGGGAAAACTAGTAAACTAATACATTGTTGATAGAATTGTGAACAGATCCATTCTGGAGAGCAATTTGAAACTATGCTCATAAAATTATCAAACTGTCCATACTCTTGATCCAGGGGTGTTTCTACTGGCCTTATATCCCAAGGAGATTTTTAAAGGAGGGAAAGGGACCCACATGTGCAAAAATGTTTGTAGCAGCCCTTTTTGTCGTGACAAGAAACTAAAAACTGAGTGGGTTCCCACCATCTGGAGAATGGCTGAGTAAGTTATGGTATATGAATGTTATGAAATATTATTGTCTTATAAGAAACAATCAGCACAATGATTTTAGAAAAGCCTCGAGAGACTTACATGAACTGATGCTAAGTGAAATGAGCAGAACTAAGAGATCATTATACATGGCCACAACAAGATTATATGATGATCAACTCTAATGGGCATGACTCTTACCAACAATAAGATGATTGAGGCCAATTTTAATGATCTTGTGATGAAGAGATCTATCTATGCCCAGAGAGAGAACTGTGAGAACTGAATGTGGGTCATAACATAACATTTTCACTCTTTTTGTTATTGTTTGCATTTGATTTTCTTTCTCATTTTTTTTTCTTTTTGATCTGATTTTTCTGCTGCAGCAAGATAATTGAATAAATATATATACATATATTGGATTTAACATATATTTTAACATATTTAACATATGTTGGATAACTTGCCATCTAAGGGAGAGGGTGGGAGAAGGAGGGGAAAATTTGGAACACAAAGTTTTGAAAGGGTCAATGTTGAAAAATTATCCATCCATTTTTTTATTAAAGCTTTTTATTTTCAAAACATATGTATGGATAATTTTTCAATACTGATTCTTGCATAGCCTTGTGTTTCAAATTTGCAAATAATCTAGTATATGTTATACACGTTAAAATATATGTTAGTTCCAATATATGTAAACATATTTGTACAACATATATGTAAACATATTTGTACATCTTGCTGCACAAGAAACATCAGATCAAAAAAGAAATAAAATAAACAAATGCAAGCAAACAAAAAGAGTGAGAATGTTATGTTATGATCCACACTCAGTTCCCACAGTCCTTTCTCTGAGTGTATATGGTTCTCTTCATCACAAGATCTTTGGAATGGCCTCAATTATGTCATTGTTGGAAAGAGTCACGTCCATCAGAATTGATCATTGTATAATATTGTTGTTGCCATATACAACGATCTCCTGGTTTTGGTCATTTCACTTAACATTGGTTCATGTAAGTCTCTCCAAGCCTCTCTAAAATTATCCTGCTGAACATTTCTTCTAGAATAATAATATTTTACAACATTCATATACTATAACTTATTCAGCCATTCTCCAACTGATGTGCATCCATTCAATTTCCAGTTTTTTTGTGAATATGTTTTGAAAATAAAAAACTTCAATAAAAAAAATCAGTGTTCATCATGTTTTATAGAACAATAATATTCCATTAATTTCATATACCATAACTTATCCAGCCATTCCCCAATTGATGGACATTCACTCATTTTCCAATTCTTTGCCACCACAAAAAGAGCTGCTACAAACATTTTTGCTCAGATCATATCTATCTGATAGCTATCAAAAGCTGAGAACAAGAATCTGAATTATAATAATAGAATTAACCTATGAGAAGTGGAAGAGCCTATAATAGAAATGCTGAATCATTTCAATGCTGCATTCAGAAAGTTTATCTTTAAGGAAATACAAAATGTTATCTTTAAGGAATCTGGATTAATAATTAATGCAGATTTTATAAGTATTGCATGTCCAAATTGTGCAGTATGACCATTACAAGCTTAGAAAAATACCGAGGAAGATATCATTGAATGTTTACAATTCCAAGTTAGAAATTTACTGTCTTTCATATATGGATAGACAATACACTTCATACAAACAAATATAAATTTCAGATTATTCTTGAGAATTCAACCAATTTACTCAACCAAAGTGTGACCAAATAAATAAATAAATAAATTATTGAACTTGGGATGAAAAATATCATCCGCATCTAGAGAAAGAATTATGAAGACAATGCAGATCAAAGCATACTGCTTTCACTTTTGTGGTTGTTGTTTTCTTTCTTGATTTTCCCTTTTTTAAATTGTTTCACAACATGACTAGTATGTAAATATATTTTAAAGTATAATACATATATCATCTATAGCAGATTGCTTGCTATCTTGGGAGGGGAGAGAAGAAGAAAGGGAAAAGAAAATTTAAAACTCAAAATTTTAGAACAGTGAATGTTGAAAATTTTCTTTACATGTAATTTGAAAAAATAAAATACTATTAAGTAGGGGGAAAGTAAAAAATATAATAAACTATTGGTCACAATCATATGGATATAATAATATTAATTTATAAAAAAATATGAGAACAGTTTTTAAAATAAATATTGTTATGCCAAATATTCTTCACCTCTAAACTACATGGAATGCTTCCAAATTTTATAGACCTATATTTAAAAATATAAAAATAGGTCCCTTCACCACTCCTCCCTACTTTTTTTAAGTGAATTAAGAAGAGTTTAGGAATTCTAGAAAAAGTTATAAACTTTTCAAATACTCTCAAGATTCGTGTGTTTTTATTAATATTTTTAGAATATCAATATATCATATCCATAGAAAATCAAAACAAACAGCCAAAATGTGGTGAGCCTTTTCTTCTCCAAACACAGCCAGGTGATAAAAGTTCAGATCTTTTATTATCTCCAATATAGCCCGGTTAGTTTAGAGGTCTATCTCTCTGCTTGGTTCCAAGATCTCCCTCCGAATGTCACCAAATCCAAAGGTCTGGTCCCTTCAGCCTCTGCCTCTGCTTTCTTCTGCCTCCAACCAGCACAGAGATGGAATGAATCTCTTGTTTCCTTCACTTGGGGCTCGGCTAGCTTTCTGATGAGTCTTTCAGACCAGCTTGGTCTCAGTGGGGGGCGTGCAGGAGCCCAGCCACCTACCACAGTGGTGTGAGATGAAGATGAATCTGGTTGTCCACTGAACTCTCGACTTGTAGCTTCTTCCTCTGAAAACTCTTCTTCTCCCACCAGCCAGCCAAGTGGAAAATATATTCTGGAATAGCTCTCTCTTCATTGGCCTTATATGTGAATCTTCTGAGAGAATGGGATTATGGGTTTTCTCCCATAGTACTCTCTGGCCCAAAGAGCTTTAAGGGAGGTGTGAACACAAAGGTGTAAACACAAGCATTGTACTAATTAGTTCTACTTAGTACCTTGTTTCAGGTTCTGGCCAAAATCTTCTTGTAAGATTAGATCAACTCTAATTAGTTAGCAGTTTGTAAGGATTCCAACACTACAGATCATTTCTCACATTCACATTTTAGATCTAGAAATGTCTCCCATACTTAGTCTCCTTTAGCAGAATATATCAAAACCCCAAAAGAAAAAAAAATCCCCCCAAACAAACAAAAAAATCCCTGCTATCTTGTCTGCTATTAGAATAGTACAGAAGAAACTTTCAGTAAGCCTATAAAAAGTAAGCTTATATACTCTTCCCAGATATAAAGACAGAATGGGGGTATCCCCAGATGCTGATAGGAAATGCTTATAGCTCTATTTTTTGCCATATCTTCTCATTTTACAAAAATAACTGATGATAATTGTTTAAATGATTCTGACACATTAGTAGACATTAACATTGGGTAGAACAGAGTAGAATGATAGTATGAGCCAAAAATATTAGAGAAATATACCCTTAGATTCTTAGGATTCGATTCTTAGAACCCTGTGAAAATTTATTTTTGTTTAGAACCAATTAACTTATCACTGAGATTGAAAACGGGAATTGGGCTAAAGATTCCCAAAGCTTTGTTTAAAAGGTCAATATAAAGAAAATTTTAAAATATTTGAAAGTATGTTTCTCAAGGATAGGGGCTATTTATTTTCCTTTAGCACAATATTCTAATTATTGATTAATTATCTGCTGAATGACTTTTGAAAGAAATTATTTTTATATCTGTCTCGTGCAAGAATGCATAAAAGTGGTATGAATCATCAAATCCAAAAGACCTTGAACAGACTAGAAGCTACCTCCTTTGGGAAGAAGGATGGAGGCGGAGGTGTCTCCTTAAGTCATCAGTTCCTGAAACATCTCTGTAATAAATCTGTGGTTGGGACCTGCCACCACAGGTAGGCCTGAAATTTCAGATTTGATTCTCTGTTTGCCAAGGCAAATAATCAGATGTTAATGGTAACCACCTAAAACATCTCAGTGAGAAAGAGATAAATACTGTTAAAAATGAAGCTGAGCCATCAGTTATCCTTCTTTTCTTGGTTCTCCATAAAATGCTTTTTTTTTTTTTTTGGCAAGTATATATTTGGCATTTGAACAATGTGGCCAGGCCAATGACGTTGTGCTCTCTGCAGGAGAGTAAGAATGCTTGGCAGTTTAGTTTGAGAAAGAACCTCAAACTAGCAAGACTTACATGAACTGATGCTAAGTGAAAGGAGCAGAACCAGGAGATCATTATATACCTCAACAGTGATACTGTTTGAGGATGTATTCTGATGGAAGTGGACCTCTTTAATAAAGAGAGTTAATTCAGTTTCAATTGATCAAAGATGGACAGAAGCAGCTACACCCAAAGAAAGAACACTGGGAAATAAATATAAACTGCTTGCATTTTTGTTTTTCTTCCCAGGTTATTTATACCTTCTGAATTCAATTCTCCCTGTGCAACAAGAAAACTGTTCAGTTCTGCACACATATATTGTATCTAGGATATACTGTAACCTATTCAACATGTAAAGGACTGCTTGCCATCTAGGGGAGGGGGTGGAAGGAGGGAAGGGAAAAATCGGAACAGAAGTGAATGCAAGGGATAATGCTGTAAAAAATTACCCTGGCATGGGTTCTATCAATAAAAAGTTATTTTAAAAAATAAAATAAAATAAATATTTTAGGGGAAAAAAAAGAGAGAAAGAATCTCAAGATCTGGTAAATTATCTTGTCAGATGATCTTCAGAATCTTCCTAAGACAATTCAAATGGAAGCAAGTTAGTTTCCTGGCATGGTATTGATATATTGTCCAGGTTTCACAGGCATACAAAAATGAGTCAACACAATGGCTTTGTAGACCTTCAGTTTGGCAGTTAATCTAATACCTCTCCACTACCGCACTTTCCTTCAGAGCCTCCCAAAAACTAAACTAGCTCTGATAGTGTATATGCCAATCTCATTATCAATATGGACCTCCCTGGAAAATATACTGCCAAGGTAATCAAACTTATCCAAAGCATTCAAAACTTCACCCTTTACTGTAACTGATGGTTCCACGTATGGATAATGTGGTTTTACCTGATAAAGGACCTTTGTTTTCTTGGTGTTAATTGTTAGCCACAAGCAGCAGAGAATTGATCCATACTTTGTTGCATTTCTACTTCAGAAGCTGCATTGAGTACACAATCATTTGCAAACAAAAAATCATGCACTAACACTCCCTCTGCTCTAGTTGTGGCTTATAGTCTTTTCAAGAATTTACCACTTTGAGTTCATGTTTGTTCTCATTAAAGATATATAACAACATGGCTGAAAACATGCTAAAAAATATGTAAGCAAGCATACAGAATTGTTTCACTCTGTTGGTGATTGGAAAAGCTTAAGAGCATTGTCTGTTGGCCTTGGTTAAAAAAATTCTTCTTATTGTTGTTTCCTGGAAAAGCTGAAATTTGGGGATTAGGGGAGATCAGAACTAATTCAGGATTTGGAAATAAACAGAAGAATATGTAATAGTCAGGAGGCCTGATTTTCCAAAAGAGTCCTATTTCCATTCCAATTATATTATATCTTTGTATGTTTTGTTTTTATTTAAATGACTTTATAATTATTTATATATATATATATATTACATATAAACCTACCTATGGACAAAAAGATTTTCCTCTATAGAATGTATAGAATCCTTAAAAGCAGGATCTGTGCTCCTCTGACTTTGTAATCCGCAGTACCTCATACATTGTAATAGGTCTTAGATAAATACTGATTATTTATTTATTTAATGATTGATTTTATGCATTTTAATTGGTATCATTTTTTCAATATATATTTACCTTTTTCTTTCCCAGAGAATTGTCCTGTACTACAAAATCTTAAGAGAGAAAGTGATAAACATGAGCAAAAACTAACCAAGATAGCACCCAAATCCAGTATTATGTTAAGCATTTACTTTTTTAAAAAGTAAACTTACATATAATGCTTCTAATTGACTAAAAAAAATTCTTACTCACTTGTGCTATTATTAAATTATTAAATATATTAATTTTAAATTATTAAATATTAAATATTAAAGAATCAATAATGCTTTAAAGTTTGTAAGATACTTTACACATATCATTTCATTTAATCCTGACAGTAATACTGTGATGTTATTAGTATCATCTTTGATTGATAGATAAAGAAATGTGGCTCAAAGATTTGCCCTTACAGGCGCCATTGTCTTAAGAAAAAAAAAAAAAAAACTAAACTTCAAGTCTAGCACACTATATATTACATCATGACTAAAATTTGAAATATCACATTGTTTTTAAAAAATTAAAATGTAGGTTATTCCAAAGAATGGTATAGACATTAACTATGAAAGGAACAAGAGTAATTGCTTAGCACTTAGAATGAAAGAAATGTTTTACTAGAAAACAGGTGAATCAGTCATGAACAGTCATACAACATCAAGAGATTTACAAGAAGGACATCAGCACCTTGGATAGCTATCCCATCCAGGACATAAACAGGAATTTTACTGGAGAGGGCAGAAATGAATTGCAACCTGCATTTTTGGAAGCCTTAAGTGTTTCAATGAGAGCACAGATCTGCTGAAAACTGTCTTTAACTGTACAATGAAAATTTTGTTTTCCTTAGCTAAATATTTCAGGAATACAGAACTAAAAAAAGTATGGTACTTGAGTGGGGCAAGAAGAGGGATAGAATCAGGAAAGGCTTTCTGGGGGATCCTGATATTTTACCACATAGACAGCTGCTATAGTAGTTTATAAGTAAATGATGATTGTCTGATAACTGTAGTTTTTGGGATCTCTCTGTATGAGGCAGGGATACAAAAGAGTATACTTTGGTTGTTTCATTGGCTGGTTCAGTCAATTCAGATTCTCATGCTTACATACACCTTGGACTATGTATTATAATAGGTGTCATCTTGGTTACAAATTCTATTAGATTCTGACCAAGACCTGTAGGGGAGACAGGCAAGTTTTAATATACCCCTATGCTCCTATTCATATTTCAAGTAAGCTAGGCTAGATATAAGTGGGAACCAACATAAAACCTGAGGTGAAAGAATAATCAGGAAATTGAATAAAGGAGAAATGAAATGTTCAATCTGAGGTCAAAATTGCTTTACCACAGCACAATCCAATAATATGAGAAACAGGGTACCGTAAGTGTTACCACAAGACCTAGTCTCCTCAGAGAGACTGTACAGAGACCTGGACCTCTACTCTTGGCTGGAGTCTATGGAGATTAATTTTTAAATTAATTATTTGTTGTAAAATGACACTGAGTTGAATATCAAAGAACTCACAAAATAAGAATGTCTCTTCACTGTCTCTTCCTATATTAAGCTTTCTACTTAGATTTATTGTTTACCTCATTCACTTGAGTGATGCTCTTTGAAAACCAGTTCACAAATAAATCAAAATTTTCTTGAAATGAAAATGTAATTTGAAGTCTCAAGAAGCCAAAAATCTTTGGGGAAACAATATTCACTGTAATTTCTACTCTGTATTTCAGTCCTCAAATCAATATTTTTTCCCATGGAAGATTCTATTTGGGGCATTGCAAGTTCTTATCAATGTTTTGTGTTTTATTTACTTTCTTCTTTGAAGAGAAGATTCTCTCTGACTCATTTTTCAGCCCCAATTGTCATCAAGTAACACCTAAATCTGCAGACTGCTTGTAGAAATTATTGGTTTAGGAAGCTGCTGTCAAATTTTTCCCCATCTGAAAGAAGTGAGACAAAGTCAATCTACAATGTCATACTTTCCAATTTCTCTGTGTATCACCTGCCATGCCCTCCCATGCTAATTTATGTCAAAAAAGCTTGTTTATCTGGTTTAAAAACTGAGACACCACTGGAGATTTGAGCAAATTCTAAAGCTTTCCTTTAAGTAATCATTTTTTTAAATTCTATTTAGTTGCAATAGTTATTCAGCCACTGAGAGGTGATTCTCAATATCCAGGCTATTCCAGAAATATATGTTTCACCCTCTCAGTGTTTCACCTTTTCAGTGATTTGTAGTTTTCTCACAGTCATAACATTCTTTTTCTTGCTTTTAGAATACTTGCCTCTGCTCCTAATAATAATCCACACTATATTTAACCATAAAATCATTTCATGTCATGTTTCAAAAGCATCAAAAACTTCTCAGGATTAAAAAAATATTAACAAAGTGAAGACATCTTGGCTAGTAAATCAGAAGACCATGATCATCTGTACCCCAGGTTTATAAACCCAGTAAAAGACAAGAACCTTTGAATGTACCATTTGAAGAAACTCCCAAGATTTGATCTTAGTAATAATGACAGGTTTGTTCTAGTATGGTAAAATCCATGATTTACATTTTTGGCCCACTTGCTGTGAAACCCTAGGCCACTTATTGCTTTTAGAGAAATGTAGCATTCTTACAGTTCACCTGAATAACATAACCCTTCCCACAGTAATTTAAAAACTTTTGTTAGACAAGATCCGTATTCTTACCCTTTAGGAGAAAATATTTTTAAAATAAATCTGCTTTTTCTAAAATTTAAAGCCATGCATTCAAAATAGTTAGCAGTTGAGTTTGAGTCACATTCTGGCAAAAAAATGGCTTTTTATAAATGGCTATAATTTTAGGAAGCTTTAGTTGTTGGATTAATTTCTGATGAGAAAATTACAAATGTAAATAAATTATAATAGGACACTTTACTATTCAGGAGAAATTCTTTACATTCAAACAGTAACTTTATGTCAAAATAACCAGTAGGTATTAATCAGCATTTGAGCTGTGTAAATATTTGCTTGTTTCCATAGTGATTGGCAAGCCTTAATATCAAAAAAAAATCCACACATGTTATCACTTCCTAATAAAATGATCATAAAAACAGTACTCAGACCAGCCTGAGAGGAGAATAAACACTATTAATTAAAAGATTAATAAAATAGAGGAGGAGGTGACAAATGAAGCACTGAGTGCAAAATACATGAAGGAGGTAAAAGATACCTTTTTTATTTTTTCTCTTTGAAGGAAATTTGAGCAACCCTTAATTATCTTTAAAAATGTTATTTGGAGCTTTCTGAAAATAAAACATCTGACAACTGTTCAAACCACACCGCACCCCCACCCACAAAACATACACTTTTAAAGTAAAGCTATACAGCTATGGCTGTGAAATGTGTTTGAAAGAAAGTGAGATTGTTGGCATCCCACTTGAAATCAACTGAGAAGCTTTTTACTAAAGAAGTGAGAAGTTAAAAGTTTTTTTTCCTAAAGCTTAAGGGGAGCAAGGGGTACAATGAGTTGAAGTTGGTCAAAGAGTAAATCAGTCATGCAGTTTACAGATGGCCAGAAAAAAACCAAAAAAGACCCAGTTGTCATAATTCAATCTCAGGGTCCAGTCTTTAGTTCATGGAGCATGTGTCACAGCACTGGCTGCTTTTAGTAGCCAGTTCTTCTGATAGTCTCTTGGATGCTGAAACAGTTCCCTCTTTCGCCTCCTTCCCTCAAATTGCTTTAAAAATAAATACAAAAATCATAAAATACACAAAAAGGCAAGATATGAAATTCATATCCCAGAACACCTCAATTTAAAATGGTCTAAATTGAATGAAGAAATACAGGCTTCCATTTTCAGCTGAGACAGACTAATTTTACAAACCTTCATATTATTTGGTGTTCCCAAATTAAAAACTGAGTATAAAGATAAGGCCACATTCAACTTTGCAAAGTAAAAAGAGGAACTGAGACAACTCTCAATACAAGATGTAAAACAAGAGAACCACAAACTATGTTTTTGTACCTAAATAATTATGGAGAAGATTTGGGGAGAATTTGACATAGCAACAAAAACATTTCTAAGAAGAAAACACTTTCTAGATGGTCCACTCTTATGGCCAATGTGGAGCTCAGAATAAATTTTATAACTGGGAAGGGGTAAGGAGAAAGGAACTAAATAATTGCTTAGTAATTATTACATTTACTTCAAAAGTCAAAAGTAGTCTGGGATGATGAGAGATGATCCTTCACCTGTTAATATCCTCAACCAATTCCAACTTGAGGAGGATATCTTCTCTTTGCCCCCTCCCTATAGTAGTCATCTTATGTTCCTGCTCCTATGGATTAATTACCTACCAGGATTTCAGTCAGATTGAGCCCTTATCCCTATAGACTTTTAGTAGTGTAGAATGGATTTTACTTTCTAAACATCCCACCATCCACCTAGCCTAGGGATTCCCAATGTTCAGTTGAGTGGGGTCACACAAATTTGTCAGTAAACTCAACCCTGGCCTTCCAGTTCTCCATTTCCAGTTATATTCTGCTCACCTTTTCCACTGACACCTCTGAGAATTTTACTTTGTTGTGGTACAATGGAAAATCAGTATGTTTAGAGTCAGAGGAAGCAAGTTTGAATATTACTACTTGTATAATTTTGGGCAAGTCTTTCATCCCCATGGGCTTCAGTTTTCTCATCTATATAAGGAATTGCTGCTGACAGATATATTTGATAAAGACAGGAATGTAAGTCAGATGGATAGAGAATATCATCCTTGCTTCTTTGGATTTTTTTTTGTTCTGATTTGCAACTAAATCAGGGAGGGAGAATTTAACAGTTTCTAATCCAAAATTTTTCCAGTGTCAATATCAGAAGATTTTGATCTTTATCAAAAACATGGATGGCCAGAAGACCTCTTAGTTGATTCTGTCTGTTTATTTTAATCTGAGTCAGTTATTCAACTATCATTTTTAAAACGACTATTATGTGACAGACACTGTATTAAATTCTGAGGATACAAAGAAAGACAAAAATCAGTCCCTGCTCTTAAGCAACTCAATGTCAGATGGAGGAGGCAATATGCTAATGCCTAGGTACAAACAAGCTGTACACTGGAAAGTCTGAAATAATCAACAAAATTTCAGGGAATTTGGGAAAGGATTTCTATAGAAGGTAGAATATTTGCTAAGTCTTTGAAGGAAACTGGGAAAGCAAGTAAGCAGCAATGAGGAGAAAAGATCATTCTAGGCATGGGAAACTGTGAGATGGAGTGTCTTCTGGGGGCAAAAAAGGAGACTAGAGTCACTAGATCACACAATATTTGGGTTCAAAATGCAGCTTATAAAGAGTTTGAATGGTAAACAAAGAATTTTGTATTTGATCCTGGAGATAATAGGAACCACTGGAGTGTATTAAGTAGGAAAGTGATACTTTAGAAAGATTCCTTTGACAGCTGAGTGAAGGTTGGACTTCAGACAGGGAGATTAACTGCAGACTATTGCAATAAATTAGGCAGGAGGGCCTTTATTAGGGTGATGGCAGGACCAGAGGGGAAAAGAAGAATATAGAATAAGAGAGGTGTTAAGGATGATGGCTATGAAAACTATTTGGTATTGGCTAAGAAATAGATTAGTTGATCAGTGGAAAAGGTTAGGTTCACAAGACAGAATAGTCAACTATAGCAATCTAGTGTTTGACAAACCCAAAGATCCTAACTTTTGGGATAAGAATTCATTATTTGATAAAAACTGCTGGGATAACTGGAAATTAGTATGGCAGAAATTAGGCAAGGACCCACACTTAACACCATATACCAAGATAAGATCAAAATGGGTCCATGACCTAGGCATAAAGAACAAGATTATAAATAAATTAGAGGAACATAGGATAGTTTATCTCTCAGACTTGTGGAGGAGAAAGAAATTTGTGACCAAAGATGAACTAGAGACCATTACTGATCACAAAATAAAAAATTTTGATTATATCAAATTAAAAAGCCTTTGTACAAACAAAACTAATGCAAACAAGATTAGAAGGGAAGCAACAAACTGGGAAAACATCTTCACAATTAAAGGTTCTGATAAAGGCCTCATTTCCAAAATATATAGAGAACTGACTCAAATTTATAAGAAATCAAGCCATTCTCCAATTGATAAATGGTCAAAGGAGATGAACAGACAATTTTCAGATGATGAAATTGAAACTATTACCACTCATATGAAAGTGTTCTAAATCACTATTGATCAGAAAAATGCAAATTAAGACAACTCTGAGATACCATGACACACCTGTCAGATTGGCTAAGATGACAGGAAAAAATAATGATGAATGTTGGAGGGGATGCGGGAAAACTGGGACACTGATGCATTGTTGGTGGAGTTGTGAATGAATCCAACCATTCTGGAGAGCAATTTGGAATTATGCCCCAAAAGTTATCAAACTGTGCATACCCTTTGATCCAGCAATGTTATTTCTGGGCTTATATCCCAAAGAAATACTAAAGAAGGGAAAGGGACCTGTATGTGCCAAAATGTTTGCGGCAGCCCTGTTTGTAGTGGCTAGAAACTGGAAAATGAATGGATGCCCATCAATTGGAGAATGGTTGGGTAAATTGTGGTATATGAATGTTATGGAATATTATTGTTCTGTAAGAAATGACCAGCAGGATGAATACAGAGAGGCTTGGAGAGACCTACATGAACTGATGCTAAGTGAAATGAGCAGAACCAGGAGATCATTATACACTTCGACAACAATATTATATGAGGATGTATTCTGATGGAAGTGGATTTCTTTGACAAAGAGACCTAACTCAGTTTCAACTGATAAATGATGGACAGAAGCAGCTACACCCAAAGAAAGAACACTGGGAAATGAATGTGAACTGTTTGCATTTTTGTTTTTTTTCTTCCCGGGTTATTTCTACCTTCTGAATCCAATTCTCCCTGTGCAACAAGAGAACTGTTCGTTTCTGCAAACATATATTGTATCTAAGATATACTGCAACATATCTAACATATATAGGACTGCTTGCCATCTAGGGAAGGGGGTGGAGGGAGGGAGAGGAAAAATCGGAACAGAAGTGAGTGCAAGGGATAATGTTGTAAAAAAAATTATCCTGGCATGGATTCTGTCAATATAAAGTTATTATAAAATAAAATTATATATATATATATATATATATATATATATATATATATATATATATATATATATATATATATATATATATATATATATAAAGGATGATGGCTATGTTGGGAACCTAAGAGGCTGAGAGGTTGATGGTACCTTTAATAGTAAAAGAGAAGTTAGGGAAAGGTGAGGGTTTAGGAGAGTAATAATATGTTCACTTTTAAACACATTAAATTCTTTATGGGACATCTATCTTCAAATATCCAATAGGCAGTTGGAGATATGAATTAAGAGGTCAGAAGAAAGGATAGCAGGAACAAGTTGATTTGAGGCTCATCAGCACAGGGGTGATCATTGAACTATCCCTGCCACTGAGATCTCTAAATGAAATAATGTAGGAGGAGATGAGAAGAGAGCCCAGGACAGAATTTTCTGAGACATACACAGTTAAAGAGCTGACCTAGATGGATCAAATAGTCACTCAGTCAATAAGCATTTATTAAGCAGCTATTATATGTCAGGCACTGTGCCTGGAAATACAAAAAAAAACACACACACACATAAAGAAAAGCACTCTCTGCTCTCAAGGAGATTACAGTCTAATGGGTAAGACAACATGTAAATAATTATGTACAAAGCAAACATACACAGGATAAATTGGAGATAGTCTCATATGGGAAAGATTAAGATGAAGGATTAGTAAAGACTTCTTATAGGACTTTAGGTGAAGTATAAATGAAACCAAGTTAGATTTGAGAAGGAAAAGTATTTCAGATAAGGGATATGCCCAATGAAAATGCTCAATTGGGAGTGTGAAGGAAACCAGTGTCACTAGACCGCAAAGGTTTCACAGGTGTGGGTACTACATGTAAAGTGAGGGAATGTGGGAGAGAGAGCCAAGATGGCAGAGTAAAGGCAGGAACTTGCCCAACCTCTCCCTGAATACTTCAAATTTCTTTAAATAATGATTCTAAACAAATTTTAGAGCATCAGAACACCCAAAAAGCTGGAGCAGAACATTTTCCAGATAAAGGCAACCTAGAAGTTCAGCAGAAAAAGTTTGTGACACTAACATGCAATCCCAGACCCAACCCCAATCTTGGTTTGGGCCCAACCTCTGAATCAGCAGCAGTACTGGTGGCTTGCAGACTTCTCAGCCCAGGGATACTACAAAGGACCTGAAAAGTCAAAAAAGGTCATCAAAAAAGGTTTTAGTTAACCAGAATGGGACCTCAGCACACAATCCCAGTATATACTCAGCCCAGCCCCAGGTTCCCCTGGATCTCAGCATCAGTGAGGTAGGAACTCTGAATCAGCAACAATGCTGGAGTCTTCTAGACCTTTCAGTCTGGGGACACTAGGAAGGACTCATAAGATCAGTGGAGAGGATCTGTGGCAATAAGGGGGATGTCTGGTGTGCAGTTCCAGGGCAGCTGTGATCAGCAGAGCCCCAATGCCTGGGGCCAGCATACTGAATCTTATAACTACAGTGGAGCAGGGACACACTAAATAGATTCAGAGCAGAAAAGAGTGCTTGTGGCCAGATTCCTAAGAAGATTTCTGAAAGCAGCTGCACAAACCCCCTGAAGCTTGGGACAGTACACCCTTTACCCTGGAAACAGAGCCCTACTTTAACAAAGAGTTGAAAACTGAGTAATAGACTAGGAAAATGAGCAGAAAACAAAAAAAAATTTTCTGAAAACTTTTGAAAGTTATTATAGTAACAAAGAAGATCAAAATATGCACTCAGAATATGATAAAGTCAATGCTCCTATATCCAAAGCCTCCAAGAAAAATAAGGATGGGGCTCAGGCCATGGAAGAGCTCAAAAGGAACTTTGAAAATCAATCAAGAGAAAGAGATGAAAAATTAAGGAAAGAATTGAAAAAGGTGCAAAAAGAAACACAAAAGCGAATGATGAGAAGAATGCTTTAAAAATAAATATTGGCCAATTGGAAAAGGAAGTACAAAAGTTCACTGAGGAAAATAATTCCTTAAAAAGTAGAATTGAGTTAATGGAAGCTAATGACTCTATTGAAATCAAGGCACAATAAAGCAAGAGCAAAAACATGAAAAAATAGAGGAAAATGTGAATTATATCATTGGAAAACAACTGACATGGAAAATAGATCAAGAAGAGATCATCTAAAAATTATTGTTATAACTGAAAATTTCATGATCAAAAAAAGAACCTGGGCATCATCTTTCAAGGATTTATCAAGGAAAACTGTCCTAATATTCTAGAATCAGATGGTAAAATAGAAATTGAAAGAATCCACTAATCACCTCCTGAAAAAGATCCCAAGATAAAAACTCCTAGGAATATTACAGTCAAATCCTAGAACTTCCAAGTCAAGGAAAAAATATTGCAAGTATCCAGAAAGAAACAATTCAAATATAGTGGAGCCACAGTCAGGATAACACAAGATTTAGCAGTTTCTACATTAAAGGACCAGATGGCTTGGAAAATGATATTCTGGAAAGCAATTGAACTAGAATTGCAACTAAGAATCATCTACCCAGAAAAACTGAGTATAATCCTTCAAGGGAAAAAGTGGTCATTCAAACATCCATGATGCATAATGGAAAATTTGATTTTCACATACAGGACTTTGAAGAGGCATAAAGAAATAATCCAGAAAATAGTATCATAAGGGACTTAATAAGAAATTTCTGTTTGCATTCCTACATGAGAGAATGATACTCGTAACTCATTAGAATATTTTCATTATTGTGGCAATTAAGAGCATATCGACAAAGGGCATGAGTGTAATGATGAAAATAGCTTTTTAAAAAAAAAAACATTATGAAATAAGGATAGTGGAGACAAGATGGCAGAGAGTAGCCATGGCTTTCTGTGACCTCCTCTGACCCTCTCTCAAACCAACAGCAGATTAAGTCTCTGAACTGGTTTTGGAGTGACAAGAACCACAAATATTTGGAGTACAACACATTTCCAGAAGAAGATACTTTGGAAGAACACCAGAAGAGGTCCATTTCAATCGGGCAGGGAGACAGAATGCTGAGCCAAGACCGCAGAACAGGGAACCTGGGGCAAGGAGTTAGGGTGGGGAGCTAGAGTGTTGCAGCATCTGTATTCAGGAGAAACTTCTGTGATGCTCTTGGGCTACTCTGTCCTGGTTGCAGGTAGGTAGTTTAGCAGATTTCCTGCAAAACACCCAAAGACAAATTTAAAATGCAAATTGTAAGCCACAGAGCGCCAGGAGAACTTGGGAACTGGCCACAGTTACCTAACACCAGAAGTCAGTCAGAAACACCAGTTCCAGGGTAAACTAAAGCAGCTGTCACCCTTTCATTTTAAGAGCAGATATCGACCCTTTAAAATGAGCAACAAAGCAAAAAGAAGTCTGACCACAGACAACTTCTATGGAGAGAAAGAACAGACCTCAAACCCTGCGATTCCTAAAGGCACAGAATCTCCAAATGAAGCCACAAAGGGAGATATGAGCTGGTCCCCATTTTATAAGGCTTTCTTAGAAGATTTCAACAAGGATTATAAAATAAAGTTAGAAGAAAAATGGGGAAAGAAAATGAGATCTTTGCAAAAGGATATAAAAAAGGAAAAACAGAAATTATCTGAAGAAAACTCCTTAAAATAGATTTGATGAAATGGGAAAAGCATATAACTCCTGACAAAATTGATATTGAAAAAAAGATACCAATTCATTGAAAAACAGAATTTGTGAAATGAAAAAAAAATGCAATGAGAGAAACAATTCAATTGGCCAAATACAAAAGGAGCTAAAAGGGGTAATTGAAAAAAATAAAACACTAAAGATTAGAATTGAACAAATGGAAGTAAATGATTCAATAAGACTTCAAGGACCAGTCAAACAAAACCAAAAAATGAAAAGAAGAAGAAGAAGAAGAAGAAGAAGAAGAAGAAACTATTTTCTGTTTCCACTTCACTAATCCTATTTTTCAAGGATTTGATTTCTTTATCTAGTCTCTCTTTAAATGAGTGGGATGACTTCTCCAGACTCTCTTGCCAAGCCTCCCTCTCCTTTTCCCATTTTTCTTTTAGCTCTCTTGTGAGAGCCTTTTTAATTTCTTCTATGAGGTTCATCTGTGCTGAGGAACAGATGATCTCCTCCTTTAGGGATTCACCTGGAGACAGTCTGTTTTTAGTCTCCTCAGGGTTTAGAGTCTGCTCTCTATCTGTATAGAAGCTGTCAAGGGTTAAGGCCCTTTTCAATTTTTTGCTCATTTTGTCAGAAAAGAATCAAAGACAAACTAGTAAAAAGAAAAAAAGAAAAAACCCCTAAGTGGAGTCTGCTTTTTTGGGGGGAGGGGCTGGTTGGTGTTACCGAGCTTCCTCTACAGACTGCAGGGGCAGCAGTGAGGCACTAGCAGGACTGTGCTGCGCCTGCGCTCTGAGACTCCAAGAGTGTTCTGAGATACTGTGGGGGAGGGGGTGGTCAGGTCCCGAGAGACTCCAGCTGTTTGGGGTTGTATTCTTCACCCCCAGTGTTTTTAGCTTCTCTGCTGGGCTACTGACTTGCTGCCAGGGCAAAGTATACAATCCTGTAGCAAAACTCTCCTCTCAGAGATGGCTGAGATCACACCCCACTCCCTCTCCGGTCTGCTCTGCTGTGAGCTGCCTCCCATGTTCTCGCTGCCACTGCCTGCCCTCAGCCTGTGCCTAATCTAAAACCATCCCGGCCCTCGAGCAAAAACAGACCTTTCCTGGCGAATTTCAAGGATGTCTTCTCTTTGTAACTATTTGTGGGGGTTTTTTCAGTCAAGCATTAATTCAGAGACTTGTAATGAAATGGATTCTGAGAGAAAATGTGGAGCTTACACAGCTATGTGCCTCCTCTCCACCATCTTGGCCGGAAGTCTCTTTCTCAGATTATTTTTACCTTCTTTCTAAATCCAATTTTTCTTGTGCGGCAAGATAACTGTATAAATACGTATAACTATATTTTATTTAACATATACTTTAACATATTTAACATATATTGGACTACCTGCCCTCTAGGAGAGGGGGTGGGGGATAAGAAGGGGAAAAGTTGGAGCAGAAGGTTTTTCAAGGGTCAGTGTTGAAAAATTACTCACACGTATGTTTTGTAAATAAAAAGCTATAAAAAAAATCAATCATAAAACAATAAAATAAATTGATGGTAGCACAGTGGTGAAATGAAAAGGAGCAGGAGAGAGTAGACAGTGTTAAGGATCACAGCAATTTTAGACACTATAAACACTGACAATTAGAAGATCTTTGTCTAATGCATAACTAATAATGCTTTTGAAAGCATTTGAGGAGACTTCCGGTTAAGATGGCGGAGAGGAGGCTCACAGCTGCATAAGCTCCACGCTTTCTCTCACTATCCATTTCATTACAAGCCTCTGAATCAATGCTTGACTGAAAAAAACCCACAAATAGTTACCAAGAGAAGCCATCCTTGAGATCCGCCAAGAAAGGTCTGTCTTTACTGGAGGGCTGGGGCGGTTTTAGATCGGGCGCAGGCGGCGGGCAGCGGCAGTGAGGGCACAGGAGCAGACTGGAGAGGGGGTGGAGAGTGATCGTAGCCGTCTCTGCAGGGAGAGCTTCGCTACAGGCTTGGATACTTTCCTCCGGCAGCAAGTCAACAGCCCAGCAGAGAAGCTAAAAACACCGGGGCTGAAGAATACAACCCCAAACAGCTGGAGTCTCTCAGGACCTGGCCGCCCCCCCCCTTCCCCCCCCTCAGTGACTCAGCACGCTTTGGGATCTCAGAGCGCAGGCGCAGCACAGTCCTGCTAGTGCCTCACTGCTGTCCCCTGCAGTCTGTAGAGGAAGCTCGATAACACACCCAGCCCCCCCCCCCAAAGAAAGACTCCAGTTTTTTCTGTTTTTCTTTGGTAGTTTGTCTCTGATTAATAGACAGAATGAGCAAGAAGATGAAGAGGACTTTAACCCTTGACAGCTTCTACACAGATAGAGAGCAGACTCTAAATCCTGAGGAGACTAAAAACAGGCAGTCCCCAGGTGAATCCCCAAAGGAGGAGATTGTCTGTTCCTCAGCACAGATGAACCTCATAGAAGTGATTAAAAAGGCTCTCACAAGGGAGCTAGAAGAAAAATGGGGAAAGCAGAGTGAGGCTTGGGAAAAGGAGAGGGAGGCTTGGCAAAAGAGCCTGGAGAAAGTTAAAGAGAGAGTGGATAAAGAAGTAAAATCCTTGAAAAATAGGATTAGTGAACTGGAAACAGAAAACAGCTCTCTAAAAAACAAAATTGGCGAAATGGAAAAAAATTCCACAGAACAAAAGAACTCAATTGGACAATTAGAAAAAGATTTTAAAAAAGTGAGTGAAGAGAATACTTCACTGAAAATCAGAATTGAACAAGTGGAATTGAATGACTCGAGGAGACAAGAAGAATCAGTCAAGCAAATCCAAAAAAATCAAACAATGGAGAAAAATGTGAAATACCTTCTGGGGAAGACAACAGACCTGGAAAACAGATCCAGGAGAGACAATCTGAGAATCATTGGACTCCCAGAAAAACATGATGAAAAAAAGAGCCTGGACACTGTCTTCCAGGAAATTATCAAAGAGAACTGCCCAGAAGTCATAGGAACAGAGGAAAAAATAAACATTGAAAGGATTCATCGATCACCCACTGAAAGGGATCCTAAAATCAAAACACCAAGGAATATAGTGGCCAAATGCCAGAACCCTCAGATGAAAGAAAAAATATTGCAAGCGGCTAGAAAAACCCAATTCAAGTATCAAGGAGCCAAAATAAGGATCACCCAGGATCTGGCAGCATCCACATTAAAAGATCGAAGGGCCTGGAATATGATATTCCAAAATGCTAAGGAACTTGGTATGCAACCAAAAATAACTTACCCAGCGAGAATGAGCATCTTTTTCCAGGGAAGAAGATGGACATTCAACGAAGTAAGCGAATTTCATCTATTTCTGATGAAAAAACCAGAACTTAACAAAAAGTTTGATCTACAAATATAGAACTCAAGAGAAATCTAAAAAGGTAAAGATTAATCTTGGGAACTATATTTTGACTATATAGATGTATAAAGAATACATGTATACCTTGTTCTAGAAATTGATGTGGAAAGGACATTGTACCAGAAAAAGGGTAAAGTGGGGGTAGTACATCTCATGAAGAGGCATAGGAAACCTATTATATCTGAGAGAAAGAATGGAGGGGGATGAATATAGTGGGTATCTTACTGCCTTCAGAATTGGCTTTAAGTGAAAAATCTTAAGACATATTCAATCTATGGTGAAACTTCCCCCATCTCATTGAAAAGTGAGAAGGGAAAAGTGGAAAGGGAAGGAATAAGCTAAGTGGAAGGGAATACGGGAACTGGGAGGGAAAGGGGTAAGATAGGGGGAGGAACTCTAAGGCGGGGGGAGGGACACTAAAAAGGGAGGGCTGTGAGAAGCAAGGGGTGCTCACAAGCTTAATACTTGGAAGGGGGGAAAGGGGAAAGAAGGGAGGAAAGCATAAACCGGGGTTAACAAGATGGCAAGTAATACAGAATTGGTCATTCTAACCATAAACGTGAACGGGGTAAACTCCCCATAAAGAGGAAGCGGTTAGCAGAATGGATTAAAAGCCAGAATCCTACAATATGTTGTTTACAGGAAACACACCTGAAGCGGGGAGATACATGCAGGTTAAAGGTAAAAGGTTGGAGCAAAATCTACTATGCTTCAGGTGAAGTCAAAAAAGCAGGGGTAGCCATCCTGATCTCAGATCAAGCTAAAGCAAAAATTGACCTAATTAAAAGAGATAAGGAAGGACACTATATCTTGCTAAAGGGTAGCATGGATCATGAAGCACTATCTATATTAAACATATATGCACCAAGTGGGGTAGCATCTAAATTCTTAAAAGAGAAACTAAGAGAGCTGCAAGAAGAAATAGACAGTAAAACTATAATAGTGGGAGATCTTAACCTTGCACTCTCAGAATTAGATAAATCAAACCACAAAATAAATAAGAAAGAAGTCAAAGAGGTAAATAGAATACTAGAAAAGTTAGATATGATAGATCTCTGGAGAAAATGTAATGGAGACAGAAAGGAATACACTTTCTTTTCAGCAGTTCATGGAACCTATACAAAAATTGACCATATATTAGGACATAAAAAGCTCAAACTCAAATGTAGTAAGGCAGAAATAGTAAATGCATCCTTTTCAGACCACGATGCAATGAAAATTACATTCAACAAAAAAGCAGGGGGAAGTAGACCAAAAAATAATTGGAAACTAAATAATCTCATACTAAAAAATGATTGGGTGAAACAGCAAATCATAGACATAATTAATAACTTCACCCAAGAAAACGATAATAATGAGACATCATACCAAAATGTATGGGATGCAGCCAAAGCGGTAATAAGGGGACATTTCATATCTCTAGAGGCCTATTTGTATAAAATAGAGAAAGAGAAGGTCAATGAATTGGGTTTGCAATTAAAAATGCTAGAAAAGGAACAAATTAAAAACCCCCAGTCAAACACTAAACTTGAAATTCTAAAAGTAAAAGGTGAGATCAATAAAATTGAAAGTAAAAAAACTATTGAATTGATTAATAAAACTAAGAGTTGGTTCTATGAAAAAACCAACAAAATAGACAAACCCTTAGTAAATCTGATTAAAAAAAGGAAAGAGGAAAATCAAATTGTTAGTCTTAAAAATGAAAAGGGAGAACTCACCACTAACGAAGAGGAAATTAGAGCAATAATTAGGAGTTACTTTGCCCAACTTTATGCCAATAAATTCGACAACTTAAATGAAATAGAAAAATACCTCCAAAAATACAGCTTGCCCAAACTAACAGAGGAAGAAGTAAATATCCTAAACAGTCCCATCTCAGAAAAAGAAATAGAACAAACTATCAATCAACTCCCTAAGAAAAAATCCCCAGGACCAGATGGATTTACATGTGAATTCTACCAAACATTGAAAGAACAATTAACTCCAATGTTATATAAACTATTTGAAAAAATAGGGATTGAAGGAGTCCTACCAAACTCCTTTTATGACACAGATATGGTACTGATACCTAAACCAGGTAGGCTGAAAACAGAGAAAGAAAATTATAGACCAATCTCCCTAATGAATATTGATGCTAAAATCTTAAATAAAATATTAGCAAAAAGACTACAGAAAATTGTCACCAGGATAATACACTATGACCAAGTAGGATTTATACCAGGAATGCAGGGCTGGTTCAATATTAGGAAAACTATTAGCATAATTGACTATATCAATAACCAAACAAACAAAAACCACATGATCATCTCAATAGATGCAGAAAAAGCATTTGATAAAATCCAACATCCATTCCTAATAAAAACACTTGAGAGCATAGGAATAAATGGACTTTTCCTTAAAATAGTCAGGAGCATATATTTAAAACCATCAGTAAGCATCATATGCAATGGGGAAAAACTGGAACCTTTCCCAGTAAGATCTGGAGTGAAGCAAGGTTGCCCACTATCACCATTATTATTTAATATCGTATTAGAAACACTAGCCTCGGCAATAAGAGTCGAGAAAGAGATTAAAGGAATTAGAGTAGGCAATGAGGAAACCAAACTATCACTCTTTGCAGATGATATGATGGTATACCTAGAGAACCCCAGAGATTCTACCAAAAAGCTATTGGAAATAATTCATAATTTTAGCAAAGTAGCTGGCTACAAAATAAATCCCCATAAATCCTCAGCATTTTTATACATCACCAACAAAACCCAACAGCAAGAGATACAAAGAGAAATTCCATTCAGAATAACTGTTGATACCATAAAATATTTGGGAATCTATCTACCAAAGGAAAGTCAGGAATTATATGAGCAAAATTATAAAAAAGTCTCCACACAAATAAAGTCAGACTTAAATAATTGAAAAAATATTAAGTGCTCTTGGATCGGCCGAGCGAACATAATAAAGATGACAATACTCCCTAAATTAATCTATTTATTCAGTGCTATACCAATCAGACTTCCAAGAAAATATTTTATTGATCTAGAAAAAATAACAACAAAATTCATATGGAACAATAAAAAGTCGAGAATCTCAAGGGAATTAATGAAAAAAAAATCAAATGAAGGTAGCCTAGCTGTACCTGATCTAAAATTATATTATAAAGCAGCAGTCACCAAAACCATTTGGTATTGGCTAAGAAATAGATTAGTGGATCAGTGGAAAAGGCTAGGCTCACAAGACAGAATAGTCAATTATAGCAATCTAGTGTTTGACAAACCCAAAGCCCCTAACTTCTGGGAAAAGAATTCATTATTTGATAAAAACTGCTGGGATAATTGGAAATTAGTATGGCAGAAATTAGGCATGGACCCACACTTAACACCATATACCAAGATAAGATCAAAATGGGTCTATGACCTAGGCATAAAGAACGAGACTATAAATAAATTAGAGGAACATAGAATAGTTTATCTCTCAGACTTGTGGAGGAGAAAGAAATTTGTGACCAAAGATGAACTAGAGACCATTACTGATCACAGAATAGAAAATTTCGATTACATCAAATTAAAAAGCTTTTGTACAAATAAAACTAATGCAAACAAGATTAGAAGGGAAGCAACAAACTGGGAAAACATTTTCACAGTTAAAGGTTCTGATAAAGGCCTCATTTCCAAAATATATAGAGAACTGACTCAAATTTATAAGAAATCAAGCCATTCTCCAATTGATAAATGGTCAAAGGATATGAACAGACAATTTTCAGAGGATGAGATTGAAACTATTACCACTCATATGAAAGAGTGCTCCAAATCATTATTGATCAGAGAAATGCAAATTAAGACAACTCTGAGATACCACTACACACCTGTCAGATTGGCTAAGATGACAGGAAAAAATAATGATGAATGTTGGAGGGGATGAGGGAAAACTGGGACACTAATGCATTGTTGGTGGAGTTGTGAACGAATCCAACCATTCTGGAGAGCAATCTGGAATTATGCCCAAAAAATTATCAAATTGTGCATACCCTTTGATCCAGCAGTATTTCTATTGGGCTTATATCCCAAAGAAATACTAAAGAAGGGAAAGGGACCTGTATGTGCCAAAATGTTTGTAGCAGCCCTGTTTGTAGTGGCTAGAAACTGGAAAATGAATGGATGCCCATCAATTGGAGAATGGCTGGGTAAATTGTGGTATATGAATGTTATGGAATATTATTGTTCTGTAAGAAATGACCAGCAGGATGAATACAGAGAGGACTGGCGAGACTTACATGAACTGATGCTAAGTGAAATGAGCAGAACCAGGAGATCATTATACACTTCGACAACGATATTGTATGAGGACATATTTTGATGGAAGTGGATTTCTTTGACAAAGAGACCTGAGTTTCAATTGATAAATGACGGACAAAAGCAGCTACACCCAAAGAAAGAACACTGGGAAACGAATGTAAACTATCTGCATTTTTGTTTTTCTTCCCGGATTATTTATACCTTCTGAATCCAATTCTCCCTACGCAACAAGAGAACTGTTCGGTTCTGCAAACATATATTGTATCTAGGATATACTGCAACATATCCAACATATAAAGGACTGCTTGCCATCTAGGGGAGGGGGTGGAGGGAGGGAGGGGGAAAAAAATCGGAACAGAAACGAGTGTCAATATAATGTAATTATTAAATAAAAAATTTAAAAAAAAAAAAGAAAGCATTTGAAAAGAATGCTTTTTTTCTTTTGAAAGCAATGAATCATATCCTGAAATTCTCATTATAAAATAGAGAATCTAAAGAATTTGCATCTAAAACTAATTCACAACAAGTCAAGACATCACCCATAATGTCATCAGTTTTCTTAAAAAATGAAGGATGAACAACAACAACTCAGGTTCTAAATGAAGAGGAAAATAAAGGAACTGGCTGAATTTACTTTTTTTTAATTTTGTGTGACATTTAATCATATTTCCTAGTAGTGTTCACAATGAGATAAATAAAAAGACCTAATATAAAGATATTGTAGCTTGTCTGCTAACATCTTTTGTAGAAAGTTAATCAAGTATTAGATAAGGTCTTCCATGAAACATCAATGAAAAAATGGGCACAAAGAAGATAATGGAAAATATTTTTTAAATAATGGTTTAGGATTAAGAAAGGAAAGAGCTTCCCCAAATTGTAGACTCTTTAGAAGTCTCATGCCTTCGTATCATAAATCCTTTTTCAAGATAGGAATCAGAAGATGCAGGTTAAAGCCCAAAAGAACCAGAAGAAAATACAAATATAACTTGTGTCTAAATGGTCAAGAAATGAATAATAATCTATCTGGGAGTCATTTCAGAATTAACTACTTAAAGAAAGGGTCAGAATTAATATTAAATTAGAAGATATAACAAATATGGGGATATATGGTTTACAAATATAGCAGTTCAATCATTTCACAAAAGTTACTGATGCTGAAAAATGAGAAATGCATAAAGAAAAAAATTATGACATAAAATACCATTTTCTAAAGAAGTTATTGGTATAAATAGGCACCACAATAAGGACAAAAGGACTTAGAAACCACTTAGCTAATAAACACAACCTCAAGGATGGTTACGCAGGGAATACATATTCAGAATATAAACTTTTTGCAAAATATTATACAGAGACATGCTGGGTTATAAAGTATGTCATCATTCAAAACAGTGAAGAATAGTAGAGGGAAAACCCATTTGTAGAAAGCTTAGGTTGAGACCCAGTTAATTCAAATCAGTCCAGGACCTTTTAAAGTTGAAAATGAAAATCTGCAAATAATAAGACAATTTATTGCTTATAAAGGGGCGGGGGTGGGGGGGAGTAAATAGTGTTGTCAGCCTAATTATAAATAATGATTTTAATTTTTGATAATGGTAGAAACATCACATTTTAAGTATACTGTCAAGTACCCAATTTTTAAAAATATAGATACTATTAAAGTAGAATAAGTTGGACCAGATCGAGTATAAGCAGAAGTAATCTTTGCTGGAGATAACATAATTTTGAAAATACTTGGGGATCAGTTATCAAAATAAAAGGAAGATAAAAGAATCAAAGATAGCAAAAATAGAAAATCATGGATAAAATTATTACTGAAAAAGAAAAAGGCCTTCAGGGGCTGAATAACAACATAACCTATTTATCTATCTTCTTATTTCTATAGTTTTTATGAAAATTTGCATTTTTAATGAAGTAGCCTTAATGAAAATACAAAAAAGCAACAGATATAATGTCACATATTTTTATAGCAAACCACAGGAATTTACTGAAAGGCATAGAGAACATACACATTGTGTTTTTGGATATAAACAAATTTTACTTAGTCAAGCAAAATGCAGGTTTAAAGATTCTTACCCCACAGTTCATTAAAAAATATTTCTTGATAAATACAACCATGGAAATAAATTTATTTGATATTCTTTGATTTTTAGTATCAAATCAAGCATAAAACAAGGAGATATCTGCTCACCAAAAGTGTTTCTCACTGTCATGGGAGATATCCAGCAAATGGTACAAATGGAAGACTGTTTATAAAAGTTGAAATCATTTGGATACTCCTGTATGCTGCTAACATTGTGTTAATTGCATCAAATCCTAAAAATTATTGACTCTACTTAACAAGATACAAAATGCCTCAGAAGAAATTGTTCTAAAATTCATGTCGGGGGAATGAAAACACATAAATTAAAAACAATCCTTGGCCTTATTACAATACATAGGCATAGAGATAGTCTATTGGATTAGATCATTAACACATCTGGAGGCAGCTATGTAGTACAATCAATTAGAGCACTAAAAGAACCAAGTTCAAATTGGACCTCAGATATTAACTGTGTGACTCTGAGTAAATCACTGAGCCTGTGCCTTTCTCAGCTTCCTAATCGTAAAAAATGGGAATAATAATATCTCTCAGATGTGCCTCCCAGAGTTGTTGAGAGGATCAAATGAAAAAATAATTATAAATCCTTTAGTACACTGCCTGACATATAGAAAATATAATAATAATAAACATAATAAAACTTGCTCTCTTCCCTTCTTGGAAAGACACTGCAGATGGACAATGAACTAATCTCAAATTGAATAGTAGGAGAAGATTGTATTGTGCTGCATTTATAAAATTGCTCAGCATATTATTTAGGGAACCCCAAGTCATCTTTATTCTACTGCCAATGTTTTCTGGCTCCAAATCATGGATCACTAAAATCTCAAAGAAGAAAAATTTCAATTGACTGACAATCACTCAAATGTTGAAGTAGCAGAAAAAATCCTACCCAAGATATGTATGATTCAAAAAGGAAATGACCAATCCGCCGTATAGTGAGAATGAAGGATAAACTATATCATCAGTACATGGTACCAGTTATGGTAACCATAAAATTTTAAGGGACCTGAAGTTATCCAGAACAGTGAGTAGATTCTTTGTGGAGGATTTATGAGATGATATAACAAGAGTTAAAAAGGATAAAAAAGTGTGATATGCCTTCCTTAGAAAGCAACAAAGATATGCATACAAATGAGCTCATGAAGCCTTTAGAGCATTTAAGCACTGAAATACACACTGAAGAAATATCTGTCCTTCAAGATATGCATTGTTACTTCATAATGTATTAATGTTTCTTGAACTAAGATATATTTGTTTAAATCAAAGTAAGAGATTACAAATGTACACAGATAAGAAATAATCTCAAAATAATTGATTAATCCCAGAAAAATCTGTTGGTTCCATAATTCAAGTTCATCAAGTTGGATAATATCTTCAAAAGTTTCAGAAATCCTTGTCGAGTTTATTCAATAGAATGCATTAGAATAAGTACTTCAGCAAGCATCAACAGACTGCATAGAATTTCAACCTAGTCCTAATATCGTTATTGAAGAACACATATGAAACTAAATGGTCAACTTTTTTTTTCTTTAACATGACTTAATTGGATAATCATGAAGTGCTCAGCAGTATGCTAGGCCCTGTGGGAAAGAGAAAAATATAAGATACAATCCCACTCTTGAGCTGATTTTTTAGTTTTGGAGGAAAGGCATAGGTGATATAATCAGGTGAAAATTGAAAGCAGAATTAAGACTAAGTACCAAGTGAATGGGATCCACAAGAATGCCAAAGAAATCAAAAGAAGAAAAGGTCATGACATGCTCATTTTCATCACTCCTGAGCGGTTTGAAGGAAGTTATTGCTTTTTCTTTTTCTTTATATTCCCAGTGCTTAGCACAATACTTGGCACATAGTAAACTACAAATAAATGTGTTTTTTCTTTCATATATTCATTCTTTGCTATATGTGCATGTATGAAGGAAAACTAAGCTATAACATACAAATCATACCCATTCCCTACAGTGAGGAGCAGAGCAAGTCTCCATAGTCTAACCTTTAGTCAGCTGCTTTTTATATGAATATATAGGGTCTGCCTGACCCTATCTGACTCCCTATAGCCTGCTTGACTTCTTTGGATTTTGCTCTTGGAATGAAGAATGGCATGGTAAAAATGCGTCCAACTTAGAGTCAGAAGAAATCTGGGTTCTCTGACTTATTATCTGTGTGCCCATAACCAATTATGTAACTTTTATGAGCCTCATCTCTAAAATAAGAGTAATAATATTTGCTCTACTTCAGAGGGTTGTTATGAGAATTGAGTGAGATCTAATAGCACTAATAAACTCTAGTTATTATAATTTTTTTCTTTCCCTGATAAATTTCATCTCACAGTCCTCATCCCATGAATACTGACTCCTTGACTTAAATTGGATATTGGAATATCCAATATTGGAAAAAGTACTAGCTCAGCTTCTAAAATACCTCTTCCTGAATCACTCTCAGGAAAACACCCTCTACCAGAACAGAACAGCAATTGCTTTAAACATACAATCTTAGAAAACTGCCTTGGGCACCAATATATTAAGTAATCCAAGGTTAACAAGCTCATATGGATCAGTGATGGTTTTTGAACATAGTTTGTCTAGCTTTTGAGATCAGCTTCATAGGATACTTAGATGTCTCTCCTATCTATAATGTTAATTTAATTATGTTAACCAAGAAACTTTTCAGTGTATGAGCTATCCCACTTGTTCTTCATTATTACTTAAAACGAAATACAAAACACTCTCCACCCGAAAATGTGTTCATAATACAAAATAGATATCAAGAATCATGTTCAATCCCATAAGATCAAATAATTATCAACAAATGTTTGTGTGTACACCTTGAATCTGAGATTGTCAGTTTTAAAGAGGGAGAGATTTTAAAAAATAGTGTCTAAAAACAATAGGCTTTGAATTTATTCTAAAGGAACAGAAACAATAGGGGTCAGAAAACAGCAAAAACATTTATAAAGCCTTTGTAGGCCTTGTACTTGGTTGGCAAAGACAAAGAAAATTAATTGACATAATTACCTCAGTCTTGGAACTTGCCATCTAAAACAGACAGTATTGACATAGGCTAACAATAAAAGGACTCACAGGCAACTGCACAAACGTTAAAATATATTAAAGGAACAAAATATTGTCAGAGCAGCCCCTCCCTTCCAAAAAAAAATATGCCATTATATCATTTGTTTTTGACATAAGCCTATTTTTTTCTCATTTCTTTTTGGATCAAAGACATAGGTGATTGGGAAGAGTAGATAATGGCAAACTCTACAAATAGTTCAGATAACAGTTGACAGAACCTGAGAAAAGTGTACACAATAGCTATTAAAATGGTGTAACGCTTGCTTCAAAAGCTTTTGTGGACTTAAAGACTATGAGAACATATTGGGAGAATTTTTCTCACTTGTACTTGGGTCATATGCCCTAATCCAGAAACCACTGGGAAATAACATCACACACTCTTGCATGCTAACATCAATTTTCATTTATACACACAAAGTTCACAATGTCTTAGAAGAATCTTTTATTGAAATATAGAAACAAGACAAAAACTCATCAATGAGCAGTGATTAGTTTAAAAGATTCTATGGTATAAATCTTTACTCTTTTATAATCCCAAAGATGATGTGTCTTTTTTTTGCCTGCTGCTTTCTACTCAGCATTATGGCTACCCATGCACTTCTTCTGCTGCCTCCAAAATCGTAGAGACAAGGTAGTTGATAAGTGGGCATGAAAAAAGAAAACCAAATGTAAGGTGTTTTAGGAATGATATTAGACTCAAGTCATACAATGATAAAAACAGCACATAGTCCCTACACACGAGTATAGATATACATACATATATACATATATATGTTATGTCACATAAAAATGCATACTTACATTCATACATACCTTTATGCAGTTATCACTTCCACATCATAACTTTACCCACAATGGTTTTGATATATCACAGGTCAGCATAAGAAATTAAAAGTGAATTTTTGGGAAGTTTTACAAAAGCCACAGACAGCATACAAAAGCATCAGACAACATAGAAAAAGTTTAAAAACTTAGAAATACATAAAATATATGTATAGCATTTTATAGTATCAACATTTTTTTTCATAATAATGAAGACTTCTTCTCTGGTACAAAGGGATGACCAAATGATTTTACATAGATTTTACAGATAACAGAGACATTATGTCCTTAACTTTTGCAATGTGGAAGGGCTAAATTTATACACATACATATACATACACGTGTGTGTGTGTGTGTATGTGTGTGTGTGTGCTTGGGCAATTTAAATCAGATACTTATTAGCTGTATGACCCTGGGCAAGTCATTTAACTCTGTTTACCTCAGTTTCCTCATTGAAAAATGAGGATAATAATAGCACCTACTGACCAGGCTTATTGAGAGAACCAAATGAGAGAGTGATTATAAAGCACTTAGTTCAGTGCCCAGAATATAGTAAGTGTTATATAAATGTTTGCTATTATTATTACTATGTCAGACTAAAGGTAAGTAACCTTGGGAGTAAAAGCACAGCAACAGCAGCTGAGACTATTAGGAAAGATATCATTAAGAACTAAGTAGTTGAACTAAATCTTGAAGGAAACCAAGTACTCTGAAGGATGGGGATGAAGGATATTTCAGGCATGGAGCCTGTTAGCATAAATGCTTGGAAATGGGAGGTATGAATTAGAACATTGTGTATGTAAAACACAAGTTGGCCAGTATAGATGGATTGTAGAATACATGACAGCATAATAACTACAAAATCTAGAAATATACAATAAAATCAATGTGTGACAAGCTTTAAAAGCCAAATACAAGTTGATATTTGATTCTAAAGGTAATAGAAAACTACTGAATTTTATTGAGGACAGATGGTGGTGACATGATTAGACATACACATGTGGAGAATGACTTGGACAACTATATAAAAGATTAAGAGTACCAAGAAATAGAGGCCAATAAAATAAGCAGGCAAGGAATTGAACTAGGGCGGTTACAGTATGAATGAGCAGAAAGGGGTATATATGAGATAAATTGTATTTAGAAATAGCAAAGTTTGTCATGTGCTTATATATGTGTAGTGTATGTGTAGTATATCATAGTATGGAGTCGAGGATGATGCCAATATTGAAAAACTGGGTTGCTAAAAGGTTAAAAGGTATCTTTTAGAGTAATAGCAAAATTGGAAGAGTGGAATTTTGGAGCAAAAATGAGTTTTATTTTGGACTTGTTATATAAAGGGTACAGGGACTCAGATGTTACAATGTGTCCCTTGGTGTATGGGGAGGAAGTTAGTTAGTATTTTTGTTCTTGCTACATCTTTAGAGTATATATTCCTTTCTAAAAGGTAATTGGTATTAATTGGTTAAGTGAAGCTATGACTTTAGTAACTGTCAGCTAGAGAATAGAGAAAGCCTATTCTAAACCCTCAGAGATAGCTCTAGAACTCAGAGGGATATGCTAGTTTGTTTTGAATTGGAGAGTGAAAGCAATTCCCCCCACACACATACATATACATGTATTTATCTGTTTAAAAAATTAGCGGCTAGTATATAACAATTTGCAGAACGTTTTTGGTTACTTGTGCTTGCAGGTTTAGTTGATGCAAGACACTGTAAGTAAATAGGGCTATTATAAATTGTAAGCAATATGTGGCTTAGTTCAATATTTTCACTATTTTCTTAATGTATATGCTTTGATGGCACTGTCACAAGGACTTCAAAACCCATGGATGACTTAGGAGAAAATCTCTATGTTTAAAAACTATGTTTTACCCAAAATATACTTCAAAGAGTTCAGAAAGAAAAGGGTCCAATCCCTTTTGAAAAACAGGCAAGGGGAAAGCAGCATCTGGGGAAAACTTGCCAAAGTATCTATTTAATATAAATGACCAAGTGATTAAAAAGGGAGAAAGAAGCTAAGAGGGAAGAGAATCTTGTGGGGCATAATAAAGAGACTGCTGTCTTACATGAGCTTTGTATTTTTTCAGGGTTTTTTGTTGTTGTTTTGACTTTTGGGAAATAGAAGCCAAGAGCCAAGTTCTCATGGAAAGGATAAGATAGAGAGGACAGCACTCTCAATAATTCACCAGACCTGTAACACTCTCTGGTAGGTTGCAAGTGGAGAGATGAAAACTAAAATGCTTCTAAAAACCTAAAGAGTACAATTAGCCAATGGACATCTAATATACTAGTGGTTTAGAGAAGATTTGAAGAGGCTAAAACCTAGAGTTTTTTTCAATTCCTGAAAACCATGTAGTTGAACAAAAGTTAAAACCAATTATAGTAAGTTTTAAAAAAAAGTTCTATGTAAGAAGACAGCATGATATAGTTGATAGAGTGCTGGACTTGGAAGTCAGACGGAGCTGTGTTAAAATCCTTTTTCTAACACAAATGACTTAACCTATCTGTATTTTGGTTTCTTTATCTGGAATATAGAAGAAATAATACCATTAGTGACTATCTTGCAGCATTGTTATGAGTGAGCTTGAAATGGAATAATCCATATAGAGATCTTTACAAACTATATAGTTGCCATCTTTGATTAGGTCATTAATAATATTTTAAGTTTTGTTAAGAAGATAACAAATTTTGTATCTGTGAATTCTGGTATTTTAAATCTTATCCCAAAGAACAATTTTCACTGTCACATGAAAAAATAGACAAGTACAGACCCAGAGATTATGAATTTTTCTTCTGATAATCATTTTAGCTAAATCTGAAGAAGATCATCACCAGAAAATTGACAACAGGTGATGAATTTGTTGAGCCATGACAACCAAGGAAACATGCAAAACCACAAAATAGTGTGTTCCCTTTTGCTGCCCCTCCTCATGATAGTGGCAGAGTGACAAAAAGGGAAATACAAGGTGCTAAGAATCACACAATTCTTAGGCTATCTATAAACATTAATTTATTGAAGGGAAAACATGGACAGAAGGTGCTAAAATCCCACAGATGAGAAGGCACAGAAGGGTTATGATCCTTATATATCAATGGAAGGAGCACTTCACCCTAAACCAATGAAATCATGGATCCATCAAAGTAGCATGTGCTAATAGAGATAATTAATGTTCATTATAATTGTATGTACATCAAGAACATTTGCTTTTAGGTCTCTCAACAGAGAATACTTCTAGGTTTTTTTTAATTTCCTCTTTGTGGAGCCAAAAGTCCCTTGCCAGTAAAAATACCCCCATTTGCTAGGTGGGATGGAATAAAGGATAAAAGGCAGACCCAGAATGTCAGTTTACTCTCTTAGAATCTCAAAACAAATTAAATATAGTTGTGCTGCTATGTTTAAATCATTTCTCAGAAAAATATTTAAGAGTAAATCTTCAGGGTACAGAGGCCACATAATGATAGCTAAAAAATATTTTGGACAAAATATTCAGAAATGAAAAAGTTCCAAAGAGCAAAGTTTTCAAAATATGGGTTGTGTTCTCCAGGGACTAGATGTGTAATAAAATATTTTGAAATATTTTGAAGGAAGAAATATAATGGTTAAACAATTGGATTTTTTGAGTGTTGTATTCACATATCTTTGTGAACTTTTTTCAATTTCAAAATAAAATCAAATCAAAGAATGAGAAAGATTGAAAAAATGCCAAATTAGTTCTATGTTACAGTGAATACAACACAGCAATTATTAAATATTATACATATATTCATAGATTTTTCCTTATTTTATGGGTCAGCATATGTTGAATATTAATTTTTATTTATTTTTGTGAGTAAGTACATGTTGAATATTGATATAAAAGGTATTCTATCTGCCCTGATACAATCCCCTGGGGATAGCTTCATCATATGTTACTGCTAGCTATTTTTGAACATGAAGTTTGCAAATTAAGTTTTTGGGTAGAAGTTGAAAGGGCTATAAAATCTGTTATGCTTCTCAATAGGCTATCATTATATTTGGAAACATAATATGATAAGCTGATTCTTCTTCACTTTTCCCACAAAAAGACTTTGCAACTTTTTTAAGAAATGAAATATCTAGAGAATCATTATAAACTTAATTTTTTTAATTCTTTTCTGTTGTGGAACCCTTTAGCAGTTGAATGTAAACTCTGGAAACCTCAAAATAATGTCTTTTTTTTCAGTCCATAATTGAAGGAAATATCAAATTTCAGTTTCCAGTTAGTAAAAATAAATGTTTTGATTTTTTTTTTGCTCATAAAAGTCCTCTTACATCTTTCCATAACCTTTATTGTAGATAATTGATTGAAATATTCAATAGTTACATATAATTTCCTAAATTTTTATTTTCCTTATTTTTATAAATTTATATACTTTTGTATAAATAAATACAAAATCTATATAAAGGGAAAATCTCATGGAGCATATAAAATACAAACAAAAAAAATAGAATTTAAACAAAGGGACACATATTCAAAACTAAAAATTCCAAATCCAGAAAGTATGATCACTCTATGTATCACTGTGAGAAAAAATCATTGCTTGTTTTGAGTAAATGCTTTTGCTTCAGATACCATGACTTTTGGTCTGCTCTGAAATAACAACTTCAAAGTATACACACAGAACACATTGGTATGAAAAGATAATTCTTTTTAAGAAAAAAAGTATGTTTTAATAAGCAAAAACAACTTTTCAAATATATCTGTGACATTAAAAAAAGAGATGAAAATGAGATCAGATACCTTTTATAACTATAACTAAAGAATTCTTTAACTAAATAGATTTTTAAAAGAGCACAAATGACAAATGAGATAGTTTTGATTAATGAAATGGAAAACCTTTTGACAAAAAACAATCAGTGAAGCAAGAATTAGAAGGGAAATCAGGTAGGAGAAAGTCTTTGCATCAAATACTATTGATCAGAGTCTGGAATGTAAGACAAAAAGAGAGTTAAAACTTATGCAAAAGAAGCAGATGAATTTCCCCATTGAATAAGTAATGAGGCACTTGGAGAGTTGACAAAAATAAAGATGCAGAGCGATTCTTCAATGGATAAGCAAATCAAAAATATGAAGGAAAAAATGTTTATTTAAAAAAAAAAAAAGAATTGTCAGTCTTGCATCATATGTAATGGGGACAAACTAGAACTATTCCCAATAAGATCAGGGGTGAAACAAGGTTACCCACTATTAGCATTATTATTCAATATTGTATTAGAAATGTTAGGTTTGGCAATAAGAGAAGAAAATGAGATTAAAGGAATTCCTAAAGTAATTAGATAATAAGGAAACCAAATTATTACTCTTTGCAGATGAAATGATGGTATACTTAAAGAATCCTAGAGAATCAACTAAAAACTACTAGAAATAATTCACGACTTTAGCAAAGTTGCAGGATACAAAATCAATCCATATAAATCATCAGCATTTTTATACATCACTAACAAAATCCAACAGCAAGAAATATAATGAGAAATTCCATTTAAAATAATTGTCAAAAATATAAAATATTTGGGAGTCTATATGCCAAGGCAAAGTTAGGAACTATATGAACACAACTACAAAATACTTTCCACACAATTAAAGTCAGATATAATCAAGTGGAAAAATATCAAGTGCTCATGAGTAGACCAAGTGAATATAATAAAAATGGATACTACCTAAATTAATCTACTTATTTAGTGACTACCAAGAAATTATTTTACAGTTCTAGAAAAAATAAAAACAAAGTTCATCTGGAACAGTAAAAGGTCCAGAATTTCAAGGGAATTAATGAAAAAAAAAAAAACGCAAATGAAGTTGGCCTACCTGTGCCAGACCTAAAACTAGAATATAAAGAACCATTCATCTAAACCATTTGGTACTGACTAAGAAATAGAGTAGTTGATTAGTGGAATAAATTAGGTTCACAAGACAAAATAGTCATTGACTATAGTTATCTAGTGTTTGACAAACTCAAAGACCTCAGCTTTTGGGATAAGAACTCACTATTTGACAAAAACTGCTGGGAAAATTGGAAACTAGTATGGCAGAAACCAGATATTGACCCACACCTAATACCATATACTAAAATAAGGTCAAAATGGGTTCGTGATCAATACTACATAAACTAATCTATTTAGTGCTATACCAATCAAAGTCCCAAGAATTATTTTACTGAACTAGAAAAAAATAACAACAAAGTTCATCTGGAAGAACAAAAGGTCAAGAATTTCAAAGGAATTAATGAAGAGAAAAGCAAATGAAGGTGGCCTAGCTGTACTAGATTTAAAACTATATTATAAAGCAGCAATCATCAAAACCATTTGGTACTGTCTAAGAAATAGAGAAATTGATCAGTGGAATAAGTTAGGTTCATAGAACAAAATACTCAATGACTATAGCAATTTAGTATTTGACAAACCAAAGACCCCAGCTTTTAGGATAAGATTCACAAAGAATTGACAAAAACTTCTGGAAAATTAGAAACTAGTATGGCAGAAAGTAGACATATACCCACACCTGACACCATATACCAAGATCAGATTGAAATGGGTTCATGATCTAGACATAAAGAATGATCTTGTAAACAAATTAGAAGAACATAGGATAGTTTGCCTCTCAGATTTGTGGAGAAGGAAGGAATTTGTGACTAAAGAAGAATTAGAGATCATTATTGATCACAAAATAGATAATGTTGATTATATTAAGTTAAAAAAATTTTGTACAAACAAAATTAATGCAGACAAGATTAGAAGAGAAGCACTAAACTGGTAAAACATCTTTACATCCAAAGGATGTGAAAAAGGCCTCATTTCTAAAATATATAAAGAATTGACTCAAACTTACAATAGTTCAAGCCATTTTTCAATTGATAAATAGTCAAAGCATATGAACAGACCATTTTCAGATGTAGAAATTGAAACTATTTGTAGCCACATGAAAAGGTGCTCCAAATCACTATTGATCAAAGAAATGCAAATCAAGACAACTCTGAGATACCACTACACACCTGTCAGATTGGCTAAGATGACAGGAAAGGTAACAACAAATGATGGAGGAGATGTGGGAAAATTGGGACACTGATACATTGTTGGTGGAACTGTGAAGAGATCCAACAGTTCTGGAGAACAATTTGGAACTGTGCTCAGAAAGTTATCAGACTGTGCACACCCTTTGGTTTTCTTTAAGAAATGATCAGCAAGATGATTTCAGAGAGGTCTAGAGAGATATACATGAACTAATGCTAAATGAAATGAGCAGAACCAGGATATCATGCAAGGCAACAACAAGAGACTATTTGATGATCAATTCTGATGGATGTGACTCTCTTCAACAATGAGATGATTCGGACAAGTTCCACTTGTTCAGTGATGAAGAAAGCCATCTGCACCCAGAGAGAGGACTGTGAGAATTTTGGTAGACCACAGCAGAAATTTTTCACTCTTTCTGTTGTTGTTTGCTTGCATCTTATTTTCTTTCTCAGGCTTTTTTTTCCTTCTTGATCTAATTTTTCTAGTGCAGAAAAATAACTGTATAAATATGTATACATATATTGGATTTAACATATATTTTAACATATTTAACATATATTAGACTGCCTATTATCGAGGGGACAGAATGAGGGGAAGGAGGGGAAAATTTGGAACAGAAGGTTTTGCAAGGGTCAATGTTGAAAAATGACCCATACATATGTTTTGAAAACAAAAAGCTTCAATAAAAAATACATAAGAAAAAGAAAAAGTTAAAAAAAAAAGTCAACCTTAGACATTTGAAATCTGGTCAAGTTATTCAACATACTTTTGCCTGAATTTCCTTATATAGAGAATAAAGAGGTTGGGCTTGATGACCTCTAAAATTCTTTCTAGATCAAATGCTTCTTCTATGATCCTATAACATGCACAAAGGAGAAACAAAATTACCTGTGAGGTCCAGAAATGTAAGGAATATTTCTGACTTGGGACTCCTAAAGGAGTAAGAATGTGAAGTAGGTCTTCAAAGGATAACAGGATATTGACAAACCAAGAGAAGGTGGCCGTTCTAGTAAAGGGGGATTATGTGAACAAAGGCCAAGAGTCAGGAAAGAACAGGGCATGCATTTAGTTTAGGTAGGACTCATTTCCATCTTTTAAAACCTAATCCCAAAAGGAGTATATTTCCAAGGTAGCTAGGCTGTATTTATCCCCTTCTAAACCATGGGTGCCTGAAGTATACTGTAAACTGAATGGTTATTTTACTTGCTACAGCTGACTCACTCTGGCATCTCCATAAATTAATATACCAGCACAGTGAGGAGTTAATGTGACTTCTGAATGTGCCAAACATGTTTGCTGAGCAAGATTCAAACCTAAACATCTCAGCTAAATTTTGATTCCTGAGAAATATGGTTTCTTAACTGGGTTAATTATATCCAGCACCATATATAGTTGTTATAAAGAATCACACACTTATCAGTCATTCAGTCCACAAGCATTTAGCTTGCACAGCCAGTCAGCCAGTCAACAAGCATCTATTAAACACTTGTTATATTCCAGGCATTGTACTAATTTCTGGGAATAATAAAAATAAAGTCAAAGAAAACAGAAAATAAAACCTGGTTCCTGACAGGTCAAGGAGTTTATAGTTTAAGAGGGAAAACATATAAAATGATAAGATAATTCAAGTCCATAAGAATTTAAAAAGTATTATGTGCTAGACATTGCTGATAGAAAAAATAAATAAAATAAACTAGTCCCTGACCTCAAGTAATTTACCTTCTACTGAGGAAACTATATGCACAGACTGACATATCAGTACAAAGCAGATACAAAGTTAGTAAAAAAAAAAATCATTTGAAGTAAAGGAAAAGCACTAATAAGAGGGTTTCTAGAAAGACTCCAGGCAAGTAATGGCACTTAAACTATCCCTTAAATGAAGTTAGGGATTTCAAGTGGCAAAGGTGAAAAGAAAGAGAAATTCAGATAGAAAGAAGGGCAAGTGCAAATAACTTATGTGAGAAATGGAATTTCATACAAAGGACTTTTTAATTAGAATTCAAATTGGCTGCTACAATAAACAGTTCAGGGAAAGAGATCTTTTAGTTGTGAGTGGTCAAATATTCTATGACCATTCTATGATATTCATGGAATATCAACAATTTAATTTGAAGTCATGCACACACATACTTCAAATGCCTATTTGATGATACCTAGACTTAGTTTTCCAATATAAAAATGACTTCAATCCCATTTGGAAAGAAAAAAAAATAGACTTTCAAGATCTTAGTGACTTGAGAGCTTTTCAGCATTTTAGAGAATAATTGTAATTGCTTAAAATAACATTTCTGCTTAAAGTTGAAATTCTTCCAAGGCAGATATTTGAAATTGGTCATTGAGACTATTCAAATAGCAGAGAAGTAAAAATAGAAGGTACAGCATCTTTGAGATTTCCCTCCAGCCCTAACTTCTTCTCTTGTCTTGGCAAGTGGTAGGTACATATATGTGTGCATGTGTATGTACATGATTCTTTTGCTGGAATTATCTAGATAACTGAATCAATTCTACATTTGGTATTGCCTGTGCAGCTACAGCCTAAATTACCTTTAGTGTCTACCACTTGGGGGGAAAAAAGACTTACATTTGACAGAGAGAGATAAATTCTGCCTTCAGATATTCACAGACAAGTCCCACTAATTCCATGCCGACATGACATGCACACATTTTTCCGCAGAAAGAATTTGGCCGAGACTAACCAAATGCTAATTCAACATTCTTGTCAGATTTAACAAATTATGTGCAACTCGGTGCATATGCTCATCAAGTTTTTAGAGATGAAGAGCATATTTACCCCTAGTCAATATTCATTTCTCTCTCAGAAAAGTTAAAATTTTCTTCTTTCCGGGTTGGTGTGCTTAAGAAAACTCAAGTATCTCTCTTTATTTGCTCGAAAGCATAGTATTAATTTAACCATCAGAAATTAGCAAAGTTTTGATCTCCCCATTATAATGTTTCCTTAATGATAGCAGAAGAGCGAGCAACAACTCTGGTTGATTAGCACCACATTACAATCTAGGAAAACTCGAAAATACATATGGGTTGCAACATTTCAAAATCTCATCTGACATCTGAGTAATGTTGATCTTGTTTATATGACAACCTCATTATGGAGGATAATTGCACGGCAATCTCCTAGCAAATACTGGGTTAAAAACGACTGGAAGATGCTTGTTCTTCTCATTATTAATTAGCATGTGTCCACTTCGCCAGATCCAGTGCCCAAACTTCATTTGTTATGTTCAGCCAAATGCATGAATAGCTTTTGAGTAATTATTTTCCACCATCATCTAATACCTCTCTGCACATCAATTAAAAATCCTCTTAACAAGGAACTGCATTTTGTTTGAGATCAAATGCCTAGTCCAAAGCTATATCAATCATGGAGAGCTAATTAGTGGGTCTGCTTTATATCATTTGTTTTACTTTATTATTCCATTGTACACTTCCTAATGAAACCAATTGAACAATTTTTAAATCTTTGTTCAATTAATTGAAGGCTTAAAGGCCAGCCACATAGACAGGCTTTCACTGCTTTGAAAAGAAATACATGGCAAGGCGGGCAGGAGGGGGGACCCCTAGATGTATTATTATACCTATTTGCTCTATGAAGTACCTGTTTTATAGATACATGTTTTAAACGGCTTATCACCATTCTTATACCGCTTGCAAATAATTCATTACTTTCCATTCCTTTACCTCTTCCCTTCATGCTGTGAGCCATTTCAAGAGGATGACTTGAAACAATAATAGGAGATGCAGGGCAGTTAATCTTGAAGCCCAAGCATCAAAGCTCTCTAAATTATTTTGTATTTCTGTCAGCATTTTATAAACTAGCTGTCCAGCATTCCTTCTTAGTGCAGCAAAATGCATAGCTGTGAAAACTGTTTAGTGGCACATCTTTGGGGTCTCGATAGTGCCTTTGCTGCCTTGGTATTCAAATGCCAGCAGATTAAATGCATACTAACTAACTAAAGTGGGAAACTATAGTGAAGAGGATGCCAAATCCCAGTTCTTTGGAAATTCAGCTTGCTCATCAGAACTAATTCTCACTTTTCAAACAGAAAAGAAAGGGCAAGATCAGAGAAAAGGTAACTTGTTTTCCTAAGGTGGCTGCAGATCTCAGTGCCCCTAGTCATTTGCAGGCCCAGTCTCATTCCCCATATTCTGGTATTCTATAGTTTCCAAATCACAAGCAATGAATACAAATTCAAGAGAGTTCATCATGGTAAAGTCAAGTTCATTTACTTTAGCACTTGCCATAAAAATATGAAATCCTTCTAACTAGGTAAAACTGACAAACTATCAGATACTCAAGAACTTAGGGCAAATGGAATGGTGGACATCTCTTTCACCTGGATGAAGAAAGCAGAATTGAGGCCATTTTCCAAACCATCAGCCTTGATTCACAAAGGGCATGGGCTATATACTTATGGGTGCATTTCTTGAAAGAAAGAAAAAAATAGGATGAAAATAATTCTTCCCAAGTGAGCTTTGCAGGAAAGGATCTTAAAAGACATAAAATATCTTCTAGAATTATTGGGATTTGGAGGGAGTATGGAAAGAAGGGGTGAGATATTAAAAGACCAAAGAATCTGCTGACTTGCTTGTCACTCCCAGATGTCTGTTCTTTATAATGATTGAGTTACTGGCCTTTATTTGTCAGTAATCATTGAATTTCATCCCAAAATGAATTATGGCACCCAATGAACTATTCTGCTGCAAGTTTAAACAGCCTTCTATACAAATTATCTTCCCATGATTTATAAAAATCAAATGGAAAAGCAGAGATGAATTGAATGACAATGGCTGACTTGGATTTAATATAGAAGGATAAAGTATGTGATGTCAGCACATAATTCTGCCAAAGCATTTGATATCATGCCCTCCTGGCTTCAGATTTCGGTTGGCTATTTGGGTGGGGATTTCATTTCTTCCAGAAGTCTGAGGAGACAAATTGAACATCATTCATTCAATTTTAAGAGTGGTTAAAAAAAAAACCTTCAGATAACATATTGAAGTTCCATTGCTTATTAACACATAATACTTGCTTAAGTAAAAAAGAAAAGATCTTTTATGAATACTCTCTTTTGTAATTAACCTAGGGACTTCATTTGTTCATTCACATAATTTCCCTGATCTACTGACAAGAGCTCCAGCTGAACCATGTTGCCAGAAGCAAAATCATAACGATCAGATTCCTAGAGATCATCTGCTCGAACCCCTAACTGTGAATAGAGATGCTCTACAAAAACTCCACCCAGTGGTCAATCAGCATCTAATTGGAGACCTCTAGCTATATCTCATCAGACTGTCAGTTTCTTGAGGGCAGGGATAGTATTTGTTTTGTTTTGTATCCCCCAAACACAATGCTTGGTATGTAGTAAATACTCAATAAAGTTCTATCAAAATGATGCTCTGAGGTAGGGTATTCCACTTTAGGAAGTCTTAATTCCATAGGAATTCCATAAGGAAGAGTCTGAATTTGTCTTCCTGTAACTTCTTCCCAATTCTCCCATTCTTCTTGTTCTGTCTTCTTGAGCCAAACAGAACAAGGCAAACCCCTTTTCCACATGGATATCCTTCTAGAACTTGAAGTCAACTAGTATGTCCTCCTTAAACAATCTTTTCTTCAATTGAAACATAACCTGTTCTTTCAACTGATTCATCCATGGCATAACTTTCAGTTTTTCTTATCATTCCAGTTATTCTTCTCTCCTTAGTTTATCAAACTTTTCAATAAAGCATGAGGTCCAGATTTAACATAATACTTTATATGTTGGCCAACTATGACCTAGTAGAACATCAATCCATGCTATCTAAGATCGCATTAATTTTATCAATTTCTACAATTTAATTTTGTTGTATATTAATCTATTACACTAACATCTTCAAGTCTTATTTCATGTTCACCTAATGCTAAACCAAGTATTTTTAAGGCTATGGAGAATTTCACATTTATCACAATTTAATTTTATCTTTTTCTTTTAATGTAATTTCACTTCATAAAATTTCTCATTGTATCTTGGAAGGTGAGGAAGTCCATGCCACAAGAGCATAAACAGAAGTATCAAGAAGAACACAAGTTCTACTAGGCAGAAAAGTTCTCCACAAACATCATCATGCCTCTTCCAAGATAAGCTCATGACCTTAAATCATCTCAGATCCTCAATCTTGTGTACTCTCTTTTGCTTGCAACCGTAAGGAGTGGAGAAAAGGGAATAGGAGGGGACAGGTGGAACAGAAAGTGCTAAAAGGAATCTAGTTCTAAGACTGCCCCCCAAATAATTTAACAATTATTAACTCTCTAAGTGTGCTATCTTTGCCCAATGTCCCAAAAGCTGGTACACCATTAGAGAAAGTGAAATATATTGATAATGACATTCTTGAAGTTAAATAGAAAAACTTTACACAAGTTTTAGAAAAAAATTTTGAAAGTTGGTTTATTGGATGCCCAAAGATAATATTTTGTTTCATTTGATGAAATATTTTGTCAAGTCTATTGTTACTCATAAAATGGGCATACATAAACTCCACCAAGAAGATAACTTGCCCTCTGTGCATAGAATTACTAACTAATGTGACCTGAACTAGAAGCCCTAAGAGTTCTCCCAAACACCAAGTGAATGAGTTCCAGAGGAGGTGGGGAAGCTTCACAGATAATCCAACATCAAGGCTACCCTCCCTATCTCCTGCTTTGCTGTCTGGAACCCTCTACTATGAGGTTTGAGATAAACAGTTCTGCTAGATGCTAGATGACATTTGTAGAATTCCCTACTTAGGGCAGGATCTAGATGTATAGGTAATTAGGCAAAGGCCTGAACAGGAAAAAGGGTCAGTTCTCCCACTCCTACCACAGTTTGGGCTGGAAAATATAAAGAAGTGTTTTAAAATAAACTCTCTCATTGTTCCATGGGCTAGTTTCACTCCCTAATGATGTTTCCGCCCTTCCTTGTACCCAAATCTCACAAGATTAGACAATTTTGCAATAAGGTCCATGTGATTTATTAGTGTAAACTGCTACGTAGGAAACAAGTAAATGATGACAATGATTCAATATCAGTATATCTCTATGCTTTTACATTGGTTGGCCTTATACATGGAAGATTCTCCTCTTACTTCCACCTTTTGGAATCATAGATTTCTTCAGGGATCAATTCAAATATGACCTTCTCAAGGAATTCTTTCTCAATACCTTCAGTTGCTAATGTCATCTCCTCTAAGATTATCTTTTATCTACTATTCTATATGTTAACTTATATACAATTATTTATGTTGCTATGTCATCTGCCTCTATAGAAAATGATTTCCTTGAAATTAAATATTGTTTTTTCTTTTTATTTGTATGGATCCTTCTCACAACTCTTTCTTTAAGTTGAATTGGCATTGTAGTCTAAATTCTCAAAGGATAACCATCTATTACTCACTTCAGGGCTCTAGTGATATCTCTGAGGATTGTTTCCAATATTGTCTTTAATGATCTTCCACTGGTAGGCTGCTCATTAATTATGAGCCAGACTTAATTATCTTTTTAAAAGAATATTTACTAAATAAGTATAGGAAGAGTAGTTGTTACAAAAACACTACTTCAAACCTGGAATGCTTATTCCCTTTTATTTTATATATGTTTTTTGAGGAAAATGGGCTCAAATTTAGAAAGCACATATCAACAAAAAAAAAAAAATCCAAAGTTCTTAGTTACTGGAAGTCCTTTTCTTCTTTCATAAAGTTTCTTTTGAAAGTAGCTCACTCTTTAGGCTCTTTAGGCTCAAAAGGTCAAGGCTTCTAGAGACACCCTGAACTTCCTTTCCACACATATCTAATCTATCGTGGCTGTATCTTTTCTCTCCTCATGCAGATATAGTCATTCAAGGAGACCCTGCTACCAGTTCCAGTGGATAATGTCCAAATGCTGATAGACATCTTCCAGTCTTTTAAAATTCACAAAATCATCTCCTGATTAATGGGAAGAGGGAAAGAATCTTGATCCTCCATCAATGAAGGATAATTTCCTTGCTTATCAAAAGAAAGTCCTATTGGAATGTCAAAGTCTCAGACTGGCCTTCTGCATATCCATAGCTCCAAAGGGAATGAATGACCCTCTCTTCAAACAATAACAATATGTTTCTTTTTTTCTTTTCTACTTTTATCCAATGACCAAAGCACTTCCCTCTTCTCACACTAATGACTTGTTTGCACCTAATTTTCACTTTAGATTGATTTGTCATTGTTATTCATTCATTTTAGTCACGTCTGACTCTTCATTATCCCATTCAGGTCATCTTGGGTTTTCTTGAAAAAGATACAGGAGACAAAGAATTAGAAAAATAGTGGATATCCATCAGTTGGGGAATGGTTGAACAAGTTTGGTATATGAAGATAATGGAATATTATTGTTCTATAAAAAATGATGAACAAGGTGACTATAGAAAGCCATGGAAAGATTTACATTAACTGATGTTGAGTGAAACAAGCAGAACCAGAAATACATTGAATGTGTGATGATCAACTGTGAAAGGCTTGGTTTTTGTCAGTGGTTCAGTGATACAAAGCAATGCCAATAGACTTTAGACAGAAAATGGCACCTGCATTCAGAAAGAGATCTAAGGAGACTGAATATAAATCAACACATACTATGTTCACTTCTTTTTTCTTTTTTTCTTTTTAATCTCTCCTGTTGGAATCTTTACAAACTGTTAAGTCATTAGAGTTGAGATATTTTGGGCCAGAACCTGAAACAAGGTACTAAGTAGAACTAATTGATACAATGCTTGTATTTACACCTTTACTCATTGGAGTTCACACGTTTGGGAAATTTCAGGGTTTAGTATGAGATATCTGAATTCCCACCTCCCTTGAAGCTCTTAGGGCCAGAGAGCACTCTGGGAAGAAACCCATAATCTCTCTCTCTCTCTCTCTCTCTCTCTCTCTCTTACTCTCTCTCTCTCATCCCACAATCCCTCTCTCCAAGGAGGAGCATAAATAGAGCTTCAGTGAGCCCAGTCAAGGGAGTGGAGCTGAATTTAGATTGAGAAGGGAGCATCAAGTGAGTTCTGCCAAAAGCCCTTTCTCTCTGAGTGAGGAGTTTTACTTCAGAACATTGACTGGGGTCGGGGAGGAGCGCTCTGGGAGATTGAGAACCAGAAGCTTTCTCTCAGAGGCAAGACAGATTCAACTTGGTGCTGGCTCTGGAGGCAAAAGAAAGCAGAGGCAGAAGCAAAGGACAAAGCTGCAAGAGCTCTTAGAACCAAGCAGAGAGAGAGGCCTCTAAGAAAAGCTAACTGGGCTATATTGGAGATTGAGAGCCAGAAGCCCTCTCTCCAAGGCAAGAGATCCATTCCATTTTCCACTTGGCTGGCTGGAGGACTGAAGGACAAACCTTTGGATTTGGAGACATTCGGAGAGAGCTCTTGGAACCAAGCAGAGAGATAGGCTCCTAAGCTAACTGGGCTATTTTGGAAGGAGAAAATAAACATTTGCATTTTTACCAGCTGGCTGCATTTTGGGTGATTATTACTTTTAACTGAAACTAAGGCTGCCTCCAGAAAACCTCCCCGAGAAACCTGCTCTCCCCCAGAGAAAACCATTATATTATTTTAAAGAAGAACAAGAACACCACACTCTCCAATGGTTTTTCTGTTGCTTTGATTTTTCTCTCCCAATATGATTCATAAAGCAATGTATATTAAAAATAAATTTACTTACATACTCCCCCCCAAAAAAAAAAAGGATAGAGCAGTGGTTTGCCATTTTGCACTTCAGCTCATTTTACAAAAGAGGAACAGAGACAAATAGAGTTAAGTGACTTGATATAGAGATTGAAATGAGAAATCTAAGTCTTTTGTGATAGTATTAATTAAAAATGAAGTAGAAATCCTTATCCTGAAATATATTCAACATTTACTATATCACTTGGTATTTACTAAATGCTTAAGAAATATTGACTGATTAATTGATCTGAAATTGGACTTGAGCAAGGACTGGGAATGTTTTTACTTGGATTTTATTAGTAAACCCAAATTGGAAGAGATGATAGAGTGATTCACTCAGGAAGGAATAGACAGCATATAATTCAGTCAATAAAAATGTATTAAATATCTACTGTGAGTCAACTACTATTCTAAGTTGACTATTTCTCTAATTTAGTCCATCTCCTTCAAACTTTAATCTTTGACTTTATGATACCACTACTATCATCCAATCCCTACCCCTATTCTGACATTTTATCAGGATATTCAATTAAACTCATTATACTGAAAAGTTTTGGGGTTTCTAGGTGGAGTTGGCAGAGAGAGCCTGGATTATTAATTACATTATTCTCTGAAGTAAGCAGGGTAGGGCACTGATAAGGATCAATTCAACCTTATAGTCCCACCTTCTGTGGAGATCATGGATAGCCCCATTTTGCTATATTCAATCAGAAATCCAAGTTATGTCAACCCCCCCCCCAAGGTTAAATTTCCTCTATAAATCTGTCCATGGTCCAGCCATCTGCCTCATGGTGTCTTTCTCCTTCCCCATGCCTCATGTTGTCTTTCTCCTTACCCTATCCCCACATCACTTCTCCCATGCCTCATGGTGTATAACTATATGTTCTCCCAAAATATAGTTCATATTTATTATTCCTAGTGTCTATCTCCATTTTGTTTCTAACCCTTTTTAAATAAATCTATCTTTTGGCAAAGAGAATAGTCATTGTGAATTCTTCACCTGATTGAATCCAACATTTAATGTCTATATCAATCTCAATATTTGGTGTACTGAACTTCAAATACATCAATACTCTCTCTTGACTCAGTCATGGGAGGAATAATATTCTCAATTTTCTACAGAGGGATGGTCCATTTTTGACAAAATCTCTTTCTCTAACAGCTTTCCTTTTATCAAAAGAAGTTTTAAAGAGATCATTAGCAGTGGTTCAGCAGTTACTTCTACAAGTTCTTTTAGTATCATGAAAATACTGCTGTTTGGAAATTAGGCATGGACCCACAGTTAACATCATATATCAAAATAAGATCAAAATGAGTCCATGATTTAGGCATAAAGAATGAGACTATAAATAAATTAAAGGAACATAAGATAGTTTATCTCTCAGACTTGTGGAGGAGAAAGAAATTTGTGACCAAAGAAGAACTAGAGACCACTATTGATCACAAAATAGAAAATTTTGATTACATCAAATTAAAAGGCCTTTGTACAAACAAAATCAATACAAACAAGATTAGAAGGGAAGCAACAAATTGGGAAACCATCTTCACAGTTAAAGGTTCTGATAAAGGCCTCATTTCCAAAATACATACAGAATTGACTCTAATTTATAAGAAATCAAATCATTCTCCAATTGATAAATGGTCAAAGGATATGAACAGACAATTTTCAGATGATGAAATTGAAACTATTACCACTCATATGAAAGAGTGTTCCAAATCACTATTGATCAGAGAAATACAAATTAAAACAACTCTGAGATACCACTACACACCTATCAGATTGGCTAAGATGACAGGAAAAAATAATGATGAATGTTGGAAGGGAAGCGGGAAAACTGGGACAGTGATGCATTGTTGGTGGAGTTATGAATGAATCCAACCATTCTGGAGAGCAATCTGGAATTATGCCAAAAAATTATCAAACGGTGCATACCCTTTGATCCAGCAGTGTTACTTCTGGATTTATATCCCAAAGAAATACTAAAGAAGGGAAAAGGACCTGTATGTGCCAAATGTTTGTGGCAGCCCTGTTTGTAATGGCTAGAAACTGGAAATTGAATGGATGCCCATCAATTGGAGAATGGTTGGGTAAATTTTGTTATATGAATGTTATGGAATATTATTGTTCTGTAAGAAATGACCAGCAGGATGAATATAGAGAGACTTGGAGAGACTTACATGAACTGATGCTAAGTGAAATGAGCAGAACCAGGAGATCATTTTTTTTTTTAATAATAACTTTATATTGACAGAACCCATGCCAGGGTAATTTTTTTTACAACATTATCCCTTGCACTCACTTCTGTTCCGATTTTTCCCCTCCCTCCCTCCACCCCCTCCCCTAGATGGCAAGCAGTCCTATATATGTTAGATATGTTACAGTATATCCTGGATACAATATATGTTTGCAGAACCGAACAATTCTCTTGTTGCACAGGGAGAATTGGATTCAGAAGGTAAAAATAATCCGGGAAGAAAAACAAAAATGCAGATAGATCACATTCGTTTCCCAGTGTTCTTTCTTTGGGTGTAGCTGCTTCTGTCCATCATTGATCAATTGAAACTGAGTTAAGTCTCTTTGTCAAAGAAATCCACTTCCATCAGAATACATCCTCATACAATATCGTTGTCGAAGTGTATAATGATCTCCTGACCAGGAAATGAATATAAACTGCTTGCACTTTTGTTTTTCTGACATTCTTATTGGACCATGACACTTTAAAAAAAAATTATTCTTAATTGTCTTTTTCCATCTTTTAAACAGTTTTTTGAAAAACTGAGTTTGTCCAAGATTCTATTTACAGCCTCAGTATATCTTTAGACATCCTTTTCTACTTCATAATCATTTATGTTTGTATTATCAGAGATCTAATTCTAATTATTTTGAATTGATTTCATTTGTTAAGTTTATCTGTCATATTAATTCTTCAAAACCCAGTCTCCTTTCTTTGAAAGTTCAGGATAAGTAATATATTTACTACCTCCTATATTATGCTCTGTCTCTACCAATAAAATTTTATAGATACTTCCTTTTATAGTTCCTTCATTATTTGTCAAAATCAGTCCAAAATAATACATCACCTTGTGAAGAATGCAATGATCATTAAGGCCTTTTGAAAATGTCTTACTGGTTACTTTTAGCAAGAGAGTTCATTTAAAAAAAATTTCCCTTCTCTTTCTAAATAAGCTCATCCAACTCCTCCTTCCAGCCAAGAGTTTGTACTATGCTCTATCTATATCTCTATATCTGTCCTGTTTCTCCCTCCACTGAGTCTTACCTAAACATTATCTACTGTTTTCCCACTCGGGTTTACGTATTTATACATAAGAATATTTCTTTAATATGCTATGCTAATTTTTTAACCTAACCTCTTTATTTTGCATTAATTTAACTTTCCTAGTGCCATATTCTATTTGCAGTGGTTTTCAATTTTTTTTGTTTCAGAACTGCTTTATCTCCTTAAAAAATATTATACAAATAATATCATAGAAAAAGTTCTTATTTATATGAGTTACATTTATTGATATTTGAAATTAAATGTCTGTATTAGTACTATTTTGAAAATACATTGACCTCCTGAAAGTTTCAAGAACCATCAAGCATCTCTTGATCAAAACTTCTTAAAATTGGGGGTGGCAAATGGGGTTGACCCCTGTGGAGGCCACATAACTGAGGTTGTGAAATTATAAGTGAAATTATGATTTTTATGGTCAAAGGACATGAACAGACAATTTTAAGATAATGAAATTTAAACTATTTCTACTCATATGAAAGAGTGTTCCAAATCACTATTGATCAGAGAAATGCAAATTCATGCAACTCTGAGATACCACTACACACCGTCAGATTGGCTAACATAACAGGAAAAAGTAATGATGAATGTTGGAGGGGATGCGGGAAAACTGGGACACTAATGCATTGTTGGTGGAGTTGTGAACGAATCCAACCATTCTGGAGAGCAATCTGACATTATGCCCAAAAAGTTATTGAACTGTTCATACCCTTTAATCCATTACTGGGCTTATATCCCAAAGAGATACTAAAGAAGGAAAGGAATCTGTATGTGCCAAAATGTTTGTGGCAGCCCTTTTTGTAGTGGCTAGAAACTGGAAAATTAATAGATGCCCATCAATTGGAGAATGGCTGGGTAAATTGTAGTATATGAACGTTATGGAATATTATTGTTCTGTAAGAAATGACCAGCAGGATGAATACAGAGAGACTTGGAAAGACTTACATGAATTGATGCTGAGTGAAATGAGCAGAACCAGGAGATCATTATATACTTCAACAATACTGTATGAGGATGTATTCTGATGGAAGTGGATATCTTCAACAAAGAGAAGCTCTAACTCAGTTCTAATTGATCAATCATGGACAGAACCAGCTACAGAGAAGGATCACTGGGAAATGAATGTAAACTATTTGAATTTTTGTTTTTCTTCCCAGGTTATTTTTACCTTCTGAATCCAATTCTTATTGTGCAGCAAGAGAACTGTTTGGTTCTGCACACATATATTGTATCTAGGATATACTATAACATATTTAACATGTATAAGACTGCCTGCCCTCTAAGGGAGGAGGTGGAGGGAGGGAAGGGAAAAGTCGGAAAAGAAGTGAGTATAAGGAATAATTTGTAAAAAAAAATTACCCATGCATATGTTCTGTCAATAAAAAGTTATAATAATAATAATAATAAATAAATTATGATTTTTATCAGGAAGTGTTTGATTTGCATGCCTATTTTATATACCTATATACCCAGAGGCATGTAAAAATCTCTCTGGGTCACAAGTAGAAAAAAAGTTTAAGTCCTATCCTTGACCATACTTTGAGAAACACTACATTAGTGGATGCTAAAGTGTTTTATCAGATCATATTTGCTTTTTGCCTTAAAGACTCTACTCAGCTTTACTACTCTTATAATGCCTTATACTTGAACATCTGAAGCAATCAGAAAGAAATTTTGACTTTTCTGTGATGTAAACCCATCTAGTCCTACAAGTTTCTCTCCCATCTCCTAATTTTCATAGCATTTATTGTCAATATCATTTCTTTGGACATATACCATAATCATATACTCCTTGGTAGTTTTCTGTCATTATTTGGAGTTTGAGTTTTGTCTCTAGATTGTTTTTTTAGGCTTTTTAGGGATTCAAAATACCTTCTTCCATGGCCTACCCCACCTTAAATGAAATCACTCTGCCTCTCATTGATTGCCCAACAACAGGGTCTTATCCCAAGCCTTGTTGTTTGGTCCCCATTAACTCAGAGTAAATGTAAATAGCAATTGTTTCTGCTTTGGTCAAAACCTGAGGGTCTTCCCTTCACAGATTTTGTTTTGTTTTGTTTTGACTAGGTAAAAAGAGGCCATTTTTTGTCTCATTTATTACCTAGCATTAGTCACTGAATAGACATTGCCTCAGTCAAACTGAGACCTGGGGAAAAACCTTATTTTAAAGAGGCCAAAGCCCCCCATTGCATTCAGAGCCATATCTAGTCATCCTGATACCATATATTGCCACTAGTCCCAGATGGCTTCAGAGGAGAAAGTGAAGCAGGAGACCTTGCACAGCCCTCCCTCACTTAAATCCATTTTTACTTGCTAGTCATGGAATCATCTGATGTCATGGTCCTCTTCAGAGAAGGTCAAATCACAACAGCCTCCTACCTCCCCTTCCTTCCCCTATCCCAGAACACCTAGCAAGAGTGCTGAGAATATAGCAACTGTTTAGTAATAAATACATTTCATTTAATTGAAACAAAAGTCTTTGCCAATTGTCCTAGAGAAACTTAGGGGTAGGAGCATTCAGGAGCAAAGGGAAGATCTTCTCCCTTCTGAACTTGAGAGTTCAATAATAATACAAAAGATATCTATACAGAAAACAAAATAGTCATCTTTAAATTATTATAAATTTATTTAAAATGCTTCTGGAATATTGGAATGATGAAGTCCTTAAGAGATTTTGAAGACACTCTCGAGACTTCCGGTTAAGATGGTGGAGAGGAGGCTCACAGCTGCATAAGCTCCACGCTTTCTCTCACTATCCATTTCATTACAAGCCTCTGAATTAATGCTTGACTGAAAAAAAAACCCCACAAATAGTTACCAAGAGAAGCCATCCTTGAGATTCGCCAAGAAAGGTCTGTCTTTACTGGAGGGCTGGGACGGTTTTAGATCGGGCGCAGGCGGCGGGCAGCGGCAGTGAGAGCACGGGAGCAGACTGGAGAGGGGGTGGGGAGTGATCGCAGCCGTCTCTGCGGGGAGAGCTTCGCTACAGGTTTGGATACTTTGCTCTGGCAGCAAGTCAGCAGCCCAGCAGAGAAGCTAAGAACACCGGGGGTGAAGAATACAACCCCAAACAGCTGGAGTCTCCCGGGACCTGGCCACCCCTCCCTTCCCCCCCCCACAGTGACTCAGCACGCTCTGGGATCTCAGAGCGCAGGCGCAGCACAGTCCTGCTAGTGCCTCACTCTGCCCCCCGCAGTCTGGAGAGGAAGCTCGATAACACACCCAGCCCCTCCCCCAAAGAAAGACTCCAGTTTTTTCTGTTTTTCTTTGCTAGTTTGTCTCTGATTATTAGACAGAATGAGCAAGAAACTGAAGAGGACTTTAACGCTTGACAGCTTCTATATAGATAGAGAGCAGACTCTAAATCCTGAGGAGACTAAAAGCAGACAGTCTCCAGGTGAATCCCCAAAGGAGGAGATCATCTGTTCCTCAGCACAGATGAACCTCATAGAAGTAATTAAAAAAGCTCTCACAAGGGAGCTAGAAGAAAAATGGGAAAAGCAGAGTGAGGCTTGGCAAAAGGAGAGGGAAGCTTGGGAAAAGGAGAGGGAGGCTTGGCAAAAGAGCCTGGAGAAGTCAGTTAAAGAGAGAGTGGATAAAGAAGTAAAATCCTTGAAAAATAGGATTGGTGAACTGGAAACAGAAAATAGCTCTGTAAAAAACAAAATTGGCAAAATGGAAAAAAATTCCACAGAACAAAAGAACTCAATTGGACAATTAGAAAAAGATCTTTAAAAAGTGAGTGAAGAAAATACTTCACTGAAAATCAGGGTCGAACAAATGGAATTGAATGACTCGAGGAGACAAGAATCAGTCAAGCAAATCCAAAAAAATCAAACAATGCAAAAGAATGTGAAATACCTTCTGGGGAAGACAACAGACCTGGAAAACAGATCCAGGAGAGACAATCTGAGAATCATTGGACTCCCAGAAAAGAATGATGAAAAAAAAGAGCCTGGACACTATTTTCCAGGAAATTATCAAAGAGAACTGCCCAGAAGTCATAGGAACAGAGGAAAAAATAAACATTGAAAGGATTCATCGATCACCCACTGAAAGGGATCCTAAAATCAAAACACCAAGGAATATAGTGGCCAAATGCCAGAACCCTCAGATGAAAGAAAAAATATTGCAAGCGGACAGAAAAACCCAATTCAAGTATCAAGGAGCCACAGTAAGGATCACCCAGGATCTGGCAGCATCCACATTAAAAGATCAAAGGGCCTGGAATATGATATTCCAAAAGGCTAAGGAACTTGGTATGCAACCAAAAATAACTTATCCAGCGAAAATGAGCATCTTTTTCCAGGGAAGAAGATGGACATTCAACAAAGTAAGCGAATTTCATCTATTTCTGATGAAAAAGCCAGAACTTAACAAAAAGTTTGATCTACAAATATAGAACTCAAGAGAAATCTAAAAAGGTAAAGATTAATCTTGGAACTATATTTTGACTATATAGATGTATAAAGAATACATGTATACCTTGTTCTAGAAATTGATGTGGAAAGGACATTGTACCAGAAAAAGGGTAAAGTGGGGGCAGTACATCTCATGAAGAGGCATAGGAAACCTATTATATCTGAGAGAAAGAATGGAGGGGGATGAATATAGTGGGTATCTTACTGCCTTCAGAATTGGCTTTAAGTGAAAAATCTTAAGACATATTCAATCTATGGTGAAACTTCTCCCACCTTATTGAAAAGTGAGAAGGGAAAAGTGAAAAGGGAAGGAATAAGCTAAGTGGAAGGGAATACGGGAACTGGGAGGGAAAGGGGTAAGATAGGGGGAGGAACTCTAAGGCAGGGGGAGGGATACTAAAAAGGGAAGGCTGTGAGAAGCAAGGGGTGCTCACAAGCTTAATACTGGGAAGGGGGGGAAGGGGAAAGAAGGGAGAAAAGCATAAACCGGGGTTAACAAGATGGCAAGTAATACAGAATTGGTCATTCTAACCATAAATGTGAATGGGGTAAACTCCCCCATAAAGAGGAAGCGGTTAGCAGAATGGATTAAAAGCCAGAATCCTACAATATGTTGTTTACAGGAAACACACCTGAAGCGGGGAGATACATGCAGGTTAAAGGTAAAAGGTTGGAGCAAAATCTACTATGCTTCAGGTAAAGTCAAAAAAGCAGGGGTAGCCATCCTGATCTCAGATCAAGCTAAAGCAAAAATTGATCTAGTTAAAAGAGATAAGGAAGGGCACTATATCTTGCTAAAGGGTAGCATGGATAATGAAGCACTATCTATATTAAACATGTATGCACCAAATGGGGTAGCATCTAAATTCTTAAAAGAGAAACTAAGAGAGCTGCAAGAAGAAATAGACAGTAAAACTATAATAGTGGGAGATCTTAACCTTGCACTCTCAGAATTAGATAAATCAAACCACAAAATAAATAAGAAAGAAGTCAAAGAGGTAAATAGAATACTAGAAAAGTTAGATATGATAGATTTCTGGAGAAAATGTAATGGAGACAGAAAGGAATACACTTTCTTTTCAGCAGTTCATGGAACCTATACAAAAATTGACCATATATTAGGACATAAAAACCTCAAACTCAAATGCAGTAAGGCAGAAATAGTAAATGCATCCTTTTCAGACCACGATGCAATGAAAATTACATTCAACAAAAAACCAGGAGGAAGTAGACCAAAAAATAATTGGAAACTAAATAATCTCATACTAAAGAATGATTGGGTGAAACAGCAAATCATAGACATAATTAATAACTTCACCCAAGAAAACGATAATAATGAGACATCATACCAAAATGTATGGGATGCAGCCAAAGCGGTAATAAGGGGAAATTTCATATCTCTAGAGGCCTATTTGTATAAAATAGAGAAAGAGAAGGTCAATGAATTGGGTTTGCAATTAAAAATGCTAGAAAAGGAACAAATTAAAAACCCCCAGTCAAACACTAACCTTGAAATTCTAAAAATAAAAGGAGAGATCAATAAAATTGAAAGTAAAAAAACTATTGAATTGATTAATAAAACTAAGAGTTGGTTCTATGAAAAAACCAACAAAATAGACAAACCCTTAGTAAATCTGATTAAAAAAAGGAAAGAGGAAAATCAAATTGTTAGTCTTAAAAATGAAAAGGGAGAACTCACCAGTAACGAAGAGGAAATTAGAGCAATAATTAGGAGTTACTTTGCTCAACTTTATGCCAATAAATTCGACAACTTAAATGAAATAGAAAAATACCTCCAAAAATATAGCTTGCCCAAACTAACAGAGGAAGAAGTAAATATCCTAAACAGTCCCATCTCAGAAAAAGAAATAGAACAAACTATCAATCAACTCCCTAAGAAAAAATCCCCAGGACCAGATGGATTTACATGTGAATTCTACCAAACATTTAAAGAACAATTAACTCCAATGCTAAATAAACTATTTGAAAAAATAGGGATTGAAGGAGTCCTACCAAACTCCTTTTATGACACAGACATGGTACTGATACCTAAACCAGGTAGGCTGAAAACAGAGAAAGAAAATTATAGACCAATCTCCCTAATGAATATTGATGCTAAAATCTTAAATAAAATATTAGCAAAAAGATTACAGAAAATCATCCCCAGGATAATACACTATGACCAAGTAGGATTTATACCAGGAATGCAGGGCTGGTTTAATATTAGGAAAACTATTATCATAATTGACTATATCAATAACGAAACAAACAAAAACCATATGATCATCTCAATAGATGCAGAAAAAGCATTTGATAAAATCCAACATCCATTCCTAATAAAAACACTTGAGAGCATAGGAATAAATGGACTTTTCCTTAAAATAGTCAGGAGCATATATTTAAAACCATCAGTAAGCATCATATGCAATGGGGAAAAACTGGAACCTTTCCCAGTAAGATCTGGAGTGAAGCAAGGTTGCCCTCTATCACCATTATTATTTAATATCGTATTAGAAACACTAGCCTCGGCAATAAGAGTCGAGAAAGATATTAAAGGAATTAGAGTAGGCAATGAGGAAACCAAACTATCACTCTTTGCAGATGATATGATGGTATACCTAGAGAACCCCAGAGATTCTACTAAAAAGCTATTAGAAATAATTCATAATTTTAGCAAAGTAGCTGGCTACAAAATAAATCCCCATAAATCCTCAGCATTTTTATACATCTCCAACAAAACTCAACAGCAAGAGATACAAAGAGAAATTCCATTCAGAATAACTGTTGATACCATAAAATATTTGGGAATCTATCTACCAAAGGAAAGTCAGGAATTATATGAGCAAAATTATAAAAAAGTCTCCACACAAATAAAGTCAGACTTAAATAATTGGAAAAATATTAAGTGCTCTTGGATCGGCCGAGCGAACATAATAAAGATGACAATACTCCCTAAACTAATCTATTTATTTAGTGCTATACCAACCAGACTTCCAAGAAAATATTTTAATGATCTAGAAAAAATAACAACAAAATTCATATGGAACAATAAAAAGTCGAGAATCTCAAGGGAATTAATGAAAAAAAAATCAAATGAAGGTGGCCTAGCTGTACCTGATCTAAAATTATATTATAAAGCAGCAGTCACCAAAACCATTTGGTATTGGCTAAGAAATAGATTAGTGGATCAGTGGAAAAGGTTAGATTCACAAGACAGAATAGTCAACTATAGCAATCTAGTGTTTGACAAACCCAAAGCCCCTAACTTCTGGGAAAAGAATTCATTATTTGATAAAAACTGCTGGGATAATTGGAAATTAGTATGGCAGAAATTAGGCATGGACCCACACTTAACACCATATACCAAGATAAGATCAAAATGGGTCCATGACTAGGCATAAAGAACGAGATTATAAATAAATTAGAGGAACATAGAATAGTTTATCTCTCAGACTTGTGGAGGAGAAAGAAATTTGTGACCAAAGATGAACTAGAGACCATTACTGATCACAAAATAGAAAATTTTGATTACATCAAATTAAAAAGCCTTTGTACAAACAAAACTAATGCAAACAAGATTAGAAGGGAAGCAACAAACTGGGAAAACATCTTCACAGTTAAAGGTTCTGATAAAGGCTTCATTTCCAAAATATATAGAGAACTGACTCAAATTTATAAGAAATCAAGCCATTCTCCAATTGATAAATGGTCAAAGGATATGAACAGACAATTTTCAGAGGATGAAATTGAAACTATTACCACTCATATGAAAGAGTGTTCCAAATCATTATTGATCAGAGAAATGCAAATTAAGACAACTCTGAGATACCACTACACACCTGTCAGATTGGCTAAGATGACAGGAAAAAATAATGATGAATGTTGGAGGGGATGCGGGAAAACTGGGACATTGATGCATTGTTGGTGGAGTTGTGAACGAATCCAACCATTCTGGAGAGCAATCTGGAATTATGCCCAAAAAATTATCAAATTGTGCATACCCTTTGATCCAGCAGTGTTTCTATTGGGCTTATATCCCAAAGAAATACTAAAGAAGGGAAAGGGACCTGTATGTGCCAAAATGTTTGTGGCAGCCCTATTTGTAGTGGCTAGAAACTGGAAAATGAATGGATGCCCATCAATTGGAGAATGGCTGGGTAAATTGTGGTATATGAATGTTATGGAATATTATTGTTCTGTAAGAAATGACCAGCAGGATGAATACAGAGAGGACTGGCGAGACTTACATGAACTGATGCTAAGTGAAATGAGCAGAACCAGGAGATCATTATACACTTCGACAATGATATTGTATGAGGACATATTTTGATAGAAGTGGATTTCTTTGACAAAGAGACCTAACTAAGTTTCAATTGATAAATGACGGACAAAAGCAGCTACACCCAAAGAACGAACACTGGGAAACGAATGTGAACTATCTGCATTTTTGTTTTTCTTCCCAGGTTATTTCTACCTTCTGAATCCAATTCTCCCTATGCAACAAGAGAACTGTTCGGTTCTGCAAACATATATTGTATCTAGGATATACTGCAACATATCCAACATATAAAGGACTGCTTGCCATCTAGGGGAGGGGGTGGAGGGAGGGAGGGGAAAAAAATCGGAAAAGAAACGAGTGCAAGGGATAATGTTGTCAATATAAAGTAATCATTAAATAAAAATTTAAAAAAGAGAGATTTTGAAGTGAGAGATTAGATGAAAAGATAAGAAATGCTTTGGTTTATAATCATATTTAGGATTGGGTAAGAGAAAAGAGTTAACACCCAAATAGTCAGAATTCACATTTCTAAAATATTGAAAATCACAGACTTCAAAAGACAGATATAAATATAACTTGGGGGTGGAGTGGGAGTGGGAGAGGGTAAAAAAGCCGTCAAGGAAAGAAATGAAAAGTGAAAAATGCAGTCAATCGTCCAGATGTTTGGTGTTGTACAAATTTAACATCCAGATGACTGAATGAATTCTTTATCACTTTTCATCCAGATGTTTTGGCACCATTTGGACCCAGCCACAGTTTAAGAGAAAGTTTTCCTTTTCTTCTCCTTTCATGAATATTACACTTTTACAGATTCTCTAAAAGGAACATTATCTTGTCATTATTATGGTTGGCTTTCTAGACAGAGCTCAAAGTGTCTTCACAATTAACATATATAGAAATGATATGACAATTTTTTGGTATGTTTTTCCCCTCCACAGAGCCCTGGTTCAAATCAACCAAACTCATTTCATACTCAGGGGTCAGGACATAAGAAGTAGAGCCATCTGGAAAACAATTCCTTCCCAAGTATAAAAGAACATTTTGAAAACTGATTATGAATAAAATAGTTTTATTTATTTCATTATTCATATATTCAAAATGAATTTGATGATAAATGTAAAACAGGAAGTAGACTTTTTTCTTCTCCTATGATGATGGTACTGAAAGCCAAATCTTCTTGTTTTTTTTTCTCCCTTCAAGGGAACTCACTGAGAATTTAGATATTTAAGAGATCCAACATTAACCTTCATTTTCTTGAATTTAGTATCTGTGATACAATAGAAAGAGAACTGGCTAGAGATCTCTCAAAAGAGGTGGGTTCAGATCATACTCCTATCATTACTTTTATGACATTCCTAGGCCTAAGTATTTTCATCTTTAAAATAAAATCATTGAAATGGAAGCCTTCAAGATTCATTACATTTCTAAATCTATACTCCCATTTCCATAGTCACATAAAAATAAAGTAAATACATTTCATCTGTATGCTGGAGTTTTGATGGAAATGATATATTCCTTCCTCAAAGAATCCACATCCTAATGGAGAAAATAATGCATATACAAATAACTAAATGCAAAATATATAGAGGAAATAAAAATTAATGAGAACAAGAGGAGAAGAGCACCAAAATTGGGGGGACAGAATGAATCCTCATGAGGTTTTGGAACAAGAAGCCTTGAAGTGAACTTGGGATACAGTTGGGGGGCAAAAAAAATTAGAAAGTTGAGGAAATGTACTTCTTTCTTAGAAGAGGTAAGAGGATTGTAGTTACAGAAGGTGAAATAGGTTGTTACATGTTATGATTCACTTGGTTTTGTTCCACTAATTTTTTTTTGTTTTGTTCTGTTTAGAATACAAGGCTCATTGGGCAGTATTATAAAGCTGTGGGGGGTTATATCTGGAAATAATTGTTTTAAAAACAAAAGGCATGAATAAAAACTCTTAAGATGTCATTTTAAGGTTACAAAACCATTTTACCATATTGTCATAACATTTCAAGTTTGCACTAATTCTGTGAGATACATAATGCTTGCAGTATAACTCATTTTATACAGTGGGGCATCAGAAAGTTAAATAGCTTACCGGATCACAGAGATTAAGAAGCGATACCATAATGGTATTTATTGAATCCTAGGATCATAGATTTAGACCTAGAAGAAAGCTTAGAGGTGATCTTGTCTGTTTCCTTTATTTTACAGATGAAAAAACTGAAACCTAGAGGAGTGAACTGAATTATCTGAGGTTACACAAGCAAAAAGTGCTAAAGATAGGAATCAAACCTATGTCCTTGAAGACCCCTTATATTCCTTTTTCTATTGCACCATATCAGTCAAATTTCCTGATTCTACTCCAAGATTCTTTCCTGGTTGGTTGTCCTTTGTTCTCAAGAAGGATCAAAATATCACTATTATGTTAGAGTCAATTTAGTGTGTCCAACTGTGGTTGATCAGACCAATATGAGCTCAGAATGCTCTGCCACAAGTTGAATACAAATAGTCCCAATGAACATTTGAAGTAGATTCTCTAACTTGGGTCATTTTGAATTTCTTCTTTGTTCATTCAATTCAGCCTTGCTCAGAGCCCAGCACCTTCTTTGATGAGGGCACATCATGCTAGGTGGTCCTGTGCCAGCTTCTCCCTTGTCATATAATCAATTCTAAAACTCTTAAGAGAGGCCTTGAGAGTGTCCCTGTATGGCTTTTTCTGTCAATCTTGTGAGTGTTTGCCCTGTATGAGCTCTATAAAATAGTCTTTTGGGCAAGCCTACATTTGGCATTCAAACTATACGGGCAGCCCAACAGAGTTGTTCTCTGCAGTAGACTTTGACTGCGTGATGCTTTAGAATATACTGGAGTCTCTTGCATATAAATTGAATTTAAGTGAGATGGAATTACAAAAAAGTCATTAGTCTCTCTTCTGGAGTTATCACTGTACAGTGGCAAGACAGAGTCGAGATGACCAGTGATGACACAAGATCCTGTGGAAGACCTTGGTATCTGATGTTTAACCAAGCTCTAAGCATTCTACAACACTTACTTTAGCTGTCTTCATGGCCATTGGAACAAATTGTTCTTGTCTACCCATTCTGCCACATGCCCCATAACTCACCAATAGGATTGAGATGTCTTGGTTACCTTCCAACTGGATTAGACCATCTGCTGAAACAGTTTACCAGGGTGTGGCCACTGCATATGCTTCTTGGTGAGAGTTAGGTGGATCTGGCAGACACCAAAAGTGGAAGCAGCCTTGTAAAGAGTTCAGCAGCCTTCACCCCAAAGGCACTAGTCTTTTCTGAACACACTTTACACTCTGTCATATTGCTATCTCACTCTGATAATTCAGATTTTCACCTTGGTTCCTAAATTCACATATCCCAGAGTAATGAGAAATTTTCCTTTTAAAAATAAGGATGGTTCTAGAGTGTGTATGTGCATGTGTGTGTGTGTATGTGTGTGTGTGTGTTGTTGTGGGGTTTTTTTGAGTCATATCTTGGTTATCTTCCATTTGAGGTCTCACTCAGCACCCAGAGCCAGAAGGAGTACAAAAATCAATCTTAGTCTGAAAATTAAATGGATGTCCATCAACTGGATAAATTGTGGTATATGAATGCTATGGAATATTATTGTTCTATAAGAAATGACCAACAGGATGATTTCAGAGAGCCTGGAGATACTTACATGAATTGATGCTAAGTGAAATAAGCAGAACCAGGAAATCATTATACACAGCAACAACAAGATTATACATTGATCAACTCTGATGGATGTTGCTCTTTTCCACAATGAGATGATTCAAACCAGTTTCCAATTTTTCACTAAAGAAGAGAATCAGCTACACCCAGAGAAAGAACAATGGGAAATGAGTGTGGACCACAACATAGCATTTTCACTCTTTCTGTTAGTGTTTGCTTGTATTTTTGTTTTCCTTCTCAGGTTTTTTTCTTTCTTTCTAGATCTGATTTTCTTGTACAGCAAGATAATTGTATAAATATATATATACATATATTGGGTTTAACACATACTTTACCATATTTAATATGTATTGGATACCTGCCATCTAGGGAGGGGATGGGGGGAAGAAGGGGAAAAGTTGGAACATTAGATTTTGCAAGGGTCCGTGTTAAAAAATCACCCAAGCATATATTTTGTAAATAAGAAGCTATTAAAAAAATATATCTAGACAGGCTAGAACACTGAGCACAAGTAATAAAACAAAATTTAATCAGCAACTCTTCCACCCCTCATTTTTTTCCTATAATGATCCATTTTATACTTAAAATGGTGAAGTTTTTTCAAACATTTTCTGCCAAATGAAACATAGACATTTATCTTCCTTTATAATATACTAGAGAGTCAATAAGGTGAATTTTCATCTTTAAAAGATAATATGTGGACATGATGAATGTGTGTTGTCCTTGTTATTAAGTTGGAATTTGTAATAATCAAAACTTTTCAAAATTAAAGTTTAAATAAAGTTTTTTTTTTAAAAATCAACCTTTGTTCTTCTCTTTACACCTTTTGAAGTGATGGCCTTGATGGTTTCAGGGCACAGGAAGGCTAGGTAAAGACAACAAAGTTGTGGAGGTAGATGTACTCTGAAAGAAAAGCTATAGTTGTGTCTTCTCAGCTCTGCCTTTATATCTATTTGTAAGAATATGACTCACTTGAAACTCTGGAAAAATTATAAAATATAAGTGACATATCAAAAACAATCATAGGAATCAGATTTGTAGCTGGAAAAGACTCAGAAGCCATCAAGTCCAATTAACTTACTTTACATATTAGAGAACTGAAATGAGAGAGGGGAAAGGATTTGCCCAGAGTTACATAACTAGTAAGTGATTGTGGCTTGATTCTTACTTGGGTTTTCCTGATTCCATGCCTCACCCTCTATATATAGCTCCACCTAACTAAGCTATGAACATACATCCCATTCAGACAGAATTTGTCTCTTTTAAAGTCATCCCTTTTTATATTTAATTGTCCACATAGTACACCTAATAAGGCTTTTTGAAACTTTGAATAAGGGGTCATTTTCACCTACTAAAGATTATAAAGATTTGAATAGCTACAGAAAGTGGAAAGGAGCCAAGAAATCGGTCTAGCGTCCAAAAGAAGTAATGAAATTGCCCCCTCTGACATAGATCAATTCCACACATGTCACTAACCATTTATCTGCATAAACAAAAAGGAAAGACTTAGAATTTTAAAAAAATCAGGAACTCTGGATCCCAGAATTATTTGTCTATTTGAGGGTAAATGGCCAGAATCTGTAGCACTCAGGAAACTATCATGCTATATCATCACAGTTTAGAATAAGTTCTCTAACTAAAGGGACCCAGCCATATGCCAGCAAGCTGTAAAAGAACCTAGCTCTTAAGAAGGCATTCTACTCCTAGATTCAAGTTGCTCTGAGGATCTACCTAATTGGAAGACTGGGGTTTCATTTCAGATTCTTTGTTTTAAAATACTGTTAACTTTTTTTTTTAAGAATCAGTATATACTTTCAAGTAATCTTAAGTAAAACTATTGTTAAATTTTTATTTTTGTTCTTTTAGTGAAATCCTTAAAACCTGAAATTATTGCAACAGTTTCCAGAATTGTCCAATATACTCCTGGGTTGATAGCCTGGGAGAGGCAAATTCAAAGTGAAATAAATATCAGCATTTGGAAGGGAGTGTGGTGTAATATTGTTCTATTAAGACCTACCAAATTTCATCGCTGGTGTCTTTTTTTCTAACATTTGGAAGAATCCCGTTCCCTTGGGTGGAAGAGGAGAGTCAGTCAGTGCCACTGAAAGTAGATGGTGTGGCAGGAGTGTTGGCTATGTAGCATGGGGGCAAATAGGATGACTTGTGCTTCTGCTCTATTTCTGCCCTCCCTTCTTCCATGTCCTCCCTCATTTGAGTTCTAAGGACTTTACTGTCTCCCTGAAAATCCTAGGATTGGGCCCTGCCTGGCCTCTTCAGACAGGAAACATCTGTTACTAGAATATAATTATGAAAATTATATGTACCCAGTTTTTTAAAAACCTAGTGTATTCATGAGAATCATATGGTTTTAGGGTAAGAAGAGACTCTTAGAGACCATCTTTCTTCCTTTGAATAACACAGAGAATCTTTATATGTCACATTATTTCATACTGTAACTAATTTATTCCACATACAATATAGCATATGATAGCTATCTTTGACTTATCTTTCAAGTAGAATGGAAGATCCTTGAAGGCAGAAACCATATCATTTACATGATCTTGATTTTAGGACTATCCATCTTTTATTAAAAGACTTCCAGACAGAGTGGTTCCACAAGTCCCTTCTGGAATACTAATACTAACTTTTTTCCTTTATCTAAACTCAAGTCTAATTCCTCCACATCTAATCCTGAAATCTTCTAAATGAGGATGAAGAATCACCACACTCTGATTCAAAGTTCTTTTCATATAAACATAAGGCAAAAAAATATGAAATTTTTCTTTGAAAGCTCATCTCCTCCCCAGCCCAGCCCAGCCCAGCTCAGCCCACCCCTGATCTAGACCAGCCATTGATAAATAAAATTAAAGAGAGCTGCCTGGGGCATTGAGAAATTAAAGGATTTACCTAGAGCCACAAGGGGACATTTAAATGGTACAAGTGGACAGAGCAAGAGGCATGGAGTCAGGAAGACCAGAGTTCAAATCTGGCCTGAAATACCAGCTGGCCTAAAACCTAGGCAAGTCACTTAACCCTGTTTGCCTTAGTTTTCTTATTTGTACATTGAATCAGAGAAGGAAATGGCAAATTACTCCAATATCTTCAATAAGAAAACCCAAATAGGATTATAAAGAGTTGGACATTACTGAAATGATTGAATAAAAATAACAGAGGTACATAATGGATATGTATATGGAGGTAGAACTCCATTCAGTTGTTCTTGATTCAAATATCTACCATCTATATTCACTACACTACAACTGCCTTTTTTATGCACATTTAACTAAAATTTAGGAAAACTCTAGACTCTACAATGAAGCACAGAGTTGATTGTAGTGGTTCAGGGTAGGGGATAGAGTTCCAAAAAAGTGAGAAGGATTTAGGTCAAAGAATACAAAAGGATCAATAACACAAAAGGTTAAGCTGTATACTGGACATCTAGTTCAAGATGTCTGAAAGGCAATTGAACATTGGACATCAGCTAAGAGTTTGGAGCAGAATAGATAGATTTGAGAATAATCAGCATAAAGTCAGTAATTAAATCCATGAGAACTTATGAGATCACCAAGTGAAGTAGTAGAGAGAGAGAGGGGAGAAGAGGGTTCAGGACAGAATTCAGAGGGACATCTATGTTAGAGGGCACAATCTGGAAGATTACGCAGCAAAGGAGACAGAGGTGGTCACATAGGTAGGAAAAGAAACAGGGGAGTCTGGTGTCCCAAAAATATAGAGAAGAGAATATCAAGGAAGAGAAAGTGAAAATATTATGTCAAAGGCTGTAGAGAGGTGAAGAAGTATAAAGATGCCATTGGAAAGAGTAGTTTCAATGGAATAACAAAGTCAGAAGACAGATTGCAAGGGGTTAAGAAGAGAATGAGAGGAGAGAAAGTGGAGGCAGCTATTGTAGACAGATATTGGTAGAAATGGAAGGATTAACTGAGGGTGGTTGAATGAAATGACTTGAACAATTAAAGGTTTAACCTTGATAAGTTATGAGGCTGCTTCATCATAAGAGACGGGGATAATGGAGAAGATAGTGACCAGAAGGTTTCTGAGTGACAGATGAGAAAAAGGGAATTCACCAGCGAATGACCTTAGTATTTTTTCTGTAAAATAAGTATCAAACTTCTCAGCTAAGAAAACAGGGGAAGATTAGCTCTTTATAAATATTGGTGAGTGACAACTGACCCCTCACTTAAGTGCTATTTGCAACATAGTGATTGTTAAAAAGCTAGGTCAATGAAATGAAGGCTACAAAACTTCCTATCATACTGAGAAGACATGTAAGTCTGGACTATAAGTCCAGAGGTTACAAAAGAGTACACATGTCTTTGAGGACTCTTCACTGGAAGGCTGGTCAATTAGACTAGCTGAGGTTCCTTAAATAACTAAAGGGTAGGATTTCAAAAGAGTTATCTGTCAAGTGCTTAAATAGGAGTACTATTTAGACAATGCTTAGACATCAGAGAAAAGGGTAGGGCTAGGTGGAATAAATAGGAGCCCTATCTGTTTTACAACCTTTGTTTAATAGAAAGCTTAGTTTCCCTATTCTTATAAAGCACCTTGTCTATCAATGTCATCTTTTCCCTCTTTGTACCTCCTCCAAACACTTAATAAAACCTAAAAATTAAATACACATGCATGTGAGCACATGCACACACATACACACCTCAACTTATAAAATCCTTTGTGTCTTCACAAAAATCTTGGGAGGGAGGGCAATAATAAAAGTTTTATCTCCATTTTACAAGAGGAAACCAAAGTCAGAGAATGTGAATAGCTAACAAAATACTAACTAGCATTTATAGATTTACTATTTTCTGTTATGACTATTTTATTTCATTTATGAATATTACTATGACTTTATTTTATTCTTATAACAACCTTTAGAATTAGTGTTATTATTATCTTCATTTTACAGATAAAGAAACTGATACTGACAACATTTAGATGAATTTTCCAGGCACGGAGCTAGAAAATTTCTAAGATCGTATCTAAACAAAGTTTTTTAGACTCCAGAATGAACTCTTCTTCCCTGAGCCAATTTATTTGATCAAGATCACTGATTAATAAATGGCCACATCATTTTATGTACATTTATAGACACAGCTGTCTCTCAAAATAAACAGGTTTATTGAGAATTGGGACTTTGGGGCAGGGGGAAGCTGTGGGGAGAAATGTCTTTATGTTCCTAGTATAGGGATACTGCCTGATTTGTTTTAGGTATTCATATGCTTGTTGATGAATCAATGAATGATGAGAATACTGAGTCTCATTCTAAGACTAATCACCATCTATCATACCTATTACATACATTAAAAAATGCTCCATTTTCTGAATGTGATCCTCCATATAAGGCATGATTTCTTAGTTTGGAATTCTAGGGATTTGGGGGGTAGATTTCATGGGATTCACAAACTCAGATGGGAAAATATACCCAGATCTTTAATTTCACTAATCTTTCAATAAAATTTAACATTTCCTTCAAGTATCTTGAAACTGAGACAAAGTCCTAAGGCATCATCAGACAGCCAAAGGATATGACACACACACACACACACACACAAAAAAAAAAAAAGATTAAGAAATCCCAATACCAATGATTGTGAAATCTAGGTTATGTTTGCCCTATTTTCTGCAAAATACTTTGCATGAGATGGAATCAATGAGATGAGAACCACCATTCTCATAGAAGATGAAAGGAAATATTGTCTATGTGCTAGACACTGTGCTAAGTACTTTTACAAATGTTATCTTGTGGACAGAAGCAGCTACACCCAGAGAAAGAACACTGGGAAATTAATATAAACTGCTTGCATTTTTGTTTTTCTTCCCGGGTTATTTATACCTTCTGAATTCAATTCTCCCTATGCAACAAGAAAACTGTTTGGTTCTGCACACATATATTGTATCTAGGATATCCTGTAACCCATTCAACATGTAAAGGACTGCTTGCCATCTGGGGGAAAGGGTGGAGGGAGGGAGGGGAAAAATCGGAACAGAAGTGAATGCAAGGGATAATGCTGTAAAAAATTACCCTGGCATATGTTCTATCAATAAAAAGTTATTAAAAAAATGTTATCTTGTTTGATGCTTACAATAATCATGTACAGTCAGCATTATTATGAAACCCATAATACAGGTGAGGAAACTGAGTCAGACAGAGATCCAGGATCACATAGAAAGTACGTGTCTGAAACTGAATTTGAACTCAGGTTAAGAACTAAAGTCAAGAAGACTCCAGGTCCAGGGTCACTGTGCCACTAGCTATTTCTATTAAGCTATACTGATTCATTTTATTATTTCTTCTTTTACATCTACCCCACTGGATAGTATTTTTCATTCATTCAGAAAACATTTCTCTTTTTTTGTTTTTGTTTTTGTTTTTTTTATTAGTTAAAGCTTTTTATTTTCAAAACATATGCATGGATAACTTTTCAACATTGATCCTTGATAAAGCTTGTGTTCCAATTTTTCCTCCCGTAGATGGCAGATAATCCAATATATGGTAAACATGTTAAAAATATGTATGTTAAATCCAATATAGGCATACCTATTAATACAATTGTCTTGCTGCACAAGAAAAATCAGATCAAAAAGGAAAAAAAAATGAGAAAGAAAATAAAATGCAAGCAAACGACAACAAAAAGAGTGAAATGCTATGTTGTGATCCACCTTCAGTTCTCACAGTCCTCTCTCTGGGTGTAGATGGCTCTCTTCATCACAAGATCATTGGAACTGGACTGAATCATTTCATTGTTGGAAAGAGCCACATCCATCAGAATTGACCATCATATGATCTTCTTGTTGCCATGTATAATGATCTCCTGGTTTTGCTCATTTCACTCAGCATCAGTTCATGTAAGTCTCTCTAGGCCTTCCTGAAATCATTCTGCTGATCATTTCTTATAAAACAATAATACTCCACAACATTCATATACTATAACTTATTCAACCATTCTCCAACTAGTGAGCATCAATTTCTTGACACTAAAAAAAGGGCTGCCACAAACATTTTGGCACTTGGGGTCCCTTTCCCTCCTTCAAGATCTCTTTGGGATATAAGCCCAGTAGAAATACTGCTAGATCAAAGGGCATACACATTTCAATGGCCCTTTGAACATAGTTCCGAATTGCTCGCCAGAATTGTTGGATCAGTTCACAACTTCACCAACAATGTATTAGTGTCCCAGTTCTCCAACAATTATTATTTTTTTCTATCATTTTAGCTAATCTGAGAGATGTGTAGTGATACTTCAGAGATGTCTTAATTTGCATTTCTCTAATCAATAGTGATTCAGAGAACCTTTTCATATGACTATAAATGGTTTCAATTTCTTCATCTGAAAATTGTCTGTTCATATCCTTTCACCATTTATCTTGGAGAATGGTTTGAATTCTTATAAATTTGAGTCAATTACCTATATATTTTAGAAATGAGGCCTTTATCAGGACATTTGAATGAAAAAATGTTTCCCCCAGTTTATTGCTTCCCTTCTATCCTTTTCTGCATTAGTTTTCTTTGTACAAAACTTTTTTGACTTAATATAATCAAAATTATCTATATTGTGTTCAATAACAATCTCCAGTTCTTCTTTGGCCACAAACTCCTTCTTTCTCCACACATCTGAGAGATAAACTATTTTTTGTTCTTCTGATTTGCTTATAATATCACTCTTTATGTCTAAAACATGAATGCATTTTGACCTTATCTTGGTATACAGTTTGGATCAATGCCTTGTTTCTGCCATACCGGTTTTTAGTTTTCCAGCAATTTTTGTCAAATAGTGAGTTTTCATCCCAGAAGCGGGGTTTTGGAGGTTTGTCAAACACTAGATTATTATAGTCATTGACTATTTTGTTTTGTAAACCTAATCTATTCCACTGATCAACACTTTTTTAGCCAGTACCAAATATTTTTGATGACCAATGCCTTATAGTTTTAGGTCTGGTACAGCTAGGCTACCTTTGTTTGCATTTTTTCATTAATTCCCTTGAAATTCTAGACCTTTTGTTCTTCTGGATGAACTTTCTTATTTTTCTAGATCTGTTAAATAATTTCTTGAGAGTTTGATTGATACAGCACTAAATAAGTAGATTAATTTAGCTAGTATTTTTATTAAATTTGCTCAGCCTATTCATGAGTACTTGATATTTTTCCAGTTGATTAGCTTGACTTTATTTGTGTGAAAAGTGTTTTGTAGTTGTGTTCATGTAATTCCTGATTTTGCCTTGACAGGTAGACTCCCAAATATTTTATATTATCAACAATTATTTTAAATGGAATTTGTCTTTATATCTCCTGTTTGTGGTTTTTGTTAATGATGTATAAAAAGGCTGATTTATGTGGATTTATTTTGTATCTTACAACTTTGCTAAAATTGTGAATTGTTTCTAGTAAGTTTTTAGTTGATTCTCTAGGGTTCCTTATGTATACCATCATATTATCTGCAAAGAGTAAGAATTTGTTTTCCCCATTACCACATTAAAAATTTTATTAATATTTAATATTAATATTTTATTAATCTCACCTTTTATTTTCAGAATTTAAAATTTGGTATTCAATTGGGGGGTTTTAATTTGTTCTTTTTCTTGCTTTTTTAGTTGCAAGCCCAATTCATTTATCTTCTCTTTTCTCTTTTATGCAAATAAGCATGTAGAGATATAAAATTTCCCCTAATAACCACTTTGGTTGCATCCCACAAATTTTGGTATGCTGTCTCTTTATTGTCATTCTCTTGGATGTGATTATCAATTGTGTCTATAATTTGTTGTTTCACCCACTTATTTTTCTCCCTGAGGCAATTAGGGTTAAGTGACTTGCCAGGGTCACACAGCCAGGAAATGTTACTAAGAATTCAGTGTTGGTAGTCTATCCACTACTAGTGTTCCTACCCACTTATTCTTTAGGATTAGATTATTTAGTTTCCAATTAATTTTTGATGTGTTTCCCCCTGGCCTTTTATTGCATGTAATTTTAATTGCATCATGATCTGAAAAAATGCATTTATTATTTCTGCCTTTCTGCATTTGATTTTGAGGGTTTGTGCCCCAACACATGGTCAATTTTTGTATAGATTCTATGTACTGTCAAGAAAAAAGTATATTCCTTTCTGTGTCCATTCAATTTCCTCCAAAGGTCTGTCATCTCTAACTTTTTTAGGATTCTATTTACCTCCTTAACTTCTTATTTATTTTGTGGTTTGATTTATGTATTTCTGAGAGAGCAAGGTTGAGATCCCCCACTAATACAGTTTTGCTGTCTAATTCTTCTTGCATCTTTCTTAACTTCTCCCCTAGGAATTTGGATGTTTATGACTTGGTGCATATATGTTTAATATTGATATTACTTCATTATCTATGGTATCTTTGAATAGGATGTAGTTTCCCTTCTTATCTTTTTTAATTAGATCTGTTTTTGCTTTTGTTTGATCTGAGATCAGGATTGCTACCCCTGCTTTTTTTTTTTTTTTAACCTCAGCTGAAGCATAATAGATTCCACTCCAGCCTTTTATCTTTATTCTAAATGTATCATTCTGCTTCAAGTGAGTTTCTTATAAACAACAAATTGTAGGATTTTGGCTTTTAATCTAGTCTGTTATCCACTTCCATTTTATGAGAGAGTTCATCCCATTCATATTCATAGATAAAATGACTATCTCTGTATTTCCTGCCATCTTGTTTACCCTCACTTATATTTTCCTCTTTCCTCTCTTCCTTTCCCTCCTTTCTAGTATTTTAGCACTGATCACCCCTCCCTCAAACAGCCCTCTCTTTTTCATTCCCTCCCTCTCTTATACCTTTCCCCTTCTACTTCTGTTCTCCCTTTTATTAGCCTCCCCTCTTCCTTTCCCCCTTCCTCTTTTACTTCCCTATAGAGTAAAACAAGTTTCTCTGTGAAGCTAAATATGTCTGATATTCTCTGATGAGATTAAGATTCTCACAATGCTCACCACCCCCTTCCCTCAATTGCAATTGGTCTTTTTTTGCTTCCTTATTAGATGTAATTTACCCCATTTTAACTCCATTTTCCTCTTCTTCCAGTAGAATCACTTTTCCTTCTCTAGTTTTTTTTTTTTTTTTAATCATCACAATAAAATCAAATTATACCTGTACTCTCTAAAACAGAGATGTAGATCTCAAGAGTTAAATATATCATCTTCTCACATAGGGACATAAGCTTTTTTTTTTCCTGAGGCAATTGGGATCAAGTGACTTATCCAGGGTTACACAGCTAGAAAGTGTTGTGTCTGAAGCCAGATTTGAACTCAGGTACTCCTGACTTCAGGGCTGGTGCTCTATTCATTGTACCACCTAGCTGCCCTGGGATATAAGCTTTTTAACTTTCTTTTAAAAGTTATTTTAAAGTTTTCTTTTCTTTTCTTTTTACAGTTTTATGCTTCTCTTGAGTCCTATATTTGAAGATCAAATTTTCTATTCAGCTTTGGTCTTTTCATCAGAAATAGATGAAATCCACCTATTTCATTGAATGTTCATCTTTTTTTTTTTTTTTTTTTTTGCTGGATAGTTTATTCTTGTCTGCAATCCAAGTTCCTTTGTCTTTTGGAATATCAGAGTCTATGTTCTTTGATCTTTTAAAGTGAAAGCTGCTAGGTTCTGGGTAATGCTGATTGTAGTTCCTCAAAATTGGAATTGTTTCCTTCTGGCTGCTTGCAATATTTTCTCCTTAATCTGATAATTCTGAAATTTAGCTGAGTTTCCATTTTGGGATCTCTTTCAAGAGATGATCAGTGAATTCTTCAATGCCTATTCTACCCTCTGGTTTTAGTACATCTGGACAGTTTTCCTTGATAATTTCCTAAAAGATGATGTCTAGGATCTTTTTTTCAAATCATAGTTTTCAGAAAGTCCAATAATTCTTAGGTTGTCTCTCCTTGATCCATTTTCCAAGTCATTTGTTTTTCCAATGAGGTATTTTACATTTTCTTCTATTTTTTTCTTTTTTTATTGTTGTTTTGATTTTATTTAACTGATTCTTGAAGTCTCATGGAGTCATTAACTTCCATTTGTTCAATTCTAATTTTGTGAATTATTTTCTTTTTTATATCCTTTGCCATTTAGCCAATTGAACTTTTAAATGGACATTTTGTTCATTGGATTTTTTCCATACCACAAATTCTGTTTTTCAGCTAATTGGTTTCTTTTTCATATCTATTTTATGAGTTATGTTTTTTTTTAATCTCATCAAATCTATTTTGTAGGGAATTATATGCTTTTACCATTTCATCAAATCTATTTTTAAGGAGTTTTCTTCAATAATTTCTGTTTTTCCTTTTCTATACTCTCATGTAAAGACCTCATTTCCTTTCCCTATTTTTCTTCTGTCTTTTAAGATTCTTTTTTAATTCTTCCCAAGAGAGCCTTGTGAAATGGGGACCAACTCATATCACCCTTTGGTGCTTTATCTGGAGCTGATTTCCCATTAGGATCCTCAGGATTTTAACTCTGTACTCTTTTTCCATAAAAGCTATCTGTGGTCAGAGTTCTTTTTGCTTTTTTGCTCTTTTTTAAGGATTGAGGTCTGCTCTTAAGGCAAAGTGATGACAGAGTTTTAATTTGCTCTGGGGCTGGTTTTGCTGAGTCCTGGTGTTGGATAGGCACAGCCAGGTCCCATTTTTCTGGAGTCCAAAAGCTCACAATTTGCTTTTTGTATTTGTCTTGAGTGTCTTACAGCAAATCTGCTGAACTATTGGCTTGTAATCAGGACAAGAGCCTCAGAGTAGATTCCCTGGTACACAGACACCACAAAGCCCTGAATCCCCATCCCAGGTCTTTGCCCTGGGCTCACTGCACTATGATCTGTGCTCAGCAGCCTCTCCCCCTGCCCGATTGAAACAGATTTTTTTCTGAAGTTCTTTCAAAGTAGTTTCTCCTAGAAATTTGTTGTACTTCAGATATTTGTGGGTTCTGTCACTCCAAAACCAGTTCAGAGGCTTACTCTGCTTTTGATTTGAGGAAAGCTCAGAGGAGTGCAGATACAGATGTGTCTATTCTCTACTATCTTGGCTCCACCTCTTCAGTAAATATTTCTATAATTGCTTACTATATCGGCCATCATGTTGGCATAAGCCTGTAATCATTACTGCTGGAGAAACTGAAGCTGACGGATTACTCCTGAGCTGAGGAATCCTATACTATGTAGTATGTTGAAGAGTATCAGAATTCTGTCCTAAGTCCAGAAACAATAGAGTAAGCCCTATGTTTTTAGAACCCCTAAGACTTCTTCATTTATAAGTTTGAAGAGACTACTACATACTTGGAACAGTAGCAGGAGAGGAATATCATACACTATAAGGAGGAATGAAGTAGCTCAGATCAGAAAAAGAGGAGGTCAAAGCATACTTGCTTTCAACAAGGGAGTTGTATGAATGCTACACCTCCAGTCTGAGTGAGATAGAAATACCTAGTCCCAAAAAAACCAAAACTAAAAATCTACTTTTAACTACAACAAAGTTACAAAGATATATGGCATAGTTCCTATGCTAAAAAAAAAAAAAAAAAGATTGCATTTTAGCAAAGAAAATGTATATATAAGTTATTTATCATACAAGTCATTATGATAAATTCCATAAAAGAGATAGGAATAAGTTATGATGAGTAGGTAATAGCTTCTGGTGAAGATATTTAAAGCTTACTTATCTTTGAAGAAAGAAGATGAAATTAACTTAACCTGGCAGAATTTGTTATTGACTACAACATGCCATTTGTTTCTCCTTTTGCACAATTTTTTCATGGTATTTACATATAAAGCTCTGGATGGCTTTACCTTGTAATTTTCCTGTATTGAGAAGTTAACCTTATTACTGTCTAGAGTCATCATTTTGCCTCTTTAAAAAAACAAAAACAAAAACAAAAAAAGTCAGTTCATTTCAATTTCAGGCACCTCTCTAGTGAGTTTTGTGGGAAGCAGACTAGTTATGATGTTAGCAATGAAAAACAAAACAGGTTTGGAGTATCATTCTGATATAGGATATGCCTTCATCTGGAGACCTTGGCACATTTAGAAACTGCCATCATAACTGTAGCTATCAGATTATGTTGTCTTAAATTACCTCTCACAGATTAAAGTGGAAATGGAATTCAATATATTTTGTATCATGAATCTATTTAGCAAAAGCAAAACAAAAACAGGTAGAATGATAATAGAAGAATATTCTCATCATCTGGTACAAGTTATCCAAATTAATAATAGGACACATACACTACTAAAATCACCTTTTGGTATGTGCTAACGACACTTTTATTCACAACTTGCAAATGTGATTAAAGAACACACTCTTAAAACTATTTCCATGGGCTGCACTGCAGAAATCTTCCCAAGGGAACTTGTTTTGCCTCCTTCCTAATACTTCCTTTGCTTTATCCAGCAGGAACTATTCTCTCAACTGGTCTCCAGCCACACCATTTTCATGGTTCTCTAATCATTTTAAAAGCCTTAAATTGCTATTTTCAAATTAGACTAGAAACTCCTTGAGGCCAGGTCCAGTTCTTGAGGGGTTACTAAAAGTTTATTGAAGAACATTGAGCCTAATCACCTCATTTTACAGTTGAGGTCAAAGCCTGGGGATGTGAAGTGATTTGTTCACAATAATATAGTTAGTGCATGGAACAGTAGTCACTGAAAGGTATGTAGTTGTCTTACCAAATTGCTAAATGAAGGAGTTTTAGGAAGACTAAAATCCTTAACTAGGAATCTGAGTCATAGCAAGATAAGAAGTCATAGCCCTAAACCCTCTTTCTTATTCTCACCCCTTTTCTTGACAGAGGTGAGTTTGAATATCAATTAGCTACAATTCCCCTGGAATCTTCTCTTACTCTGCTGGCTTTCCCACTACCACTAGCATAAATCAATACTAGTCTCTAGGTTCAGATTCCTTACTCCATTCTCCCTAGTCCTTTTAGATTTAAATTATATTTTTAAAAAAGCAAATAGTGTTTATTGATTTGAATAGAGAATGCTTCATTGACTATACATCAAGACTTAGCCACTGTATCCGATTAGTTTCAATTATTCTGTCTGACTGTCCTTAATTTGCCTCCTCTATAAAGTCAATGTGATTTGTTGTCTTGTGAACTCCATGTTTCCCATGTATTGGAATTTTTGTGTTCTAATCTTCCCAAATCCAGGACTCTTTTCACTACTTTCCTATTATGCAGAGCACCAAATAAAAACTAAGCATATAGCAGGTACTCAAAAAAGAATCATAGAATCACAGAATATTTGTGTTGGAAGGGCGTCAGAACTCATTTCATCTAATGTAGCTGAACAAATATTGTCTCTGGTACAAAACAATTTTATTTTTACACAACTATACACTAATAGAATTTAGTATGAGGTAGCACCTTAATCAATGAGATTTTATAAATCCCAAAAGGAAGGCTCATTCATAATACCCAGGCCATTAGCTTTAATTTCAAACTTAAATTCAACAAAATTCTGTTATCTGTGATATCATATGTAAGGTACTGTATAAGGTAATGGATATACAAAGATAAGAAATCAATTTAGTTAAGTAGCTAAATATGCCCAAAGGAATACAATACATACAAACACACACACACACACACACACACACACACACACACACACAAATATGCTTAGTTGCATAGTAATTTTAGGAAGAGGAAATAACTATCAATTGTATCAAGAAAGGCTTCTGGTAGGAGGTGGCATCTGAGTGGATCTTTAAAGGAAACTAATAATTCTTAAAGGTAGAGGTAAAGCTAGAATACAATCTAGATATAGGGGAACAGTCTTCATAATACCATAGAGGTGGGAGATTAGGGTATCCACTTCAGGAAATAGTTACTCGGCCAGGTGGTTTGAAATATAGTATATAATAGGAACTAATGAGAGATGAGTCAGAAAAATTCATCAGGGAGCCAGGCCACAAGGGGCTTTAAATACCTATGTTTTATCTTAGAGAAAATTAGGAATCACTGAAGATTTTCAAGTTCAGAGTGACATGGTCAGAACTGTGTTTTAACAATATTAATTCAGCAACCATGTAGAGAATGGATTGAAGTAGAGAAAGACCTGAGGCAGAAAGATTATTTAGGATTCTATTGTAATATTTCACCTAAAAGATGATGACGGTCTGAATTACCTTGGTGATTATATGAATGGAGAAGAGGTAGATGTAAAATAGAGATAGAAAAAACTTTATTTTTTTAAATATTTAACTAGAGAAGAGAAAAGGGAGACTTTGAATTCTGAAACTTTAGTGACAAAAAAGCTGTTGGTGCCTCCAAAAGAAATAAGGATATTTGTAGTAGATATAGATTGAAAAGTTAAACTAAGCATAAAGATATGTCTATCCTTTCATCACCTCCAGGCATATCAAAAAACTCTGAATTGAAAAGGAAGCAATAGCTGAAGAAGACTCCAATCCCCAAGTAATAGTAACTTTACCCCTTGGGTACTCAGAGAAAATGTCTATTCTTCCCTCACACCTTCCCTTCCTCCACATCTATTTACTGGTACTTACAGACATACTCAGCCACTAAAAGACATCATCTCCAACTAGAAGACACAAAGAGAATTCTTCAGGTTGTGGCAGTATGAGACATCAGTGAGACACAATTTCTGTGGTGACACAGAAACAGAAAAAAATATTTTTTGACTCAGGAAAAAGCTTTAAGAAAAGTTAAGGAATTCCTTGGAGGGAAAAGATCCTAAGATTCTTCTGGAGAGTAATTTCTCTCACCAAGGTCTCTTCAGTTGGAAGTCAATAAATCATGAGACAAAATTAAAAGATAAAGAGTTTAATTAGCATAAGCTGATGGGCAGTTGCCAGACAGCTATCACCTTCTCAGAACAGCTGGAGATAAACTCATCTATAGAGTTTTACACAGCTGTAGGGCAGTCAGTTAAAGGTAAGACTACTGAACCACTTTTCTTATTTGAGAGGTTGAATAAAAGGAACAGGCTGAAGTGATTTGGGGAAAGAATGTCTTAAATTGAAGGTCACCCTAAGATCAGTTGTGATCCTGTGGGGGTGTTTCCAAGTAGTTAATCTCATCAAACTATCTTGGAAGGGTTAGAGGTTTCTAGTAAATTTCATCAAAGTGTCTGGGTGGGATTGAGGATTAGATGGACTCTGACTGAGTTTCTTTTTATTTTCATAACCCTTCAGGCTACATTTCTTTTCCTTTAAAATACTATTTCTGATTGAGACATACATTTCTTCCATAGGAACAAGACTTCTGTCATCAAAGAAGGATAAATATGGAATAAAAGGAGAACCAGCCCTGGCAATTTAGAATCAAAACATGGAGAGAAGCAGACCTAGGTGCTCATCCAAGAGACTCATCCAGTAGGGAAACATAGCTAGTGGGGAAGCACAAGGACAGACTGATATCTACAGCACAGGAGGAATGATTTATCCTGATATATGTGTGCCACAATACCCCTACATTTTAAATGTGTGTCTATTCTTCCCATAGGTGTATTACATATCAGTAGGTGAATGTGACACAAGTTTATTTGATAACTACTGTTCTTACTGTGCTTTCTTAGCAAAAGAAGCTGTTTTGCACTAATTTTGGTTGATGTGTTAAGAGGAAGGTCACTGATGAGGCTTCATAAACTATAATTTTAGATCCACAAGTTATCCTAGAACCTGAGAGTAATATTTCCCCTATCCCAAAAGAACATAATAGTGGGTATCTAATTGGGAAGATACTGAAGAAGGGGTTCTACCTATAAATTTGGAAATAGTTAGCATAAGGATAATTGAATCCAAATGAAATTCATAAGAAACCAATTTCCTGAGCTTACTCAGGCTCAATTAATTATTAGTTAACATTTAAGAATGATTTTTGAAAGCCTATATGGAGGAGAAGGTAAATGCCAGCTCTAGAGTCAGATATTTACTAGTTGTGTGATCCTGAGTAAGTCACTTAACTCTGCCTCAGTTTCCTCAACTGTATAATGAGCTGGAAAAGTTAATGGCAAACCATTCCCATAAGAAAATCCCAAATGCGGTCCAAAAGAGTGAGACACAACTAAGCAACAACAACAATAGAATGAATCTATAATGCCACTTTATCATTAGGGCAACCCTATAGTTGTCCCTTTTTACTCAATATAGTGGAAAGACTAAGGATTTCATTAAGGAAGATTAAGTTGCTATATTTAATCCTTCAGGAAGAACTACACTGGGAAAATTTTAACCAATACCCTCTCCTCCAAGGGGAGTGTCTGCTTTTTATAATCCATCTAAACAAATTGAAGCTATTTATTAAATAGAGCTGAAAAGAAGTGGACTATCAAAAAGGACCCCATACTTCGGGTCAAGAAGATACTCAGTTTTGAGTCTATTTCTGGCACCTACTATCTTTGCTATCTTAAGAAGCTAGATGAGATGATCTCCAAGATCTTTTTACACACCGATTTTAGAAAAAGAATTGTTTAAGCTGATTTTAAAAATAATATTCATTTTTAATTCCATGGTCTTATGGTATCTTTTTTTTTTTTTAATGCTTAGGACATGGCTAAATGGCTTATGAATTAAATAATTTGGGGACTGAATTAGTAGCCTCAGACTGTCACAAAGAGTCAAGGTTAAGCTATGGATTATATATGTTGAATAATCTCTCTGACTCAGTTATTTTAAACACTGAACAATGGCCTAGAGAGCCAATGCATTACTCAATGTTTACCTAAAAATGCGCAAATCATCATAAAAGATAAATATAACATTTGTCTGGACCTTGGTAAAAGGCAGAGGAATCCTAGGGTAGGCCAATATAAAGGTTAAATCTTTTATCTTCAGCCTGTCACATTATTTGTCATTTACATATGTCCCACTGACAGCTGTCACTCAGCAAAGATTCAATTCAGCCAATGGTAACTTTTAGAGCATACACAAAGACAAGAATGAAAGCTCATTTTAATTAGGTGATAATTAAACATTCCCAGCTAGAAGCCTTCGATCATTCTGACAGAATACCCCATTTCCAAAATAGATTTCAAATAATATTCCATGAGGCAGATAGGTTTTTGTCTATTGGGAATTACCATATAAATCACCATCTCTTTTCAAATTCTTCATTCACTATCATACAGAATTGGATCAAGGGCCTCTCCAAAAGGAATATGGAGAAAAAGCAAATCATACAATCTTCTCTGCATCCCTCACTTAGGACATTGCTTGTCCTTTCCTATTGTTCTTTCCCCCATCACTGGAATATACTCCCTTCTCCTCTCTATCTCTTAGGATTCCTCTCTTTTTTCAAGATGTAGCTTAAAAACCATTTTCTACATAAAGTTTTCTCTGATCTCTTCCACCTCCTAGTTATTAGCCCTACTCCCCAAACTATCTCATACTCCTTCTACAGGAATTCAAGAGTATTCAATTAGATTTTTACATAGTAATATTTTGTTAAGTTACATATAAAAGTGTATTATTTCCAAAAGTCTGCATTAAATTAGTGTTCTGTTAAACTGATACAATTACATATGCATTGACCCAGGACCAAATATGTCTTTGAGTGGGAACCTGAGCCATTGCATACCTAAAACTCAAACTTTTGTTTCATTTGCCCAAGTTTAAATGAATTTTTAAGCTAAAAATAAAAAGCCTGTTTAAGATAGCAATAAAACATAATATTGAACTAATAATAATAAATGTATATTTCTCTGTTTTTTGACCTAGGAAAAAGTGATTAGAATTATTGATGATCCCAAGATAGGTTTTAGATATGACTCATACATAGTGAGTCTAAGAACCTAAACAATGGATTTTGCCTCCCTGAAACACAAATCTTATTCGATATAACTAATAGCAGCTGACAGGAAGTTAAGCATTTGCTTTGAATAAACAGAAAAGTTTAAATTACATCTTTTAGAGAGTAGATGAGAAAATGGTATATGTTTACTACTGTACCAAACTGGAGAATGGTATATTTGCTTGGAGTTAGAATTATAACGAGATTAAGGAAAACCTCCATTTATTTATTTAATCAATTCATGTGTATGTGTATGTACACACACACACACACACACACACGCACATGCACACATCTATATAATTGTGATTTCAACACAGTAGGGAAGTACTAATGAGGAAAATCTCTACCAATGCAGCTAAGCATCTCCTCTTACATCTTATAATATTAAGAGAGTTTCATGAGTTTTACTGCAAGGTTTAATGACTTGCTCAGGTTCACATAGACAGCATGTGTCAGAAATGTGATTTAAATTCACATCATTCTGTCATTAAGCAAAGTAGGTTATTTTTCAATGTTCTAAACTATTGCTCTATACCCTCCTTTAAATTTATTTAATTTAAATTAAATTTAAGTTAATTTAAATTCATGTTCAATATATTTGGTATTTCTCCATCAACCAAAACAGTTCTTTCCCATGCAGTGACACTAGGTATCAGTTAACATCTGACATTTACTATATTTTTGAGAATTAAGTCAATCAGTCTTATACTGTTGGCTTTAAGACCTCCACCTAGATTATAAGAGGTTCCTAGCTAGGAAAAAAAAAAGCATTATGAAACGAATTTCAGTGCAGGGCCAGGATGACAGAAAATTTACCAGATACCAGATACAATCTGCCTTCCACAACTCTATTCCCACCCTGATTCATTTAATTAGTTCCCTCCCTTTCAAAGTACCTTTTATTGAATTAATTTATATGCTCTTTTTATTCATTCTGTATATTCTTATGTAGTGCTTTTCTGAAGACTCTTCCAAACCTTGAGTCACCCTTGCAGGACAGGTCCCTAGAGCTCAGCTATTACTTCTCCCTTCAGGGTTCTAAAGGTATCCCTGGGAGGTTGTGATTTTATTTAATGTTATTGTTCATGAACCTCCTTATGTGTGCTTCCCCCATTGGTTATCTGTTGATTTGAATTAATCAAACTTAATTAGCTCTGAGAAACCTGTTTTTATTAAAATGGTATGTTTAAAAAAACAGTTGGCATTAAGCATTGTCCTCCAAATTCAGGTACATTCTCCAACAACTGTCTACAGAATCTTAAACAAAGTAGGCTCAGGCATACAGAGCACATTGGTAAAGGGATAACTCATAGTCCCTACTTGCTAGAAATCCTTTTCCCTTTTTCATGGACAACATATGAAGTTCCTCATGGATATGTCATAGCTTCTTACTGGATCCTTTGTAGACTCCTGAAACCTCCTAGATTCAGAGTATCTAATTCTTCATTTTTCACCATATAGATGTTATTCTAAATCATTATTATTTCAGGGGCAGTGCTAAGATTCTGAAGTTCAAATCTTCTGATCCCCTTAAATTCATAAGGTTATCCTCTGACAAAAGAGATCCTTTCTCTAACCTTTACCTTCAAGTGGTTCCCTCTCAGGGACATAATTCTCTCAATTTGGGAGATCAAGGAAAACCTCCATTTATTGATTTAATCAATTCATGTGTATGTGTACATACACACACACATACACACACATACACACGCACATGCACACATCTATATAATTGTGATTTCATCACAGTAGGGAGCTACTAATGAGGAAAATCTCTACCAATGCAGCTAAGCATCTACTCTTACATCTTATAATATTAAGAGAGTTTCATGAGTTTTACTGCAAGGTTTAATGACTTGGGATGGTCAATCCCTCAAATGTCAAGACTGAGCCTCTTTAGTCAATCTTAATATACTTCCTGGAAGCATCAATGCTTTTCATCAGGTAGCTAGAATAAATGGAACATAATTAAGACAGGGAAATCCCTAGTTTCCTGTGGAAAATGGGGTTTTAGTTAAGTTTTAAAGGAAGCTAGGGAAGGCGGAGATGAAGAAGATAAACATTCCAGGAATGAGGTCAGCCAGAAAAAATACCTGGAATGGAGAGATGGGGTGTCTTGCTCAAGGAACATCCATGAGGCCAGTATTATTACTAGATTGAACAGTCCCTGTCAGGGAGTAAGGTATGAGGCTAAAAAGGTTGGAGGAGGGTAGTTTGTGAAGGACTTTGAATACCCAAGTAGATTTTTTTCATTCAATCCTGGAAGTGATAAGAAGAATAGGTGCTAGGAAACTAGAGTTTATTGAATAGGGGATGATATCATTTTACTTGTGCTTTAGGAAGACCTTGATTGCTGAATGGAGGTTATTGCAATCTTCCAGGTATGAAGTGATGAGGGCCTTCATTTAGCAGTGTCAGAGAAGGGAAGGTAGCATATTTGAGAAATGTTGGCAAATGGCATTTGACGCCTTGGCAAAAGATTGGATCTTGGGGTATGAAATAGAGAGGAGTCCAACGGCTTCTAGAATGCAAGCCTGAAGGACTGGGAGGATGTTGTTGCCTTTATGATAGTAAAAAAAGAAGGTCAAGAGGTTTCAGGGGAAAATATAATGAATATAATGACATGTTGAGTTTAAGATATTTACTAAACATCCAGTTTAAGACATCTGAAAGGCAATTAGGAATGTCAGATTAGAGGTCAGCAGAGGTGTTAAAGAAGGATAGATAGATTTAAGAATAATCAGCATTGAGATGGGAAATAAATCCATGAGAGCTGATGAGATCACTGGGTAAAATAGTATGGAGAGAGAAGAGAAAAGGACTTAGGACAGAACAATGAGAAACAACTATAAGCTAAACTCTAAGATTTCTCCTCATAGCCATCAGATTGGCAAAGATGAGAGAAAAAAATGGCAAAGGTTGGAGGGGCTGCAGAAGTATAAGACCACCAAGGAATCATTGGTGGAGACATGACAATCTAATTCTAGAAAGCAGAAATCACTAAACTATGACCCTTTGTGTATTGATCCTATTACTAGTTATATAATACAATGAGGAAAAGTCAAAGAAACAGGAAAAGAGCCCATATATACAAAAAAAAAAAACTTTTTTAGTCAGATTTTTTTGTGTGTGCCAAATTGGTATTCCTAAACTAAGACAAGACTTAGTAAAGTATCCCATATGAATGTTAAATTAAACAACAACTTTGAAACACTTAGAAATTCTGACCAATGTTATGACTTATTATGACTCCAGAAGCCTAATGATAAACCAAGTTTTCCACCAATTGACAAAGATTTGATCAATTAGAGGTACCAAATTAGACATAAAATTTTCAGACAAGCCAATGTATGAATTTTCTTAATTGTACTTATTCCTCATAAAGGAGAGGTTTTTTTGAGGGTTGGAAGAAAAATGGTGGAGGAATGAAAGAGCAGTGATAATGAAGCCAACAAAAAAAAATATTAATGAAATTTTAAAATACACAAGAAAAGAGAATAAAGTTCAGGAGGGCAAAGAGAGACAATCCTGACATCTTGAGCACTACTTACTAAATGTATTATACATTTTTACAAGAACCAAAACTATACACAAAATAATTATGAAGTACCATATACTAAGCAAAAATGAAAGTAAGGGAAACTTTGGCTGGGGATGGGAGAAGCATAAATAAGGTCCCATATTTAGCCAATGTCATCTGTAAAATGAGGATGATAATATCTGGAGTAAGCATCTACCTCACAAGACTGTGATGATCAAATGAGCTCATGCATGCAAAGGACCCTGCAAAGCAAAAAGTGTATATAAATGTCAATTATTGTTATTCCTGGATATAAAACTGATTTCGTGCTAAATTAAAACAAGCAAAAGGACTAGATGGAAAAATGAATGTGCTAGATAGAGCAAAACACATAGAATAAAAATTCTTAACTGATTTCAAGGCTCTGACATTCTCTGTCTTAGGCAGGTCTCTCATGACTGGGTATAAACATACACATAGATTTCAGGAAAGGTGAGAATTATTGTTGTTCCTGAGATTATTAAATAAATTGACATTTTTCTTCTTACTTCAATAGGTCTGAGAATACCACAAGAGGTTAACTGAAAAATAAAACCTATAAAAATGTAATTCAAGACATTTCAATCTGGATCACTTGATTGGGTTGATGTCTTATAATTGAGTTTCTGTCTATTTCTATCTTTCCTTCTTTCTTTCTTACTTCAATTTCCATTATTCTGACATCTTCTTATGAAAGCTCTCCCAATCATCTTCATTTATCAGGTTTCTTCTTCTTTCTCTCTCTTCAGAATTAAGAGCCTAACCTTCATCATTTCTCATTTGGAAATAAGGGGACTCCCAAGATCAATGATAGACTTCAAAGGTATTTTTAAGACAGCATTTCTCTATTGCTATGATTGAAATCACTTTGTGAAAGCTGTGAAAACTTATTCTGAATGTTTTAAGAGGTTCATTATTACCAACCAGAAAAATTGTTCATGTACACAGGGAGAGAGCCCAGTACTTGTGGGTTTTCCCCTTCTAAGCAAAGAATTTGCAGCTGCAAATGTGATGAATGGACCAGCTGAAGCCAAGACTCTCTGCCTGAAGGAATATCTTCAGTCTCCATGGGCAGGCCTAAAGGTTTCGTTTTCTTAATCTATCATCTTGACCTGTGAATCAAAAACTTCCTCCTCAAGGGCTTCCCATATTCCTCTTAGAGCCCTGAGGAGGCTCCATTTTCTTTTCAGTTCATAAGTCTTTAGTATCCTGCATTTCAGTGACTTTATCAAAGAATCTGACATTTGACTCATGGGAATTTGTCTTTTTTTAGTCAGAAATTATGTATTTCAAGTTGTATGTAATGGATGGAAATTTTCAAATATCAGAGGAAGCTATCTTTGTATGGATAGGTATCAGAGGAAGAGGTAATCAATGTAAATATCATCATGTCAGAGAGAGGCGGGGAAAGCTCACTGATGTGGGAGAGAGCAACATGGAAGTTGAAACTTTTAGCTCTGTAAGCATATACAAGTAACAATTTCTCTAAGCATCAATTTCCTATTCTGTAAAATGGAGATAATAATGCTTGCAATACCTACTTCACAAGGCTTATGTAAAGAAATTAACTTATACCCCTTAAAATGTAATGTATAAGTTTTATTATATCTTTGTTCTAATACCAGTCTATAGAAACTGAAAAACAATTATTAAAAGGATTTGAAATAAAAAATAAAAATAAAAAAAAAGAATGGGGGGAGGGAATAACATTATAAATATATAAAGAAATTACTCCCCTAGGCTAGTGCATCAATTGTGAACAAACTACTCCATGGCGGAATCTCATCACCAGTGAATCAGTTCCTTCAGAGAATCAAGATATCATTCATTCTATGGGAATTGGCAATTTACCCAATTCACCTCCCCTAGAGTTTAAATTATATTCTCCAAGGACTCAAATCCAAGCACTACCTTTTTTCTGGTGAAATAGGAGATAGAAATGGGAAGTGTTCTTTTAGCAATGTTGCCAGGAGACTCTGGAAATTTTTTTAAACCATAAATTCTATCCTCTTACCCTTGCTAAAGATGTTCATTAATCCAGTCAAAAAGGGTTCTGTACACTTTCTTTTTCTTTTCCCTTTCTTTCCCTTCCTTTCCCTTCACTTCTATTCCATTTCCTTCCCTTTTCTTTCCTTTTTTTCTTTTTCCTTTCTTTTTTTCTTCTTTTTTTCCTTCTTTTTTGATGAGACAATCTGGATTAAGTGACTTGCCCAGGTTCACACAACTAGTAAGTGTCAAGTGTCTGAGGCTAGACTTGAACTCAGGTTCTCCTGACTCTAGGGCTAATGTTCTATCTATTGCACTATTTATTTGCCCTTCTGTCTCCTTTCAACATAATTCCAACTTCTTGAGAATAATAAATGGATTCTCAGATCAAAATATTATCTATGTGGCTGTGATATGAGCCTCCATTTCTTCATCTTTAAAATGGATTTCAAAATTACTTGTACTGCCTACCTCAAAAGATAATTGTAAAAATTAAATAGTCATAATGGATATAAAGTGCTTTTTTGTTATAGCTTTTTATTGACAAAACATATGCATGGATAATTTTTCATCATTGACCCTTGCAGAAACTTCTGTTCCAATTTTTCCCCTCTTCCCTATACTCCCTCCCTTAGATGGCAGGTAGTCCCATACATGTTAAATATGTTAAAGTATATGTTAAATACAATATATGTATACATATTTATACAGTTTTCTTTCTACACAGGAAAAATCAGATTTAGAAAGAAGGTAAAAATAACCTTGGAAGAAAAACAAAAATGCAAGCAAACAATAACAGAAAGAGTGTAAATGCTATGTTGTGATCCACACTCATTTCCCAATGTTCTTTTGCTAGGTGTAGTTGATTCTGTTCATCACTAATCAATTGGAATGGATTTGAATCTTCTCATTGTTGAAGATGGCCACTTCTATCAGAATCAATCCTCATATAGTATTGTTGTTGAAGTGTATAATGATCTCCTGGTTCTGCTCATTTCACTTAGCATCAGTTCATGTAAGTCTCGCCAGTCCTCTCTGTATTCATCCTGCTGGTCATTTCTTACAGAACAATAATATTCCATAACATTCATATACCACAATTTACTCAGCCACTCTCCAATTGATGGGCATCCATTCAATTTCCAGTTTCTAGCCTAGAGTGCTTTATATTTGAAATGTGTGATATAAATAAGAATTGTTAACCATTTTTATTTCATCATTCTCATTTTTTGATGCAGTTCATATAGAAATAGTTCCTAGACATATAATTATTTTAATTTTATTAATTTTATTTAATTATCCTATAATTATTTTATATTTAATGTTCTGTAGATAAATTTATGAATAAAAAACCAGATTTTTGTAATTTAATAAGATAGTGATAATAATATTAGTTGAAGGTAAAGAGATAATATCTAAAATAATAAAATTAAGGGTAAGAGAGGAATATACTGGGAGAAAGGCAAAAGGGAGACTAGAATGTAGTATATTATCTCATATTTACAGTGATAGAAGGGGGAAGGTAAAGAAGAGTGAGTGAACCTTACGCTCATCAGAAATGACTCAAAGAGAAAATAATACACACATTCACATAGGCATAGAATCTATCTTACCCAATAGTATAGTAAAAGAGGAAGGGGATAAAAGAGAGATGATGATAGGACAAATTGAGGGAAGAAGGAAGTAGTCAGAAGCAAGACACTTTTGAAGAGGTACAGGTGAAAGGAGAAAGAGAGAGAATAAAATAAAAGAGGGAGAATGCAGTTAGCAAGAATCATTGTGAAAAATAAAGAATTTGAAGCAAGTTTCTCTGATAAAAGTCTTATTTCTCAAACATAGAGAACTAAGTCAAATTTATAAAAATAAGAGCCATTTCCCAATTGATAAGTAATCATAAGATAAAAAGGTTTTAAATGAAGTAATAATAGATATTTATTGCCATATGAAAAAATACTCTAACTCACCATTAATTGAGAAATGCAAATTAAAACAAATCTGAAGTGTTAAGGACCAAGCTTAAGTGTGAAGGAGCAGGTTGGTTCTCCAAAAGTCCCCACAGCTATCAATCATAATAACCCTGAAGGAATTGCAAATCAGCCTTTACAGGCACAGATGTTGCTTGTAGATTGGGAATGAAATAAACTGGAGACAAGAGGAAGAGGAGAGAGGTCAGAGAATGCAACTGTCTCTCAGTCTCCTTGTATCATTATCAACTTCTCATATGAAGGGATCTATTCTGCTGGTTTGAGTTGGATCCCCAGCAGCCACTGGTAGGTGGCTCCCATAACCTCCAGCAGCCCCTAATAGATTGCTCCCATAATAAATGGCATCTGGAGAGGGACACAAGAAACAAAGAAGTAGCAGTGCTTGAGAGCTGTTCATGAGTAGGATCTTACCAAGAGAGTTCTTTCAGTACCCCATCGGGAAGGAAAAGGAGAAAAGACCTGCTAAAACTTTTTCAATCAGGGTAATCAAAGGGCTGAGCCAGGAAACTGATGTGAGACTTATAAAAAATATCTGTTCTGACTATAGTCCTTCTCTCTGTTTGTCAGAAAATTTGCCTCCATAACATCTCACAAGATTCAACACTTGCTATAGTATGTCACCCTACAGCCATCCAGAGGTGATAGTGCTGTTTGCATCCCTCAGCACGCATCCTCAGATAACAGCTGTTTCACAATATTGGACAAACTTACTGACTATGCTGTTGGGGGAAAATTAATCGTGTTCCCATAAAACAAAAAAAAATCGGGAATTGTTAAGGACCACGCCTAAGTGTGAAGGAGCAGGTCGGTTTTCCAAAAGCCCCCACAGCTGTGGATCATAACCTTTAAGGAATTGCAAATCAGACTTTATTGACACAGATGTCGCTTGTGGATTCAGAATGAAATAAATAGGAGGCAAGAAGGAAGAGGAAAGAGGTCAGATAATGCAACTTCCTCTCAATCTCCATGTATCATTATCATCTTCTCACGTGAAGGGATCTATTCTGCAGATCTGAGTTGGATCCCTAGCAATCACTAGCAGGTGGCTCCCCTGGACAATAGGACAGAAAAAGAAAATGACAAATGATGGAAGGAATGTGGGAAAAAATGAAATATTAATGCACTGTTGGTGAAATTGGGAACTGATCTGATCATTCTCTAGAGCAATTTGGAACTGTGCTCAAAGGGCTATAAAACTACACATTCCCTTTAACCTAGCAATACCACTACTAGGTCTGTGTCCCCAAAGAGATGAAAAATAAAAAGGAAAAGGGCCTATATGTGCAAAAAACATTTAGAGTAGCTCTTTTGTGAAGATAAAGAAATGGAAATTGAAAGTGTACCCCTCAATTGGGGAATGGCTGAATAAACTATAGTGTGTAATGTGATGAAATATTATTATTCTATAAGAAATAATGAGCAGAATGCTCTCAGAAAAACGTGAAAAGACTTCCATGAGTTGATGCAAAGTGAAATGTACAATATACAAAGTAACAGCAATATTGTAAGATGAACAATTGTAAATAACATAACTATACTGAGAAATATGATGATTCAAGATACCTCTGAAGGACTTATAAAAAATGTTATCCATATTCAGAGAAGGAATTAATGGTGTTTGAATGCAGAATGAAACATACTTTGTTTTGTACTTTATTTTTCTTGAAGATTTTTTTTTGAGAGAGTATATCTTCTTTCCCAACATGACCATTATGGAAATGTTTTGCATAACTACACCTGTATAACCTATATTGAATTTCTTGCATTTTTAATGGGGGAGAGGTTGAGGAGGAGGAAGGAAGGGAATCTGAAATTCAAAGTTTTAATATTGTATGTTAAAATTGTTTTTACATGTAACTAAGTGAAAACAAAATACTAAATAATTTTTGAAAAGAAGTATTAGGTTGTATGCTCATTTTCTGTAGATACCTTAAAAGTATATTGGGATCCTAACCCATCTTCTCTTCCCCCCAACACACATACTCTATTTGTAAAGTGAATTTTAAAAATTAAAGTCTATCATTACATTTATCTCTATTATGTTTCATCTAATTTGCTTTAACTTAATTTTGTAGTTTCTCTAGTCTTTTTAGGAGTCTTCTTCTATTATCAAGTAACTATCCCTCTTAGCTTTGTGTCAACTGCATTTAAAGGAATCTGAGATTATGTTTGAGAAAATGAAGAGCAACTGGATTTCACCAAGTACATAACAAGGAAATTCATGCCAGTGATGACACAGTAAACACAGGCTGCAAGAAAATATACTCCCTCAAAAAAAAAAAAAAAACCTTCAAGAAAAGCAAGCATTAAGCATTTGCTATGTGCCAGGCATTGTACTAAACTCTGGGCCTAGGGGGAAAGATGGCAAATGACTGTCTTTGCTCTCAAAACACCAAAGTCCAATGAGGGAGCAATATGCAAACAACTATGTATAAGCAATATATATAAAAGATAAATGGGAGATAAGCATAGCAGTCTAGTCAAAATTCTACATTCCATAAATTTTGAAGAAAAGTCATTTGGAGATTTCAAGATGGTGAAAAGAATAAAGAGGAAAGACAGTACAGGTAGCCTGAAAAAAATGCAAATGTTACTATGCTATCAGCAAGAGTTTCCCTACAGTCCCAGGAGTATCAAAATTTCCTATCACTTCCACAGGCTCCTGTACTGTGCACAGTATGATAGGCAACATGTCAGGAATAATAAAGAAAAATGATAGTGTAACTACAAACAGAAGAAACATATCTTTGGTGTATTTCCATCCTGTCAGCATTTTTCTGTCATACTCTAATGGGATCATGTGAATAATTTGTTTTCACTAATAGGATACAAAAATAATATAATCATATCAGGAAGTTTTTGTATCATGTTATGGGGGGGGGGGGAACCCTGAGCACTTGCATGATACAAGCTAGAGATAATCTCCAAAGTACAGGTAAAATGTAATATTTGGGGATGTGATTATTTGAGATATTCATATGCTATTTGTGATAAGGATGCTATTCCTCTCCTCTCCTCTGTGTTTGATGAACTGCTTGTAGTTATCCAGGAATGGCAGGTATCTTTGTCTTCTTATATTTATGTTGGGAAAAGAATGTATCTCCTTGACTTACATGTGTTTTTTCTCCCAATAATGTGCTTATGAGTTTTCAATCTGTCTCCATGGTGTGATGTGCATGACTCATGCAATTTGTTTTCATTGAATGCTGAGAGGAAAATGTGGAGGTGCCCACCCATCCTCCACTCCAAGTGAATCAGTTCAAATCATGTAAACAGATATTGTGGAGGCTTTAAACTGATGTAGTGGAAAGGAGGTTGATTTGGGAGTAAAGTTGTAGTTGTGCTATATATTGTCTATATTATCTTGGGCAAGTCACTTTAACTTAAGTCTCAGTAAAATGAAGAGTTTGAATAAAGTGACCTAACTTTTAACCCTATAATTCGAGGTTCAATATTTCCTATTTTTCCTCAGGAGTTATTTTTTTTAATTGGAGGGAGGTAGTTGTAATTTTGTATTTTGCTTGAAATATCAGATTAGCAACTCTAATTTATTTGCACATTGCAAAGTACACAATAAGTACTCCCTAAATGGTAAAATTAAATGAAAAGATCAATCTAGCTATTGAGGTGGAATTATTTAGACAGGATATCAAAAAGTTCAAACACCTCATGTATAGTCAATCTCTTTGCAAAGTTTGTAAAGTTCATAGGTTAATAGTTCATACTATTTTCTCATTTTGTCTTAACAAAAATCCTGGGAAGTAGATATTATCTCCTTTTTTATAAAGAAGAAGATTTAAATGACTTGACAAGCTCATTCAACTAGTAAATGTCTGAAACCAGACTTGAATTCAGGTCTTACCAACTCAAGATCTAGTGCTTTACCACTGTGTCACTAGATAATTTATTAAATAATTCATTTGTGATTATTCAGTTATTTTCCAGTCATGTCCAATTCTTTGTGATCCCATTTGGTTTTGTTGTTGTTTTGTTATTGTTGTTGTTGTTTTGGCAAAGATACTGGAATGATTTGCTATTCCTTTCTCTAGCTCATTTAACCAATGAGGAAGCTGAAGTAAACAGGGTTAAGTGACTTGCCCAGGGTGACACAGCTAGTAAATGTCTGAGGCCATATTTGAACTCAGGACTCAGCTCTCTCTGCATTCTGGTGCTACTAGCACAGTTATTGGGGGCTTAGAGTAAGAGTGCAAAAGAAATTCATAGGCTCAACTTCCTATCAAAATTGACCCAGATGGATTAAGTGATTTGCTCAAGATCCCACAGGTAATATATAGTTCAGCTGGGATTCAAACTGTTTTCTGACTTTAAAACCTATAATCTCTTCATGTCCATATTGCCTCAGCCTTTTCAAATTTGAAAGGAAAGTTATAAAAAAGATAATATATATCAAATACTTTGGAATAACAAACCATTGTTAATATAAGTTAGTATCATCATCATTATTGTTTTCATTGTATGATTGTATTGTATTTTTAAGTTTTAAAAAATTAAGTTTTAATTTTTAAATTAAAAAAATAAATGAAAACCTTTCTTCTTTGGGGGGATAAGGATTTGTGGTACAATGGTATGAACACTGGATTAGAGATTAGGAAAACTGAATTAATGTTATAGTTCAAGCTTAAAACCATGAGCAAGTCACTGAACTTCTTTCAATGTCAGTTATAAGAATCAGATAATTCTTACATTACCTGTGTTGTAGTGTTGTTATAAGGAAAATGACCACTTTGGGACATAGTTCCTAATTGCTTTCTAGAATGGATGAATCAGTTCAAAGCTTCACCAATCAATGTTTCTCTTAAAACTTTTTTGTCTTTTTTGGTCATCTTTATCTATCTGATGGGTATGAGGTAGAACCTCAGAGTAAGCTTAATTTGTATTTCTTTATTTATAATGTGCTTTCTAGAGCCCCTAAATTGAGGTACCAAAATGTACTATGCTTTCTAAAGTCCCCATGCTGGGATGTCAAAATATACCATCCAGACTAGCTTTCTGGAAGATCTTGGGACTAGCCCAATACCTTGGTCTTAGTGGAGGAGTGATGAAGATAGGAGACTCATGAGGATGGTCAAAGATGGAGTCCATTTATTTTCAGTCCTCTCAGCCCCTAAATACCTTAGTACAGTACTACACTGTACCTACTGTATAGATACTACACACTGACCATGTGCCAGCTATAGAACCATTACATCATCACAACATGCTGTACAAGTGCTAACTATAAGCACCCTGCTATTGATATGTAAATTCTTCTTACTGTAAGTATCCCTTGCTTCAAGTAGAACACAAGTTGTCATGCCCTCCTTGACTTCTCAACATGGGTGAGAGACACCAAAGGGAGATGGAGAGCCAAACCAGACATGGTTCCCTTTGGACAGAAAGGTCTTATACCTTACCCAGAGTTTCCTACTATCTGCAGCCCTTTACTTTTACTAATTAATTATTTGGAACATTTTTCTAAATATGCCTATATCTAGCTAGCATTTTTTTCTTGAGTGCTGTCTATTCATATCCTACAATCATGTATTAATTGGGGAACAGCTTTTATTCTTATAAATTTGAATCATTGAACGAATATTCATTTAATTAATTAATATTCTATAAAATTGAATAAATTTGGACCATTTTAAATCTAAAAAATAAAATTTTCCATTTTTGTCTTCTGTGATATTCCCTCTCTAGTTTGGTCATGAGGTCATTCCCTATCCATAGATTTGAAAGAAATTCTTCCTTAATCCAATCTCAGAAAAAGAAATTGAACCAATTAAAAACACACTTCCAAAAGGAAAAAAAAAGGGACCATATGGTCTAAATGGAAGTTAATTTTATTGAGTATTCAAAAAACAAGTAATTATACTATTATACAAATTATAATTATAATATTACACAAAATAGTAGAAGTATTCTATTAAATTGGTTTTATGAAAAAATATAGTCGAGTCAATACAGAGTCAAAACATAGGAAAAAACTATAGGCCAAAGAACATTGATGCAAAAATTTTAAATAAAAAATCAGCAAAGAGGCTGCAGCAACCTAGTGCAAAGATTATACATTATGACTTGGTTTGAATAAGTTTGGGGTCATTTTGATATCAAGGAAACCATTAATATAATTAGCCATATTAATAACAAGATCATGAAAAATTATATGATTATATCAATAACTAAAAAAACCTTTTTGGCAAAATGCAACATCTATTTCTGTCTTTAAAAACAAAAACAAAGCACACTAGAAAACATAGAAGTAAATGGAGCATTTCTTAATATGTTAAATGGTATATATCTAAAACCAACATCAAATATAAGGGGACAGAGTCTTTTCTATTTAGATTAGGGGTGATACAAAGACATCCACAATTGCAACTTCTGTTTAACATAGTGCTAGAAATTCTAGCAATAAAAGTAAGGTGAGAAAAATAAATTGAGGGAACAAGAAAGAGCAAAAAAGAAACAAAATTTGGTTTTTTTTCAGATATGATAATTTAGAAAATCTTAGCTAAATTGTAGCAATTAATAACTTCAACAAAGTTATAAGATAAAAATAAATCAAAATGTCAGTAGCATTTCTGTGTGAAACTAGTAAATTATAGAAGAAAGAGATAGAAAGTTAAATTTCATTTAGTATATATATACATATATATAAAATAAAAGGTCTTACTTATGAAGATACATCTAAGATTGATGTGAACCCCCCTACAATAGGCTATTTATAGAAATATAGTTATAAATAATTAGAGAAATATTCATTAGTCATGGGCTGGTTGAAATGATAAAATAAAAATGAAATACTAACTAAATTAATTTGCCTATTCTGTGACATAGCAAGCAAATCAAAAGATTTCTTTACAGAACTAGAAAAAATGAAATGCATGCAGAGGAGCAAAAGAGCAAGAATTTCAAGACAATCTTTTTAGTGGTAAAGGAGTCTATCACTACTAAATCTCAAACTATACTACAAATCCGTGATAATAATCACCAAACCGCAGCTACTCCAGGATATAGATTCACCGTTTGACAAAAACTTTTGATAAAACTAGATAGCATCAAGAAAAAAAAGTTAGATTTAAAGCAACACCTTATACCATATACCAAGATGAGTTCCAAATGGATTCACAACAGATAAAATGGGTCACATCACAAATATGTTACTGCTTTTGCTAGCATTTCTAGGACTATGTTAAACAGAAGTAGCAATAATTTGTGTCACCACAAATGTCATTTAGGCTACTACTGACAAATGAAACAAAAAGAGCCAATTCCAGACATAGATAATATATGTAGAATATAACCCTATCAAAATGTCTCCATTTCCATTTTTTTATGTGTCCATTTCCATTTTTTTTTCATCTGACATTTCCCTTCACTAGCTTACAAATCTTTCAATGGTACGCTGACTACTATAGGAGATTTTGAGAGTATAAATTGTAATTTTTGGCTATTTCTACTTTCTCTTTGAATTTTTATTATTTGCTTTGCAAAGATAAGTTGCATTTTTTTAATTGGGCAAATCTATCCATAATCTTTAAGTCCAAAATGTCATGAAAAAAGGGCTGTTTAAAATTTGGGGCAATTTTTTTTTCACTCTCAGCTTTGGGTTCTCACCCATAAATGCCAAGAAAATGTATATGATAGTAGTGCTGAAATTAACTCCTCACTTGCAAATTCACAGTGTAAAAGAGGAAACTAAAACCAGAAACTCTTGAATGAGTAACTGTTAACTCCCAAAACTGTGTAAACTGACAGAACAGAATCCCTTGTGATCCCATAGAGAAACTTCTTCTTCCTATTATGACCGTAGATATTGCCTGCCATGGCTCTTCCTACAGTTCCCCAGGATCTTTGTGTGTATCATTATGTTTTCTCTCCATTCCCTATCCTGACTTTTCCTGAAGTAGTCATCATTCCCAGAAAAGGTGATTAAGCATTCTCCTCTAATTATAGCGGAGATTCTCTTTCAATTGTGCTCATATTTTGGTTAAACAACTTCCAAATCATTTACAAAGACAAATATTTCTGTTATTGGTTGTAATCTTTATTATAGAGAGAAAGCTTGCTAACTATCCCTACTTAAGACAAGACATGATTTATGCTTGCCTAATAGTTATAGTATGAAGTGCCAGAATAAGGACTCTTATCCTGTTGACAACTGTTCCTGCCTACTTCTAAAGCTTTGTCCTAAGGAATATTCCTCTCAACCTCTGACTTCAAGAGATTCTGTTACCAATTTTTATCTATCTGTCTGTCTATCTATCTATCATTTCAATCTATTGATCTGGAGGGGAAAACTATATCTTTTAATACTTTAAGGGATCAATTAAGCAATCTAACATCTTCCTCTCTATTTCTCAATACCTGAAGTAATTTATTAATAAATATTTATACAAACCTATTATGTGCCAGTCCTGCTAAGTAAGTGGAAAAGATATAAAAACAAAAATGAAGGAGTCCCTCCTCTCAAAATAACTTCTAAATCTGTATTTGTTTTTCTTTTCCCCTTACATTCCCTGTCTTGTTCTTCTCATGCCATAATTCAGTAATTTAAAAAGGATAAAGGGGAAAGGTATATCCCATTCCCCTACAAGCCAAATAACTTGCAACAGAAGCTTTAAGCAAACTTCATGACCTTGTCCAGGTGGCCCAAGAATGGAATTCCTGAACCTCATTTCTTGTTTCCTTTTGGCTTTCCACTATTTTCTCAATAAAGATCAGAAAATAAACACCTGATCAGAGACTTCACCACCTCAGAAATTTTAAAAGGCATGGCAATGATAGAATTCCTATAGAAGCAAATGGAAGAATCAGACAAGTATTGACTTATTTAGTTCAGGGAACTGATTGACTATATTGAACTACAACTTCCTATGTACAGAAGGTGGAATTTTAATTGCTTAAACATCATAATCCAGGTAAGTAGTATCCTAGCAAAGAAAGGAAGTTATTGGACAAGGACAGCATTTGATGAAGCTTCAAATGTAGTGAATATTTGAGGATTAAGACCTTTTGCAGAGAGAGAAGTGGATTTGAACTATCCCACATGGCTTCTAAAGCTGAATAGAAGATCTACAGTATGTATGTATAGGGCAAGAAATCTGGAAAGTTTATGAATTTGTTTAGAGAGTGAGCTCAAACACCAAAGGGCATTATGCATTGGTGGAATCCTGTGGAAGAGCTATGGATTTTTAAAATGTCAGCTCATTATCCTGGTAACTATCCCAAGAGCATTTTCTATAGATAAGAATAACTATAAGTACTTTAGATATTTTGTACATCTGTTCTGAGGCTTCTGTGAATCCTTTCTAGTTTCTATTTTACATTTAAAATCTCTTCCATATCTAAATCTATATGTCTTTTGTTCTGTGAAGTAAAATAAAGTCTATCCTATATGATATGCATTTATTACATTGAATGCTTGGGCAGAAACCAGGAAATAATGTTATTCACATTTGTGGAAAATATCTTTGAAATGATGGAGCTGGGCAAGATGGCTTTTAAGGCCCTCTGAAACTGTGATCCTATAGACAAATATATTTGCCAATTTGCAAGATAAATTCTAATCAGGAGGCAATGAACTAAAATAAATTTCATCATTTAAATGATCCTCAAATTACTCCTGGTTCATACAAAACCAGTGTCTTGAGGTGTGTATGAATATTTGGAGGTATGTAGATTTCAGAAAGAAGTGATGATGGATTGTAGGTCAGACCTAAAACAGTACAAGGAAAAGGGGAGAGATTTGTGTGTGTGTGTGTGTGTGTGTGTGTGTGTGTACACACACCTATGTGTGTGTGTGTATACACACACACACACACACACACACATAGGTATGTGTGTATTCCTTTAAAAAACCTCTAGCAACCTGTGTGAGGATTAATAGAAAATACAGTGTTTTGTGAAAAATTATAAAGATATATGAGGAATATTGTCACTGGAGTTAATTATGGACCACCTGATTTTTAAAAATAGAAATCATGGAAAAGTTCTGGACATAGATCCCTAGACTAACACATAAATATGATATAGTAGTGGTGAGTAAAGCTGTTCATTAAACTTATCCAAAAAAGTTACTAATGCTATATAATTATCAAAAACTTATCTTGACTTTCCATAACGATGACTTCATTTTGCAAAAGATGGATGAACCAAAGGTAGAGTCAGACCTATGTTTTAGCAAGGCCCCAAGTTATAAAGGGTTATGAACACCCAAACAGCAGATTTTATATTTGATCCTTTAGTATAGGGAGCCATTGTAATCTATTGATTATAGGAGAGGGGTATATCATAGTCAAGTTTATGCTTTGGTGAGATCAATTTGACAGGTGGGGAAAAAGTAGTGAGAACTATGAGGCAGGAAAAAACAACCAAAAAGCTACCAAAATAGTCTGGGAATAGGTAATAAAGGTTTTCATGAGATTGGTGACAATATCATAAGATAGGAAAAGGCATACACGAGAGAGGTCATGAAAGGAAAATTGATAAGACTTGGCAATAGATTGAATGGTCAAGGGGCAAGGGGTAACTCTATATTACTGAAACTTTGAGAAGTTTCAGATAATACCCAAGTTATGATCCTGGGTGAGTGGGAGAATTGTGGTATCCACAACAGTATTAAAAAGTTAGGAAAGAGAAATGATTGAGGAAATAAGTATGTAACATCCTCTGCCTACCACCTTTCCGCCTGGCAGAAGAGCTTATCCTGTGGTCCATAAACTTTCTTCATGGTAGGGAATTTTAACCATGGAGTCTATAGATTTTATCAGATTGCCAAAAGGGTACAAGACATAAAAATTTTAAGAATCCCTGATGTCCTAAAATCAGTCTTCTGAACTCACTAACCATCACTGCATATATATTCTACTGTTTATTAGTGTTATCTTAATTTATCTAAAGGTAGGAAGTTTTGTGTATATTATTCGCTTAGTTTCTGAATTCCAATTCTACAACAAATTTATGGTCATTAAGTTTGTTTTAGCTTTTTTGTTTGTTTTTGCTATTGCAAAAGCTATTATAAATATTTCATATATATATAATGTATCTTCCTTTTTGTCCTTGACATATTTAGAATATAGCTATTCTCTTTCCAGATCTCCTTTATGTTTTCCCCATTATAAGGTAAGCTTATCAAGGACAGAGACTGACTTCCTTACTTGTTTTTGTATCACTGATTCTTAGCACAGTTCTTTGCACATAGTGAACACTTAATACATGTTTCATAAGTCTATCTATCTATCTGTCTGTCTACCTAACTAACCAGATGAATTAGATTATTTAGAGCACTTTGAAAACCTTAAAGCATTATATAAATGTTACCAATTAGTATTATCATTATCATTGCTATTATTGTTGTGTTTGGTAATGGGATCATTAAGTCAAAAGAAATTAACAGTTTAGCAAATTTTCTAGCATAATTCCAAACTGATTTCTAGATTCATTCTGAGATTCACTAACAGTGTATTATCGTGTCTGCCTTCTCCCACCTGCTATAATAATAATTATTTTTATCTTTTGTAATCAGCCAATTTATTGGGCATGAGGTGAAACATTAGAGTTGCATTAATTTGCAACTTTTTCTTATATGTGCTTTGGAGCATTTTTAATGTGTTCATTAACAGATTGCATTATTTCTTTTAAAAACTAGTCATATACTTTGATCATTTAGGTTTATTGGAGACAGCCTTATGTATTTGTGTCAGTAACAATAGGTCTTTAATATCAGATTTTTATCAGAGCAGTGTGATGCAAATATTTGTTTGTCTTTTTTTTCACAACTAGCTTCTATTTTTTGTTTGCTAATTTTTATGTGTGCAAAATATTTATATTTTTACAAAATTAAAATTTCTCTTTTTTTGTGACCATCCCCCCACTAATGCTTGTCTGGGCATGAATGATCTACCAACCTATAACTATGATTAAGTTCTCTCTTTCTTTCTCTTTCTCTCTCTCTCTCTCTCTCTTTGTCTCCCCAATGTCTGTCTATATGTATCTGTTTCTTCCTGTTTCTTCTCTGTGTGTGTCTCTCTGTTTCTCTCTGTTTTTGTATCTGTCTCTCTCTATGTCTCTCTGTCTCTGTGTGTGTCTCTCTCCCTCTTCTTCTACCTCTCTTTCTCTTTGAGAACTTCTATGTTTTTATACTTTACTTGGATGTTATTGTAATGTGTTGTGTATGATACTGATCTAAACAGTAAAGGAATATGACAAATGCTGGAGAATATGTGGGGAAATGGGTGCATATTGCTTTGTTAGTGGAGTTATGAATCTCTCTGAACAATTCTGTTAAACAGTTTGGAACTATGTCCAAAGTCCTGTAAAACTGTACATACCTTTTGACCCAGCAATACCACCTCTAGATTTCAAATAAAAAAGGAAAGGACCTATATGTACAAAAAAAGATTTGTAGCAATTCTTTTTGTAGCATCAAAAAAATTGGAAACTGATGGGATGGCTGAATAAGTTGTGGTATCTGATTGTGATGGAATACATGTGGTATAAGGAATGATGAGAAGGGTGGTTTTAGGGGGTGAGAAACGTGGGAAAACTTATATGAACTAATGCAAGGTTAAATGAGGGCACTCAAATTGTTTAGTGTATAGAGTAATGGGCCAGGGGTCAGGATAACTCATTTTTCTAAATTCAAATCTGGATTCAGATTCTTTGTAGCTCTGTAACCCTGAGCAAGTCACTAGATCCTGTATGCCTCAGTTAAATGACTCCAGTATCTTTGCTAAGAAAACCCAAATGTGTCAACAAAGAGTCAAGCTTGACTTAAAATGACTCAATAACAACAACAAAAGTGAAATAAGCAAAACTAGGACATTATACATAGTAACAGCAATATTAAAGTGATGATTAACTGTGAAAGATTTAGCTATTGTAATAATCAATGTAATGATTCAAGAAAACTCTAAAGGACTCATAATTTAACAAAAAACTGCTATTCCCTTAGAGAAGGAGAACTGATGAATTCTTAGTTTAGATTGAAATATATTTTTTTCCATTTACTTTATTTGTCTTTCTTTTTTGCAACATAACTAATATGAAAATATATTTTGCATAACCACTAATATCACTAATATGTTGCTTGCCTTTTAAATTGGTGGGGGAAGGGTTGGAGGAAAGAACAACATTTGTAACTCAATTTTTTTAAAGAGAACATTATAAATAAGGATATCCACTGGAAGTTAAAATACTAAAACTGAAGCTTTTTAAATATACTGATCTAAAGTTGTTTTTCCACCAAACTTTTTTCTCTTATTTTTTCCTCAATTTTAAAAAATTTAATCTTTATTTTTAAAAAATTTAATTCCAAAGTCTCTCTTTTTTTCCTTCCTCTCCTCCCTCAAAGAAGATAAGCACCAAACTTTTCCAAGAATTCTAAATATGAAAATAGTTGAATAAGGTCCTTCTTATAATGGGCACTGCTCTTGAGTTTCACAAACATTGGGTTTCTTTGCCTATTTTCTCCTAGAAAACTCTGGAAGGTAGAGCTAAGGTAAGTCTAGATAGCATATTAAGAAGCAGAGACACAACCTTGCTGACAAAGATTCATACAGTCAAGCTATAATTTTTCCAATAGCAAAGTATGGTTGTGAGAGTTGAATTAATACTTTTGCATTATGGAGCTGGAGGAGACTTCTGACATCTTGTCCATTAAGGAGGTCAAATCAGTCAATACTTAAAGAAACTAATTCAGGCTATTCAATGGAAGGTCAAACACTGAAGCTGAAGTTGAAATAGTTTGGTCAAATAATGAGAATATAAAACTCATTGGAAAACAAAGCAAAGATACTGGAGTCATTTAACAGGCGCATACAGGATTAAGTGACTTGCCCAAGGTTACGGAGCTACAAACTGTCACTGGGAAAGACTGAACTCAAAAGTAAAAGGAGATGGCAGAGGATGAGATAGATAACATCATGGAAATAATAAACATGAACTTGGATAGATTTCAAGGAAGATAAAAGGGACTAGCATGCTTTGGTCCATAGACCACAAAGAGTTGGACATAATGGAACAACTGCATTTTTACATTTTTCATTATTCCTTTGAAATTATTTCCTTTTTGTCCCAATATAATGTAAGCTTTTTAAAGGCCAGGTCTATTTCATTTCTGTCTGTAGATCTCTAATATTTAATATAATGTTTTGAATAAAGTAGATGCTTAATTGTTTGTTGAAGTAGATTGAATGAAATTCAATGGTGAAGAGCCTTACCACCCCACACACCTGGGTTATTGCAATAGCCTTTTGATTGGTCTCACTACTTCAAGTCTCTCCCAATTCTAGTCTATCTTCCATTTGATGTCAAATTAATCTTCCTAAAGTACAAAGTTAAATAGACCACATACACTTGCCACCCCCTTCTTCTACATTATTGGCATATTTAATGATAAATTCTAGTGTTTTCTGACATCTCTAAAACCACACATAAAATTATCTAGAAGCCTTTCATTATCTGGGCTTCTCCCTTTTTTAATCTTCTTTCAACTTATTCTTTGCCCCCACCTCATGTACTCTGTAATGTAGCAATACTGGTTTCCTTGTTACTTATTTAAGATATCCTATCTCCTGATTCTTGATATTTTTACTTATTTTATCCCTAGGCCCAGAATTCTTACTCTCCTTATTTCTGCCTCCTGACTACTCTAATTTCCTTCAATTCAAACTTTCACAAAAAGCTTTTCTTAACAATATTAATGTTATCTTCCCTCTGCTCCTTATCTGCAACATTTCCCGTATATATCTTGTTTTACATAACAGTTTGAATATTGTTTCCTCAGAGGTGGAACCAAGATGGTATAGAGTAGACAAGTCTGTGTCTAAGCTCTTCCGGCTTCCCTCAGATCAACACCAGTTAAAGTCTATGAACAGGTTTTGGAGTGAGAGAACCCATAAATATTTGGCCTGTATCAAATTTCCAGCAGAAGATATTTTGGAAGAATTCCAGGAAAGGACTCTCTTAATTGGGCAGTGAGGGGAGGAAAGGAGGAGGCAGCTCAGAATAGGCACAGCTCAGAATAGGCACAGCACAGGGACCCAGAGTTGAAAAACTAGGGAAATCTACTGGGAGGCTTTTAGCCAAAATACAGCAGCACTGCCTATTTTGTCCTAGTTCAGAAGCCAGTGCATCAGCAAACTAACTATGAGATCTCCAACTTAATTGCCGAAGGCAAATAGTGAGTCCCTGAACCCTGGCATAACATGAGACGGGGCCATGCCCACCCAACTTGGGAAGGAAGCTGGAAGCACCAGCCCCAGAATAGTATGAAGCAACTGTTACCTGTAGAAGAAGCTTTGGAAAATCTCCCTTTTGCCCTAAGAACTGACCTCAATCTCTAAAAATGAGCAAAAAAGCAAAAAGAGCTCTGACCATAAATAGCTTTTTTGGAAAATAGGGAAAAACAGACCTCAAACTCTGAGGACACTAAAGGCAGAACATCTCCAGATGAAGACTTAAAAGGTGATATGAATTGGTCTCTAACTCAAAAGGCTCTCTTGAAAAAAATTCAAAAAGGAACTTACAAGAGAATTGGAAGAAAAATGAGGAAAGGAAATGAGAGTTTTACAGGAGAGTTTTGAAAAAAAAAACACAGAAATTATATGAAGAAAACTCCTTAAAAATAGATTCAGTGAAATGGAAAAAAATACAACTGCTTAAAAATAAATTTGGTAAAATGGGAAAAAGAAAATGATTCCTTGAATAACAGACTTAGTAATCTGGGAAAGGAAAACAACCACCTAAAAAACAGAATTGGTGAAGTGGGAAAAAAAAAATCCAATGAACAAAACAATTCATTTAAAATTTCAATTGGCCAAATTGAAGGTAAAAGGAGGTAAAAGAGTTAACTGAAGAAAATAATTCACTAAAAATTAGAACAAATGAAAGTGAATGACTCAATGAAACATCAAGAATCAGTCAAATAAAAGCAAAAAAAGAAAAAACAGAAGCAAATGTAAAATACATTTTTGATGATGAGATAAAAATATCTTATCAGAAAAACAACTGACCTGGAAAACAACTCCAGGAGAGATAATCTGAGAATTATTGGACTACCTTAAAACCATGATGGAAAAAAAAGAAATCAGCAAGGAAAAATGAGATCTTAGAACCAGAAGGTAAAATAGCCATTACAAGAATCCACTGATTATCTCCTCAAAGATACTTCAAAATGAAAACTCCAAGGAATATTGTAGCTAAACTACAGAATTACCAGATCAAGGAGAAAATACTGCAAGTAGCCAGAAGGAAACAATTCAAATGTCTAGGAGCCACAATCAGGATTACTCAGGACTTAGCAGCTTCCACTTTTAAGGATCGAAGGATTTAGAATATGATATTCCAGAGGGCAAAGGAACTTGGATTGCAGCCATCAAGTATCCAGCAAAATTAAGCATTAACTTTCAGGGGAAAAGATAAATACTACCTCCTCCATTAGAATGTAGGCTTCTTGAACTGTCTTTTGTTTTTCTTTGTATCTCAATAATTTTGCATTAGTGTCTTTTATATATCAGATACATAATGAATGTCTATTGATTGATTTCCAGATTAATTTTATTGTCTTGTCTATTTCCATGAAGTATCTCCTTGGTAACTTTATTGGTACATCATTAAATCTGTAGATTCATTTAAGTTGCATTATACTATCATTATGCATTATAATATCATGGTTTCAAAATTAAGAATAGTTATCTCTCCATTTAAAAAAAGTGTTTATTTTTGGAGTATTTTCAAAGTATTTTGTAGGTGTTTTAATGTAAATAATATTTGTATCATCATAGCTAATATGCCAAATATTTTATGTTTCTTGTAGTTATTTTAAGTGGAATTTCTTTTTTATTGCTTCTTCACAGTTTCTGATAGCACCACATAAAAAAGAAAATACTTTGTGGGGATGCTAATTTATTGAAGTCATTAATTAAATCAATTAATTTCTTCACTGATTCTTTGGGGTGTCCAAAGTAAAAAAAAAAAAAAAAAAAGAACATTGTTCATAAATAGGAATAATTTAGTCTCCTCTTTGTCAAATTTGATTTCTTTGATTTTTTCTCTTGCTTATTAATATGTATTGTGTATTATGTAATATATATTAAATATTGTACAATGGTGGAGAAAGAAGGAATATCCTAGTTTTACTGCTGAACCCTCTGAGAAAAAAATCAAATATTTCTCTATTAAAATAATACTATTTTTTTACTTTGGATATCCATGAATTTGATCATAGAAACTTAATGTTTAACTTTGATATATATTCTTAACATGTGGGGGTTTTTTTACATCTATTCTTATAATGTCATGGTTCTATAACTTATGTCATTTATATGATTAATTAATTGTCTTTTAATGTTGAACCATTCTTGCCACCAAATTTTATTTTAATGAATAATATTTATTTTAAAAACTTTTCTTTTCTAAAATATCATCTAAAATTTTGTATCAATTTTCACTAATATTAATCTAGAATCTTCTCTTCATTAGTTATCTCTTCCTGGTTTGGGCATTAAGATAATATTTTTCTTATATATTCTTATTTTTTGATTATTGAGAACAATTTAAAGATAATTAAATAATTGATAGGTTAGATAAAATTATTAGACTTTACTTATAAATACATCTGGACAATTTTATATCCAACTTTTGATAATTCATTTATATCTTAGTCAATTTCTCTTTCTGAGATAGTTTCTATTACTTGTTTTTATTTGTTTGCTTTCTTAATGCTTGTATTTTTTGTTTATGTTTCCCCATTGACAATTTTTTTATTATATGTCTGTAAAGGATGTGCTTAATATTTCTGCCTCTTTATATTTATTTGTGATTTCATTATGCCCTAGCATAGAGTTAGGAAGATTCATCTTCCTGAGTTAAAATTGACTTCATAAATTAGCTGTGTAAACTGAGCAAACTACTTCAAACTACTTCAATATCTTTGCCAAGAAAACCCCAAATGGGGTCATAAAAAGTTGGACACAACTGAAATCATTCAACAACAATGTCCTATCATATAATCAACTTTTTCAAGATAATATAAGACATGTTTTTTTCTATATTCTTATTCAGACATCCTTAGCCATTTTAAATTTATTTTCCCAGAAATTTGTTATTTCTGTATGTTCATTATTATTTGTCTTTGTGTTATATTTACCAAAGAATATTAATTGCTTGCGATTATTATACTGTTATCAATATATTTTGCAATTCACTTACCTTTGCCTTTAAAAGTATTGATGCTATACCATTTAGCAAATGTATAAGTATGTATCTTTATATACGTATATAACAAGACTATTTTTCAAAATCACTTCTTCTTTGAATCACTATCTCACTGTTTTTTTAGCTTCATATTCCCCATTTCAGAATTATGTTATGTAGAATCATGATGGCAATCTTCATGGAATAATTTTATTGCTTGAAGCATAACAACTGTTTTTTATCCCCTATTTTTATATGTATGTCTTTTTTAAGTTTTTCTTGTAAACAATAAATTGCTTAGTTCTGTCTCCTTATCTCTTCTACTATTAATTTTTTTCTTGGAAAGTTTAATTTATTCACATTTAGATATCAGTTGTCAAGTTCATGTTTTCTTTTATTAAATTTGTTTTGATTATCTTTCACTCCTCTTTTAGATCAACCTAATCCTTCTGGTTTATTTTGTTTTATACTAATTTTATCCTAGGCATATATTGATCTTTGCCAACATTCTATCCATCCTTTATGTCCTACTCTCTCCAAAAAAGTACCCTGCTAAAAAAGAAATTTTCTTAGCTTTTGAAAAATGTATTGTTCTCCCTGTTTTTATGATATCTTTTCCTAATTCACATAAAAGTAGAGTACAGAATCATTCATTTCATAATGGGCAATAGAATCAACATCTAAAAAGCAAATTAGAACATTGGGCTCAATTTATGAGATAACGTAGCCTCTGAATATCATGTTTCTACCTCCTATCCAAACTTATAACTTGGGTGGCCCAGAGAAAGGCTAGTTACATTCTCTCTTCAAAGTTCTGGAAATACTCTTGAGGGGCAATAGAAGCACTTCCAATACTATCAGTTCCAAATTTCACTAAGGGTGTATACCTAATAGAAGGTATGGATATAAGGTGAATTAGAGGGAAAAACATTAAAATATTAAGAGATGAGGAAGATGCACACAGAGTAATGGTAAAGGACTGGAGAAGAATATATTATGGTTCAACTAAACTAAAAATACAAACAAAAAAATGGGTTAATAATTCTGATCTCAGACAAAGCAAAAGCAAAAATAAACCCAATTAAAGAAGATACATCTTGCTAAGAGGTACCATAAACAATGAATCAATATCAATACTAAACATATATGCACCAAATGGTATAGCATCCAAATTCTTAAAATTAAAAGAAAATTGAGTTACACGAAGAAACAGATAGAAAAACTATACTACTGAGGAACTCAATTATACACTCTCAGAACTCAATAAATCCAACCAAAGTATAAAGAACAAGAAAGAAACTAAGGAATTAAATAGAATATTGGAAAAGTTATGCATGACAGACCTTTGAAGAAAACTGAATGGGAACAAAAAGGAATTTGTTTATCTTTTTCTCAGCAATACATCTCACCTACACAAAAACAGACCATGTAATAGAACATAAAAACTTCCAAATCATAACAAAATGACAGAATTATTCTTTTCAGATCATATTGCAATAATATTATATTCAACAAAGAGCAACAGAAAGATAGATTAATAATTAATCTGAAACTAAATACTCTAATCCTAAAGAATGAGTAGGTCAAAGAACAAATCATAGAAACAATCAGTAATTTAATTGAAGATAATGATAAAAACAGGACAACACATCAAAATTTATGGGATGCAACAAGAGCAATACTTAGAAGAAAATTTATTTCTCTAAATTCTTATATTACTAAAATGAAAAAAGAACAGATTGATAAATTGCTCATGCAGCTAAAAAAAATATTTGAAAATGAGCAAATTAAAAACCTTCAATTGAGCAGCAAATTGGAAATCTAAAAAAGTCAATGATAAAATTAATAAGATAGAAAATTAAAATAAAAATAACTATTGAGTTGATAAGTAGAAGTTGCTTTTACAGGAAAAAAAACAATAGCATAGATAAGTTATTGGTTAATTTGATTTAAAAAAAAGAAAAGAAAATCAAATATCAAAAATGAATGAATGAAATCACTATCAATGAAGAAAAAATTAAAGCAATAATTAGGAAAAGTTTTGCTCAATTATATGGCAATAAATCTGACAATGTGAGCAAATCTATGAATATTTATGAAAATATAAATTACCTACATTAACAGATTTATAGAAATCCTAAGTAAGCCCATCTTAGAAAAAGAAATTCAACAAGCCATTAATGAACACCCTATGAAAAATCCCCAAGACCAGATAGCATTCAAATGCTATATAAACTATTTGGGAAAATAGGCAGAGAAGGAATCATACAAATTCTTTTTATGATACAAAAATGACACCATTAGCTAAAAACCAGGAAGAGTGAAAACAGAAATAGAGAATTATAGTCCAATTTCCTAATGAACATTGTAAAAAAATATTTGAAAAGAAATGCTATTAATATGATTTCAACAGTATATCACAAGGATTATGAGCACATCGGATTTATATCAGAAATATGAGATTAGTTCAACATTAGGAAAACCATCAGCATCATTGACCATATCAATAACAAAACTAACAGAAATCATGTGATTATCTCAATAGATGCTGAAAATTCTTTTGACAAAAGATAGCACTCATTCTTAGTGTTATATAAACATCAGGCATATAGAAATAAATGAAGTTTTCCTTAAAATGATAATCAGTATTTATCTAAAATTATCAGCAAGCATCATATGTAATGGGGGGAAACAGGAAGCCCTCAATAAGATCAAGAATGAAATAAAGATGCACATTAACATCACTATTACTTAATACTGTACTAGAACTGTTAGCTATAGTAACAAGAGAAGAAAAAGAAATAGAAGTAATTAAAATAAGGAAATAAAACTATATTCTTTGTGGATATATATGGGTAGACTTAGAGAATCAATTAAAAAACTACTTGAAACAATTAACAACTTGAACAAAGTTATAGCATATAAAACAAACCTACATAAATCTACAGCATTTTTCTATTTAACCAACAAAGTCTAGCAATAAGAGATAAAAAGGGAAAGTCCATTTAAAATGCTTAAAGATAATACAAAATATTCAAGAGTCCACTTGCCAAAACAAACCCAGGAACTATATGAGCTCAATTACAAAATTATTTTAGCACAAATAAAAACAGATCTAAACAAATGTCAATTGCTCATGGGTAGAGCAAGCTAATATAATTAAAATGAAAGTTCTACCTGTCAGTTTACTTATTCAGTACATACCAATCAAAACACAAAAAAAAATATTTTATACAACTAAAAAAATAACAAAATTCATCTGGAAGAACAAAAGATCTAGAAAATCAATAAATGTGTAGTGGGGAAATACAAAGGTAGGTAGCCTACCTGTACCAGATCTAAAACCATATTAAGTAAAGAGCAATCATCATTCATTGGTACTAGCTAAGAAATAGAAGTGCATCAATGAAAGAAATTAAGTTCACAAAACATAGTAGTAAATTATTATAATAATCTGTTTGATAAACCTGAAGATTCCAGCTTCTGGGATAATAAATCACTATTTGACAAAAATGCAGGGGAAAATGGAAAATAGTATGGCAGAAACTAGGCAAAGACTAACATCTCACATTCTATACCAAGTTAAGTTTGAAATAGGTACACGATTTAGACATAAAAGGTTATACCATAAGCAAATTAGCAAAATAGGGAATAATTCACCTGTCAGATCTCTGAAAAAGGGAAGAATTTCTGACCAAACAAGAGATAGAGAACATTATAAAATGCAAAATGGATAACTTTGATTACATTAAATTAAAAAGTGTTTACACAAACAAAACCAAAGCAACAGGTTTAGATGGAAAGCAGAAAACTGGGGAGTGGATCTTTACAGCAAGTATCTATGGATAAAGGCTTTATTTCTAAAATAGACAGAGAATTGAGACAAATTTATAAGAGTACAAGTCATTTCCCAATTGATAAATGATAAAAAGATATGAACAGGCAGTTTTCAAATGAAGAAATTAAAGCTACACATGGGCATATGAAATAATGCTCTAATCAATATTGATTAGAGAAAAGAAAATTAAACCCACTCTGAAGTACCAACTATCAAACTGGTTAATAAGACAAAAAAGGAAAAAGATAAATGCTAGAAAAGATATGGGAAAATTGAAACACCAATGCATAGTTAGTAGAATTGTTAACTGATCCAACCATTTGGGAGAGCAATTTGGAATTATGCCAAAGGGCTACAAAACAGCAATACTACTACTAGGTCTGTATTTGAATGAGATCATAAAAAGGCAGAAAGGATCTCAATATACAAAAATATTTACAGCAGCTCTTTTTGTGGGGATGCCCTTCATTTGGGGGTTGATTGAATAAGTTGTAGTATATGGCTATTGTACAATTAGTAATGATTAATAGTTGGATTTCAGAAAAACCTAGAAATACCTACATGAACTGATGTTCATGTGAAGTGAGCAGAATCAGCATAACGTTGTATATAGAAATAACAAGATTATGTTATAATTAACTATGTTAGATTTAGCTCCAGTAATACAATGATACAAGATAATTTCCCCAAAAAATTATGGAAAATGTTATCCATATCCAGAACAAGAATTATGGGGTATGAATGCAAATTGAATCATACAATTTTTATTTTTTTTCTTTTTCATGACCTTTCCCTTTTGTTTTGATTTTTCTTTCACAACATTACTGATATGTTTAATATGACTGTACACAAATAACCTTTTTCAAAATGCTGGCTGTATTGGAAAGGGGAAAAGAGAAGGAGAGAAAAGAAGAAAATTTGGAACTCAAAATCTTAACAAAAAAGAATGTTGAAAAATACCTTTACACATAATTGGAAAAAGTAAAATACTATTAAATACAAAAATAATAATAAAGCCTCTTCCTTTTTGTCTAGATAATATTGGGACAGGCCTTGTGTCCCTATTTTCCTCCCCCCTCCAAACCCATTTATCCTCTGTCACCTAGACCACAGTAGATTTATAAATTTTCTCACTCTGAATTGCTTACAAGAGAATAATTTAATAGAAATCAGTATTAGGTACTGACAGTACCATATTGAACCCTGAGTAAAAAGCATATGCCATATCTGAAAATGGTAACCTGTTAACATAGTGTTCTGTTGTTGTTTTTGTTATTATTATTTTTCCTTTAAGAATAACCTAAGAAAAGCAGAGCCAAAATGACAGAGAGGACACATGCTTCATTCTGAGCTCCCCTACCACCCTCACTACTGATTACAAAATTCAGCCTCTGAAATAGTGCTTGACTGGTAGAATCCATGAATATTGGTAGTACAACAAATTAATAGCAGAAGATAATCTGGAAGGTTACCAGAAAAAGTCTGTCTTGATCAGGTGGGAGGAGGCCAGCACAGGCAAGGAGACAGAACATGGAGGTCAGCAACACTGAGTGAATGGGGTGGGGGGGGAAGAGGGGAGAAGGGAGGGTGCAGTCTCTGTGGATGGAGAATTTGCAGGGAAGATTCTACCACAGGTTGGTTGCTCTGCTTTGGGTGCAAAGCAGTAGATCAGCATAAGTTACACAAATGCAAAAGGTAGAGTATACCCCAAAACACCAGAGTTTCACAGGCCAGCAGCCTGGCCACAGTCACCCAGAATTGGGAGTGACTCAGCAGGATCACAGCGCAGTCACAGGATCACAGCACAGCCACACACTGCAGCACAGCTACTCTTCCCAGGGCAGTCATACTTCCGCAGCAGGGCTGCTCATCCCAGGGCAGCTGTTCTTCCACAGTGCAGCCACTCAACCATTCATCCCAGGGCAGTCACACTTCCACAGCAAGCCACTTTTTCCCAGAGTAGCCATTCTTCTCAGGGCAATCGATCTTCCAAAGTGTGGCCACTCTTCACAATCAGTTCACAGGACACCCACTGTCTGTCTGTCCCTGTTCTGTAGAGGAAGCTGGGAACCTCCTTTCCCTAAAAGCAGAACCCAAGAATTTTTTTTTTAAATGAGTAAAGCAAAGCAAGCTCTAACTATAGGTAACGTCTATACTAAAACAGAACAAATTTCCAACCCTGAGAAGACTAATAGCAAACAGTCTCCAGACAAAACTCAATAGGGTGATATAACCTGGTCCCCACCACACAAGGTGTGGGGGAAATTTAAAAAGAAAATTTAAAAGATCTTAAAAGAGAGCTAGAAGGAAAATGGGGAAAATAAAGAGAAGCTCTGCAAGAGAGTATGGAAAAAGCCATATAACTCATTAAAAGAAAAATTTGAAAAAGAAAACAACTCCCTGAAATGTGAAATGGAAAAGGTAAAGAACTCCCAGTGAACAGAATTAGTGAATTGGAAAAGATAAAGAACTCCCAGGAAAGTAGAATTTGTGAAATGGAAAAAGAAAATAACTCACTTTTAAAAATTGTGAAATGGAAAAAAATTCCTTAGAACAAAACAACCCATTTAAAAATTCAATTGGACATATACAAAAAGAATTTTTAAAAAGTAAATGAAGAAAATAACTCATTAAAAATCAGAATTCAACAAATGGAAATGAATGAGTTGATGAGACATCAAGAATCATTCAAGCAAAACCAAAAAAAAAAAAAAGAAAGAAAGAAAGAAAGAAAGAAAGAAAGAAAGAAAGAAAGAAAGAAAGAAAGAAAGAAAGAAAAAGTAGAAAAAAAATTTAAATATCTACTTGGAAAAACAACAGACCTGGAAAATAGATCTAGGAGAGATCATCTAAGGATTATTGGGCTCCCTGAAAACTTAAAAAATATTAAGTGCTCTTGGATAGGTTGAGCGAATATAATAAAGATGACAGTACTACCTAAACTATTTATTTAGTGCTATACCAATAAGACTCCCAAAAAACTATTTTAATGACCTAAAAAAATAACAAAATTTATCTGGAAGAACAAAAAAATCAAAATTTTTAAGAGAACTAATGAAAAAAATAAAAATCAAATGAAGGTGGCCTAGCTGTACCAGATCTAAAACTATATTATAAAGCAGCGATCACCAAAACCATTTGGTATTGGCTAAGAAATAAACAAGTTGATCATTGGAATAGGTTAGATTCATAGGACAAAATAGTGAATAACTATAGCAATCTAGTGTTTAATAAACCCAAAGACCCCAGCTTTTGGGATAAGAATTTGTTTGATGAAAACTACTGGGAAACTGGAAATTAGTATGGCAGAAACTAGGCATTGATCCACATTTAATACCATACACAAAGATAAGGTCAAAATGGGTTCATGATCTAGGCATAAAAAATGAGATTATAAATAAATTATAAGAACATAGGATAGTTTACCTCTCAGACCTGAGGAGGAGGAAGTAATTTGTGATTAAAGAACTAGAGATCATTATTGATCACAAAATAAAAAAAATTTTTTTTGATTATATCATTAAAAAGTTTTTGTACAAACAAAACTAATGCAGACAAGATTAGAAGGGAAGCAATAAACTGGGAAAACATTTTTATAGTCAAAGGTTGTGATAAAGGCCTCATTTCCAAAATATTTAGAGAATTGACTCTAATTTATAAAAAATCAATCCAATTGATAAATGGTCAAACAATATGAACAGACAATTCTCAGATGAAGAAATTGAAACTATTTCTAGCCATATGAAAAGATACTCCTAATCATTATTAATCATAGAAATGCAAATTAAGACAGCTCTGATATATGACTACATACCTGTCAGATTGGCTAGAATGGCAGGGAAAGATAATGTGGAATATTGGAGGGGATGTAGGAAAACAGGGACACTAATACACTGTAGGTGGAATTGTAAATACATCCAGCCATTCTGGAGAGCAATTTGGAACTATGATCAAAAAGTTATCGAACTGTGCGTTATTAAAACTGATACACTGATGCATTGTTGGTAGAGTTATAAATGGATCCAATTATTCTGAAGAGTAATTTGGAACTATACTCAAAAAGTTATCAAACTATGCATATCCTTTGATCCAGCAGTATTATTACTGGGCTTCTATCCCAAAGAGATCTTAAAGAAGGGAAAGGGACCCACATGAGCAAAAATGTTTGTGGCAGCCATTTTTGTAGTGGCTAGAAACTAGAAATTGAATGGATGCCCATCAATTGGAGAATGGCTGAATAAATTGTGGTATATGAATGTTATAGAATATTATTATTCTGTAAGAAATGACCAGCAGCATAATTTCAGAGAGGTCTGGAGAGATCTACATGAACTGATGCTGAGTAAAGTGAGCAGAACCAAAAGGTCATTATACACTTCAACAACAATACTGTATGATGATCAGTTCTGATGTTCATGGCTCTCTTCAACAATGAGATGAATCAGATCAGTTCCAATCATTCAATAATGAAGAGAACTAGCTATACCCATCAAAAGAACTATGGGAAATGAGTGTGGACCACAACATAGTATTTTCACTCCTTCTGTTACTGTCCACTTGCATTTTTGTTTTCCTTCTCAGGTTATTTTTCCCTTATTTCTAAATCCGATTTTTCTTGTGCAGCAAGATAACTGTATAAATATGTATACAAATATTGCATTTAACAGATACTTTAACATATTTAATATGTATTGGTCTAACTGCCATCTGGGGAGGGAGTGGGGGGAAGAAGGGGGAAAGTTGGAATAGAAGGTTTTGCAAGGGTCAATGCTGAAAAATTACCCAAGCATATAAATATTGTAAATAAAAAGCTATAAAAATGAATAACCTAAGAGAAAATTGCTTATTTTCCTTCTCTGGTTGTGGTTTATTAATATATTTTGTAGATGTTTTATTGTTTTGAGGTGGCCAGCATAGGAAGGGACTTTACAGTAATCACTCACTCCGTTTTGGGGTCTACCACACTGCATTTTAAGAGACAATATTTTGAATGGCCTAGAAAAAAAGATAGAAATTATCTCATGTCTAAAATGCTATTGCTGATCAGAAATAAGAATGACTTTTAAGAAAACATATCAATAATATCTGATGAGGAGAAAAAGATAGACTTACCTAAAAAGATATAAGTAGATGCCCAACAAACTCATCAATTATTTTAGATTTTTAAGCAATATGTACAAAAGATAAAAGCAATAGCAATAGCAAACATCTGAGATAAGCTACAACATTTTAGCAGAATCCTATAAAAATGATGGCAGGAATATTAAATGCTCAGAATAAGCTGAGGTCAATTTTTAAAATTACCTTATAGAAATCTTTAAAATTAAGATCAAGTAGCCTTCTGCAGGAATCTTTTCCCAGTCCCTCCAACTACTACTACCACCTTCCTCTCTCATGGCTCCTTTCCATCTACTCTATATTTATTTTATAAGTACTGATATATGCATATTTTTTATCCCTCTTTGGAATCAGGGCTGTTTTGGGGTTGTGTATGTGTGTGTGTATGTGTGTGTATGTACTTTCTTAACACAATTCCTTTCACATATTAAGTATTTAATAGATACTAGTTGAGGTGTGAATGAATTGATAAATAGATGAATGGGTAGATAGACATAAAACAAAATAAGTTTTTAAAGGTATATTTGGGAAAAGAAGGAGAATTAAAAGAGAGAGGCATGGCTTGTGGTGGATTGGAAGGTGCTAAAATATATTAGGAAAAATAAGTTTTTTTAAAATTTGTTTTGCTTCCATATTTTCTGGAATTTCCATATGGACTGAGAATGCCATAATAAAAATGGTAAATAAGAACTTAAAATTCAAAGTAAGTAGGAAGTTACTGAGAGTAAATAGCTATAATTCAATCCAAGTTTTTGTAATGAAAGTTTCATAGAATAAGTAATGAAAGAACTGGTATAGCCTTTGTCAATGACCTTTTTAAAAGACCATAGAACCCAACAGCAAGAGATAGAGAAATTCCATTTAAAATAATTGTAGACAAAATAAAATATTTGGATGTCTACCTGCCAAGACAAACCCAGGAACTATATGAACACAGTTCCAAAATACTTCTCTCTCAAATAAAGTCAGATTTAAACAATTGGAAAAATATCAATTGTTTATGGGTAGGCAGAGCTAATATAATAAAGATGACAATTCCACCTAAATTGGTCTACTTATTCAGTGACATACCAATCAAACTGCCAAAACATTTATTTTATAAAATTAAAACTATAGTCTGGCCTGATCAGTCTACACCTGTATTATTGAATTTAATTTTAGACTCTATATTTTAAGAAATATACTGCTAAACAAATGAGCATCCAGAGAAACAGTAATGAAAAGCCTTGAGACCATGTCTTATACAATTTAACCAAAAGAACAGAAAATATTTAGCTGGAGAACAAGTGAGTTGGAAAAGGGGAAGTGATAACTATTTCAAATAATAGTGTGGAAGAAGTACTGCACTTACTCCACTTGTATCCAGAAGACAGAACTAGGAACAATGAGTAGAAGTTGAAAAAATGCAAATTTTAGCTTGATGAAAGAAGTAGAGGGGAAGTATCCTAACAATTATTAAGTGGAATGGTATCCTTTGAAGTGAGCAGATTCTCCCTCTGTGAACATCTACAGACCAAGATTTGATAATGTGTTAGTAGGCTGTAAAGGGTTTTTTTTTTCATGTATGAATTGGACTAAATGACCTCTAAGATTTTGTGAGTTTTTAAATTATTTGATAGGCACAAAGCAATGCACAGAGATGAGAGAAAAAAATAAGGCATGTCTCAATGTTCTTGCTTTTCCTGGCCCTATCTCAGTAAAAAACAATGAAATGTAAAGTATAGAATAAGTTTCCACAAAAGAAAAAAATAGGACATGTAATATTTTTATTCCATGACTGCAGTTTTCTACTTATAAGACTATCAAGGTCTTCAAGGATGCTCTCAGCAAAAACAGGAAAAGAGACGTGACACTCGTGCTGAGAGTGCTGACTGTACACAAGCATAATGATTTCCATCAATCTCTGATGTCCCTTCAAAAGCCATGGACTTGTCCCGGAACAATACACCTGTCCCTAGGACAGGTACTGAAAAATAATTACATAGCCCTTCCCTGCTCTACTTCCAGATGCTCCACAATGGCTGCTAATAAAGATGCATGGCTTTTATGTCATCCATCTGTGTCCTGAAAAGAGACACAAAATTGTGTCTCTCCATTTACCCTGTTCTCAGTTGGGGGGGGGGAACGGGGGGGAATTATATACCTAGGAAAGACAATGGAACCTTTGTATGACCTTAGCTACATTCACTAGGTTGAAATATAAGTGCTTTTGGATCTGAAGTCTTCCTTTTTGCTTATACACATGATATTATATATTGTAATTTCATGTGCACATAACCCATCTAAATGATGCTAGTCCTTGCTAACAACCTTAATTGATTAATAGGAAGTTTGTGAATTCTGAGCCATGACATCTTTTCAGTTCATTTCATGCCATTTAATCCAAAGGATTCTAGGGATCCTAGGGAGCAATGAAATTTCTATAGAAATTGTCACAATAACTGAGTGACTAAGAACAGAATTTGACTTCCTTTTATAGTTGGGCATTGTGATACATGCCTGGAATCTATGGTTTTTGATAGACTAAGGCTAATAGCTCACTTGCGTTTAAGAGTTCTGAGCTGAGATAAGCCCAAAGACATTAGGATGTCCACAATAAATACAGCACTAATATAGTAAACCCCTAGGAGTTCAGGAGTGGGGAACAATGCCAAGGAAGAAGAAAACAGAAACAGTCCAGAAAAAGAAGAGGTCAAAACTTCCATGCAATCAACATTGGGTTTGAATCTATTCATGACTGATTCATTTCCATTCTGGATGAGATAGGGAAATAATACTAAAATAGTATACTGTTGTTGGTGTGTAGTATTTCCCCATGAAAAATATAAAATTACCTACTTTACTATGAAGAAAATATTTTCTAAAATACATAAATAGTCCCATTGTTTCCATCTTTATGTTTGATAAAGTCCAAATAGAAAAAGTCAAGGACAAGTCACTATCCTATTGTTCTTTTATATTTAATGTTGTGTGGTCAATTGAGCAGGTGGAAAAAACATCTGCTATTAAAATTGAAAAAGATTACTGAAATACAAACTGATCTTTCAAAAAATTATCTTTTGGACAACTCCAATGGTGGACAAGATGACAGGGATAACATGGGCCTTCTCCTGTCCCTACATGATTTTAATTTCTTCTACTAAATCTTTATATTTCAAAAGCATTTTATTCTAATTAGTTTGGAGATTGTGAGTTTGGTGTGTGGAAAGATTTACTAAGGTGATTTTCTCACATTTTTTGGATCAATGCTATGTCCAGTTGGTAAGGGAAATCGATCCATCTATGATAGTAAATGGTTCTAGAGCAGCTTATTTATTGAATTCTTTAAAATTTGGGAGGGTTTGCATTTTAGGATGGAGATTGTCATTCATTTATAAAGAATAGCCAGCTTCTGATACATAATCCTGGCAACTTAATTGACTTTCCAGTAATCAATACTTACTAAATTTTTGCAACTTGCCATGAATACTATATTGTTCGATTTCAATTATTTCCCTTCAAAATTGTTGTTGGGAGTATTATTTCTAGACCTCTAAGTTTAGTAGGATAGTAACTCCTGATGTAAAAATTCTCTCCACTGACACACATAAACAACTTGTCTAAAATTTAGTCTTAAAGAATTGCCTGAGCCACTGAAGATTTTAATGATTTGTCCAAGGTAACAAAGCTAATATATGTCAGAAGCAATACTTAACCCCAGGTCTTCCTCACACCAAGGTCAACTCTCTACCCACTATTCTATTGACTCTTCAACCATTACTATTGTTATCATTATAAATAGTGTTAGAAATCACATAAATGAGTTGTTGACAACATCTATTCTCAGACTTTCAGAGGAGATAATGTCTAATTAGGCCAAAAAAAAAGTGACCACAAAGGACAACAGAAGCAAATAATAAAGTAGAGACAGAGATCTAAAATGCTCTCAAGATCAGTGGGTTGACAAACCCATTTTTTTTCCAAGAGTCTCCTCTAAGTTTCATGCCCTAAAATTTCAAAGCCAAGCATCAATTTTCCCTGAAATTAATGAAAGGGAAATTTATACAAATTGCTTTTAAGACAGAATAATTCATTCCCCAGAGACAGAAGAAAGGAAAGCCAATTCTAGTCTCCACGAGATGATAAGGGACCATATTGCCAGTAAAAAGAGAAAACTTACAGTAGAGATCAGTTAAGACAAGGGAAGAGTTAATCTAGGTTCTAATAGCAAGGAGTTCATAGCCCACATGTGAAAACTGGCCCATTTATAACTTGACTTTCTTCACTCACACCCCCAAGAGAAAATAATCAAGAGAAATTCAAAATCATCAGAGTAGTGTCTCTGACTTCAGAGAGATACTTACTTAACTTTTCAACACAGTAAGATAACTTGTTCTTTTTTCACTGTTTTTCTATTTATAGAACCAAATAATAATAAAGAAGGGATTTTAGATCTTATTTCATCTCCCATATTTTATGGCAGAAGAAACTGATAGTTAAGTTTTCACACACAAAATAAAAACTGACCAATTTACAAGAACTTTCCAATGGATTTCATTGTTTTTTATACATAATACACTGTAGTTAGCTTCATATGGGTGTCAGGAACAGCCTGCTTTCCAAGTTGTTATACAAGAACACTAACATCATAGAATATTAGACCTTTGAAATCATCTAGTCCAACCCCTTCATTTTACACAGGAAGAAAGAGCTGCTTAGAAAAGAATAGTGACATTTTCAAGGTCATAGAATGAATGGGATTGATGAAATAAGGGCTGAGTCATTTAATTCCCATGGTATCATGCTGCCCAATAGTATACTGTTGGTTTTTAATGATCTATAAGTATATATATTTATTTTAAACTTATATAAATAAAGATGATTGATCAAGTCAAAGAAAAGAGGGGTGATCAAAACAAACCTGATTTTGATTTTAAATCACTAGGTATAAATCAGGTTTAAGCATTCCCTACCTCTGTGAATCTAGAAATGTCACAATCCCTCCAAACTAGTTTCCTTGTCTATAAAATGAGAGAGGATGGAGATTATGCAAACTATCAAGTCCCTTCCGTTTATAATATCACATGATCTTAGTAAAGAATTTTGTTGTTCAGTCATCTCAGTTGAGTTCAACTCTCTATTTGGGATTTTATTGGCAAATATAATGAAGTGGTTTACCATTTCCCTCTTTAGCTTATTTTACAGATGAGGAACAAACAGAGTTAAATAATTTGCCCAATGTCATATAGCTAGTAAATTACTGAAGCTGGGTTTGAACTCAGGAAGATACGTTTTTCTGTGCCACCTCGTCGCTATCCTTGTATAAATATTTCTTTGCAGATGGATCACTTTCCATGTATGGGAAATAATAAATACAAATGTTATCATCTCTAGAACACTTAAGTGAGAGATAGACTTTATAGATTACCCTGTTCACTTCCTGTTTCTTCTACTTCACAGAAATTATAAGAAGAAAGCTACTGGTTTTTGATTTTGGGATTCTCGTAAATTTGTTCATCAATATATATTCATTAAGCACCCACTTAGCACAAGGCTACATCTTAGGGATATAATCTTTTTAAACAAAAATCTTTGTTATGATGCTTACAAGTGAAATAGTGGGTGGGCATAGTACAAAGACAAAAACAGTTCTTATCTTCAGGGAGATTATATACAAATAGCTATGATACTATATAATAACTGAAAAGTACATTACAGGATTGTAAAGCAAAATATACAAATATAGTCCAATGGATGAAGAAGTTGTTACTAGAATTTGACTTTTTTTTGATAGATAGTAGATAGTAATGATAACTAAAGTTTGATCTGAGATGAGATTAGTTTTTTTACAGAATTCTGAATGAACTAATCAATAACAACTCACATTTAAGGTTCCCAAAGTATTTTTATTATAGCAAATCTATGTGTTGCTTCACAGGTAGTATTGAATAAAGGTACCATTTCCCATTTTGAAGATGAAGAAGATTAGAAAGACAGTGATATGGGGAATTGAGTGAGAAAGTACAGAGAGAAAGACCTATTGTGTGGTTACAATAGTCCAGGTGTCTGGCAATGAGCAAATGAATGAATATAGTGGCTATGGCAATAAAGGAGAAGAAATGGATGCAAGAAATGTTACAGGAGCTATATGAATAGGACTGAGTAACTGGTTGGATTTGAAATGAGGAAGTGGGGAAGGGAGATAAAGATAACACACTTTTTAAGACATAGGAGACTGATGAAATGATGCGATCCAAAGAAGAAGTTGGATTGTTGGGAAGAGAAGTAAGGATTATGAGTTCAGTTTTAGGAATATTGAGTTTGTGGTGCTAGTGGAACATTTAGATAAAAATATCTGGTAGGTTGTTTAAGATCTAGATCCTAAAATCAATATCAATAGGGAAATAGTATGACAACTTCTATTAATTGATTCATTTAAGTCACAAAAGCAGAAAAGTTGCTTAATATCATACACATCAATATCACAAGATAACAGCCCACTAAACACCTGGGGAATACCTTGTATACCCCAAAACCAATCCATAAAAATTTGCAAAGGTCTTATTGTGTGCAAGGCACTAAGAATCTCTGCAAGGGATAATAATGTTCATCAGTAAAAAAAAGTCCAACACACTCCACTAAATTACTATTGGCTACTGGAATAGACTACAAGAGCCCATTATTAATCTATAATTATTCACATAGTGGCTTGGGACTGGGGAGAATTAGGCAGAAAGAATGTAGTCATTCACATTGGAAGCCAGCCAGGATGCAGAGTTAACAAATCTATTAATAAAATGTAACTTCAGTAATTAAAGATACCCACACAGACATCACACATGCCAGAATGACATTTCATTAATAGCACTGTCCTGGCAGGTTGAAGTGTCCCTTTAAGGTTTGTAACAGCCACAAGCTGCTTCCTAGGCATGCATCTTAAAATAACTATGTCATTACAGAAGCATTCCACAACTACCTTATGCCAGCTCAAGGTTTGTTACTTTTGGAATCAAATGAAATAAGAAGAATCAACATGACCTCAGATTTTGTATAAGAGAACGTGAACATTTTCTGAGGCTATGAAGAATTTCACAGCCGTGAAAGTAGATCCACTGTTTCTGGGATGGCTGGCCTTTGCTAGTAAGGATCATATAGTTTTACAAACTGAAATGACCAGTAGATAGAGTGTTATGAAAGCTGCAACAGTGGTAAGACAAGTTCTGCTGCGGTAACCTCAACTCAAATAATACAACCTGATAGGAATCTGGGGAATATGATATGGTTCATGCAGAGAAATAAGGATTAAGTTTCACTGGGCAAACTACTGGCTTGTCTCAGAACTTCCCAATGAACCAACTTCATAATTCAAATGAATTAGTTACATCAGCAGACAATATGACAGTGTTTAGGAAGGGGTCTGAAAGACACTTATGCAGTAAAAAGATCAAGAGAACCATAGGAGGATATGAGTCCTGATACACCTCTGTCTCATTAGAAAGAATAACATTTGTAATACCACTGGAAGCTTCAACCAATCAGAATCCACCCCTCTAACTTCTAAGCCTGTCAGAAAACCACACACTCTATGGTGGCAATAGCTGTCTCAGCAGCAACAGCAGCTGCTTCGGGATCTCAGGATGGAGACAGTGAGAGGTGATAAACTGATCAAAAAGAGATTACAGAGACCCTTTGCTGACATTGGCTATAGATAGTACTGATTGGTAATTCTGGGTCACTATTCTGAAGTGGAAAGGAACACTTGTAGGAGCCAGGGGTGCAGGTCACAGTTTTAAGGCTTGTGACTGAATGGGACCAGTGTCTGAGTTCTAGTTTTCCCGAGTAACAACTAGAACTCAGACCGTGAGAATAGTAATCATGTATCTCTGAATCATATCACCTTGGAAGCATCAAAAACTTGCAGATCTCAAAAAGTAGTTTTGAAAACAGCAACACGAAAAATCCTGAAGATTGGGACAGTGCTTTCTCACACCTAAATTGAGAGTAGCCCAATATTAACATAAAGTTCAAAATCAAGGAATAGGCTGGAAAAATAATTAAATAACAACAACAACTACAATAAAGAAGTTGACCATAAAAAGCTACTACAGTGGAATGGAAAACAAAAATGCAAACTCAGAAAAATATAGCAATATAAAAAACAAATATGAAAAGCCTCAAATAATACTAATTGAAACCAAACCCAACAAGAATCCTAGGAGAAGCAAGATGAACACAAAGAGACATGGAGAGACTTACATGAACGGATGCTAAGTGAAATGAGATCATTATATACTTCAATAATACTATATGAGGATCAATTCTGATGGAAGTGGCTCTCTTCAACAATGAGAGCATCCAAATCAGTTTCAATTGATAAGTAATGAATAGACCCAACTACACCCAGTGAAAAAACTCTGGGAAATGAGTGTGGACCATACATAGCATTTCCACTCTTTCTGTTATTGTTTGTTTTCACTTTTGTTTTTTTTTTTTCCTAAGATTATTTTCACCTTCTTTCTAAATCTGATCTTTCTTGTGCAGCAAGATAACTGTAAAAATATGTACACATATATTGTATTTAACATATACTTTAACATATTTAACATGTATGGGACTACCTGCCATCTAGGGGAAGGGGTGGAGGGAATGAGGGGAAAAGTTGGAATAGAAATTTTTGCAAGGGTTATTGTTGAAAAATTACCCATGCATATTTGTGTCAATAAAAAGCTATAATAATAAATTTTAAAAAGAATCCTAGGAGAATTAATGAAAGAAACTAGAGAAGTAAAGGAAAAATTGAAAAAAGGAATAAAACTGGTAAAAGAAAATTATAAAAAAATAGCTTGATAAAAGAAGCACATAAAATACTGAAAACATCTTAAAAAACAGAATTCCACTAATGATAAAAGAAGCATAAATCTTCACTGAAGAGAGTTCTTAAAAAGCAGAATTTAACATATAGAAGAGATATAAATGTCCATTAGAGAAAATAGTTCTTTAAAAATTAGAATTGGGCAGCTTAAAAGTAATAATTCCATGAGACATCAAGAAACAATAAAACAATGTTTTAAAAATAAAGAAAAAATGGGAATGTCTCATTAAAAAATAACTTACATGAAAAATAGATCAGAGAAATATATGTTAAGAATTATTGGATTACCTGAAAGCCATGATCAAAGAAAAAACCTAGACATCATACCTCAAGAATATATCAAGGAAAACTATTTTGATGGCTTAATTTCAGAAGATAAAAATGGAAATTTAAAAAATCCACTAATCACCTACTAAAAGAGATTCCCTAACAAAATTCTCAGGAATATTATAGCCAAATTCCAGAGTTCTTGGGTCAATGAGAAAATGTTTCAAGCAGCAAGAAAGAAATTTATATATCATGGAGGCACAGTCAGGATCACACAAGATTTGGTAACTTCCAGGTGAAGGAGCAGAGGACTTTGAATATGATATACCTGAAGGAGAGAGAGAGAAAAGGAGGAGAAGGAGGAGGAGGAGGAAGAGGAGGAAAAGGAGGAAAGAAAGAGAAAGAAAAAGAATGAAGAAAGAAGAGCAAAGAAGAAGAAAAAGGAAGAAAAGAAAGAAGAGGAGGAGGAGGGAGATAAACAGAAGCAAATGGGACAGAGGAAAGCATACAGTTAGCAATCATAACTGAATGTGAATTGAATAAATTCACACATCAAATGGAAGCAGATAGCACGATGTATTAGAAACATTAATCCAACTATATGTTGTTTATAAGAGTCACACTTGAAACAGACAAACACATATAGAGGATGGAGCAGAATCTAATTTACTTCATATCAACAACTAAGTATAGCCAAACCTCAGTTTGGATCATTCCATCCATTCATTGTCTTCAAGCCTACACATGAGCTACCAAATGATCATGGAAAAAAATCATGCAATCATTCTGACAAATTTATGTTATGTAATCTCAACTAGGTCCTCACTGCTGCTAGGATATCATATCATACCTCCCTCATCAATTCAATATCCCACTCTCCGCAAAGGCTCTGCCAAATCTTTTCACATCTTAATAGCCTACAGAGGCAGTCCATTTCTCTTTTGAATAACTAATTGTTAGGAAGATTTTCCTTTCCCACATCTAAAACCTTTCTCTTTGAAACTTCCACCCATTATACCCAGTTCTCTTCTTAAGGTCTAGTATAAGAAAACTATTTCTTTTTTTTTTAATAACTTTTTATTGACAGAACCCATGCCAGGGTAATTTTTTTTTAATTTTAATATCTTTTTATTGATAGAACGCATGCCAGGGTAATTTTTTACAGCATTATCCCTTGTATTCACTTCTGTTCCGATTTTTCCCCTCCCTCCCTCCACCCCTTCCCCCAGATGGCAAGCAGTCCTTTACATGTTGAATAGGTTACAGTATATCCTGGATACAATATATGTGTGCAGAACCAAACAGTTTTCTTGTTGTACAGGGAGAATTGAATTCTGAAGGTATAAATAACCCGGGAAGAAAAACAAAAATGCAAGCAGTTTATATTCATTTCCCAGTGTTCTTTTTTTGGGTGTAGCTGCTTCTGTCCATCTTTGATCAATTAAGGCTCTCTTTATCGAAGAGATCCACTTCCATCAGAATACATCCTCAAACAGTATCGTTGTTGAGGTATATAATGATCTCCTGGTTCTGCTCATTTCACTCAGCATCAGTTCATGTAAGTTTCGCCAATCCTCTCTGTATTCATCCTGCTGGTCATTCCTTACAGAACAATAATATTCCATAACATTCATATACCACAATTTACTCAACCATTCTCCAATTGATGGACATCCTTTCATTTTCCAGCTTCTAGCCACTACAAACAGGGCTGCCACAAACATTTTGGCACATACAGGTCCCTTTCCTTTCTTTAGTATCTCTTTGGGGTATAAGCCCAGTAGAAACACTGCTGGATCAAAGGGTATGCACAGTTTGATAACTTTTTGAGCATAGTTCCAAATTGCTCTCCAGAATGGCTGTATGTGTTCACAATTCCACCAACAATGTATCAGTGTCGCCAGGGTAATTTTTTACAATATTATCCTTTGCACGCACTTCTGTTCCGATTTTTCTCCTCCCTCCTTCCACCCCCTCCCCCAGATGGAAAGCAGTCCTATACATGTTAAACATGTCACAGTATGGATACAATATATGTGTGCAGAACCGAACAGTTCTCTTGTTGCAAGGGAGAATTGGATTCAGAAGGTAGAAATAACCCAGGAAGAAAAATAAAAATGCAAATGGTTTACAAGGAAAACTATTTCTTTTTCCATGTGTAAGATCAAATTTTTGAGGACAGATACCATGTCTGTCACCGCCTACCATTCTACTTCCCAACTTGTCTTTTCTCTAGATTAAATATCCTCAAACCTTTCAATAGTCTAATTTTAAGTCTCTTTATACTCCATCTCATCAGTGTCTTTCTGAGAATATGTTACCCAGAACTAAATAAGCATATATTAATTTCCTAATACGAGATAAAGTCCCTTTGAATACCAGGGATCATGATAAAAAGATCCTATATTGACAAGACAATTTAAATTCTATTCAACTTTGGCAACAAGGACCCAACTAACAATACATGAGTTATTGCTGTTACTCAGCATTTTTTTTTCTATGATTTCTCCCAAGTACAAGAATTTCCCCACCATAAAAAGCCTATTCTGTGTTCTTATAACAGCCATAATTTGCAAATCATCATTTTTAACTTTGTCCCAAGAAACCAGCAAGAAGCCAAGGAAACCAGGAAGTCATGAAAATCAAAGAAATTGAAAAGGAATAACCAGGTCATGGAAATCACGGAAAACATGGGTCAGGAATTCTAGAAGTTCAAAACAATAAGAAAAAAATTCAAATTTTCTTTGTGTTATATATTCCAGAAGGTCTGCAAGGCAAGTGAAATATATAGCATATCAATCATCTGTCATTTTTAAATTGTGGGAAAAATCTGATATGGTAACTCCATAAATGCAAGTCACAACCTTCCAAGTCTTCCTCGTTCCAAGTCTATCTAGTACTGCTCTGCATCATGATGCCTATCTACTGCAAATAGATATTTCTTTCACTTTACAGGTAAGGAAACTGAAGCATTATGAAGTTAACTTTCCCAGAGTTACATAGAAAATATCAATGCTAGAAATTAAAACCTTAGTATCATGAACAATATCCCCAACAGCAGAACATAGTACTTAGCCTGATCTTCAGACAAGGATTCCTTTCTCTAATGACTCTTTTTTTGCCTCCTACTGGAGTCAGAAGCTGAAGGACAAGGTTGGATATTCATGGGTTCAAAGAGAAATATTTGCATCTTTCAGAAGAGTAAAAAAAGCATGACTGCAGGGACATATTTTTTCAAGTTAAGAAATCCCCAGCATGTGTGGTAGTTTTTTGATTAATCCTTACCCATTCACATGTATTATATACTGAAAGAATGACAAGTGTAACACAGATAAAACAGGACAAGTCTCTTTCTTACATTGAGGTACCTAGGTAGAACACTGGAAAGAGGACAGGAAATCTCAGGAAGATTTGAGTTTAAGCCCTATATTAGATGCTGCATCTCTAACCCTAGAAAAGTCATTTAACTTCTCTCAGCCCGTGTAAAATAAGTTGTTGTGAAAATCAAATAAGATAATAGATGTAAAGCACTATGCAAACATTAAATAAATGTTATTATTCTATATTGAGACAAGTAAATTTCATCTTGAGGGATGACTACTTGAGATCCCATTTACCAATGGCTACTTTCACTATGGTGTGTGTCAACAACGTAGGAAGTCATCTCAGGTCACCAAATTTAAAATCCTTTTTCTTTCACTAGTTGCTCTTCAAAGGAGCATCTAGATTTTTCAGACTGTTTTTCAAGAGATTGTCTGAGAAGAGATTGCATGGACTAAATCATTCAGGCATTTGGAATGCCAGATTTTGCCCTGCTACATCTGTCCATATTCAACTACAACTTCAAAGTTGGTTTGCTGCTCTGAGTTGGTTTTGGCAATAGGTTAGTGATAAAAAGAAAAAAAAATGGACTAGGGCTCTGTACAGACACATTTGTGTAGTCTGCTTTGGATAAAATTGAGCAAGGACTGTCCAAATGCAAAGTTTCAAACAATTTGTACAATGTAGATATACAATCTGCTCCTTCATTCTGAGACACCTAGTCATGAGATGGATTTTAAATGTTAGCATAAGCAATTTTCCATCCTCAAGGAAGTATTAATGACATGAATAGAAATTATGTGTAAAAGTTCCTATCTCTAGATAGATTGTCATATAATCTCTCTAATTTAGACTAATGAGAGGAAGGATTTGTTTCGATAATGAAAAGAATTCATGATAAGATATTTTTAAAAATAGAACTGGCATTTTATTAATATATATAAAACTACAGTATGCAAACTCCAAAAAGTATTATTTATGAAAAATTCTTAAGACTATTTTAAAACCATAGGTACATATATTTTAGAGTAAGAAAAGTACATTGAGATTACCAGATCCAATCTTCTCATCTTATTGACAAAGAAACTGGGTGAGGAGGGGAGTAGTAATGTGTAAGGTGTATTGGTGGCAGAACTGAATTTCCTATCTAGTGGTTATTCCTATATGACATAAGACTTCAAAGTGACAAAGTGATGAATAGGCAAGAATTTTAAATCATATCAAATGTTAAGATTTGGATATTTCTAAATTGCTAAGAGTTATCTCAATTTAGTTAAATGGCAGTACTATTCATAGTTTAATTTATTTTTCATAGGGAGTAAAAAGTCAAAATCAGGCCAGTCCAAGTTGTATTTTGCCTCAAATTAGTGAACTCTTCTTAAGATGGTTCTATTTTTACAACATTCTCTAATCTCTAAGTGGTATAATACTCAGAGAGTCCTATTAACTATTCACAAACTTAATACCATATTTTCAGCCTCATATCATCTTATCATCGTCATAATCATCATCACTAACATTTATATAGAATTTTAAGGTTCACAAAGTACTTTTACAAATATTAATTCATTTTAATCTCACCACCACCCTGGGAGGCAAATTTTATTATTATTATTACTTTATATTTTAGTAAACTGGGACAGATGAAGGTTGACTTGCCTAGTAAATATTTCAGACCAGACTTAAGATATGTACCTGACTTGGAACCCATTGATCTATCCACTGAACCACCCAGCTGCCAAAGTTAAGAGAGACCTTTCTCTTAAGTTAAGAAGACTAAAGGAATCCCAAAATGATGAGTGCAACTGTAGCCTTTTTGTTGAGGGAAGAATAATGCAAACTCTTATTAGAAACAGAAGTATATACACATATGTCTATTATAATCAGGTCTTCTTGTTTTGTCCTGAACAAAGTCAAGCAAATAATTAACAAGCATTTATTGAACACCCACTATATTCTGGGCATTGTGCCAAGTGTTGGAGATGCAGAGAAGGGGTGGGGGGGAGAATGAGTGAGTCCCTCTTCTAAGGAAGTTTATGTTCTAATGAGAAAATTAGCATGGGATAGCTAGGTGGTACAGTGGATAGAGCACCAGTCCTGAAGTTAGGAGGACCTGAGTTCAAATCTGGTCTCAGATACTTAATACTTCCTAGCAAGTCACTTAATCCTGATTGCCTCATCAAAAAACAAAGAAACAAACAAAGAACAAATATAGTACATGTAAAATATATACAAAGTTAGATACAAGAGAACTGTAAAGGGAAAGATACTATAGGCATGGGATGGATGTAAGGGACCTGAAAAGTCCTTCTGCAGAATTTTACTTGTGTCGTCTTACAGCAAATCGGAAATGCCAAGAGACAGAGTTGAAGAGAAAAAATATTACAAACATTTCAGATAGTCAGTATAAAAGTATAGAAAGAGGATATGTGTTAACTGTAGCACATAGGACATAGGACAGTTTGGCTGGACCAAACATAGAGAAGTATAAGAAGCCTGGAAAGGTAGGTGAGAGTCAGTTTGTAAGAACTCTAAATACAAAACAGAAGCTTTTACGTATAATTCTAGAAGTTTATTGAGTAGGAAAATGGTCAGACCTCTACTTTTGGAAAATGACTCTGGGAGCCATATGGAGGACTACTTGGAGTGAAAAGAGATAAAAGCAGGAAGTCCAATGGGGAGTCTATTGAAATAAGCTAAACAAGAGCTGAGGAAGGCGTGAAATAATATTTTGGCTGTATGAGTGGAGAGAAGGGAATATGTCCAAAAGATGTAGAGATACAAATGGCAAGACTTGTCAACTGATTGAATATGTGGGGCAAAGGATAATAAAGAGTCAAGTATGATACATTTACAAACCTAAATATATGGAAAGGTGGTCCTTAATAACAATAGGGAAATGCAAAAGTGTGAGGATTTGGGGAAATTTAAGTTTTTGACATGTTGAGATGCATACAGAAAATTGAATTTGAGAAGTCCAGTAGGAAGTTTTTAATGTAGAACTGGACCTCTAGAGAAAGATTAGCAGTGAATATGAAGAATTAGTAATCATCAGCAGGGAAATGATTGTTGAACCTTTAGGAGCTTATAAAGTTGTCAAGTCAGAAAATATAGACAGAAAAGAAAAAAAGACCCAGGATAGAATCTAAGATGAACCCAAGTCCCAAAAATAGAAGCAAGTTCCAGAGCATGAGTTGTGTTTCCAGTCCACAGTCACTATTAAGGAAATTACTTTTACAGAGGAGTCAGTCATTCCCACCAAATGCCAACTAGTTGCCATTTGTGGAGTAGGCAAGCCACCCTTGATAAAGCAACAAGCTTCTCTGAGAAATAGATGGCTAATTGTGCCAAATAAGTCAATCACCACCATCATCTCTAAGATGCCAATGAAAATATCCCAGGATCCTGAAAATAAGAATGTTCTGAATAGCAATGCCCCCTCTTGTTTTCAAGTCCAGATACACAACCAGAATTTAGTGGAATCATCACTGGGAAGAAGCGATCCACATTCCTATCCACCATAAACATCATCTGCTAATCAACTGCTGCTAATGGGTAGATAAGCCTAAGAGCCCTGGGAATGGTAGAAATTCCCCAAATCATTGGTTCTGTTTCTAATTCAAGCCCCCAAAGCCATCATTCAAGGAAGCAAACCCCACAGAAATGTGAACTGACAATTGTTTCTTCACGTGCTATAGACACAACTACTGAATACTCAGGCGGGGGGGAAGTTTTCATCACCAAAGTCCTTGGCATTGTCAAGTGATTCGGGATGAGAAAACAGTATGATTTGTTTAGTGGAAATGAAATTAAAGACAAAATCTTACCATCTGCTTTGTTGCTGTACTCTAAGGACCATGGGGCCTTTTCTCCCCTATTAGGATGTGAATGCTTTGAGATACCTTGTCTCACTTTACATAAAGTATGACCTTAATAAATGATTTTTTTTTTCACTCAGTCATTCATTCAAAATAAAAACACAGAAAAGAGGCAATCCCTGGTTTGCTTGCCTGGTTTCCTTCCTTTCTTCTTGGTTTTACCAGTTAAAGCTGAATATCTTTCTTTTTAAAAAGAAAAATAATGATAGCTAAGAGTGACATAGCACTTTCAAGTTTATTATGCATTTTACACACATCATCTCTTTTGATCCTCACAACAACCCTATGGGGTAATACGGATATTAATATCCTTATAGATGAAAAAACCAAAGCTGGCAGAGTTTAAGAAATTTGCCTGTGGTCATACAGCTTGTTATTGTCAGAGGCAAGATTCCTTCCCATGTTCCCACTGACTCCAAGTTTAGTCCTCAAGAACAAAATAATTCCTACACATTCTTGTGCAAGCTATGCTTCATCATAGCCAAGGCTGGCTAATGCCCAGAGAACCTCCTATTGCTACTCTAATGAAAATATAGAAAACAGTCATCCAGGAGAGAGGGCCATATAGAGGTCATTGCTAGTAGACACTAGTTATTAGTAGCATTACTAGTTAGCTACTTTCATCTTCAGGAAGGTCATATTCTTCTGATACACAGCTCCATACTTAGGCTGAGAGTCACACATTGAAACATGAAAAGATTCATAAAGATCATCCAGTTCAAAGACATTACTTTATGCATGAAATATGATGGAACTTTTTCAAAAGAATCTACTTCAAGTCACTACTCCATATCCTTAAGGCACTGAATGATATGGGACCTGGATAATTGAAATAACATACTTATGACCATAGCTGGTTATGTCCATGCCATTTTACCAGCTCATAGAAATTGAGACTTTTCCTTTATTAAGAAAAAACAAGAGAAGACCATTTGGCAAAGATATACAGGTATGGGAATGGATCGAGAGTGAAGGAGGCTAATTTTTGAAGCAACTTCACTTGGCTCTAGAATAGTCTTATACTTGTGAGATATAAGAAAGCATTTTTGGTCTCATTTAAAATAATGGACTACTAAAAGGCATGGATACTATTATCATGAGTATCATGATTATATCATGAATATTATTTTTTTCTCTAAAGATAGCAAGTTCTCTGAGAACACAGTCTTATTTTTTATTTATATTTCTAGCATAGAGTAAGTGCTTAATAAATCCCTTTTCATTCATTCATTCACTCATAGAGTATTATTTTGTCATACATTTTCCATATATTATCTCTTAACTCTTCTAAGAAACCTTGTGGTGCAGGTGCATTCCTTTTTGTAGATGAAAAAAATTGGGTTCAGAAAGGCTAAATGACTTGCCCAGGATCATATTGCAATTTTATGGTATAGAACTTGAACTTAGATCAACCCAGCTAACTCTTGTATTTACATTGTCCCTTAGATAAAGTGCTTTAGGGAAAAAAGTGGGGTAGGCAGGGGACAAACATATATAATACCTATTTTATGCCAAGTACTTTTATAAATAAGATCTCATTTGATCCTCACAACAACCCTATGAGGTAACTATTATTATTATCCCTATTTTACATTTGAAGAAACTGAGGCAAACAGGTTTAAATCTCTTGCCAGAATTCCAAAGTCTGTAAGTGTCTGAAGCCAGATTTGAACTTGTCTTTCTGACTCTAGGCTCAGTGTTCAATGCACTTCAATAATTACACAATCAGTTTCACAAGAAGACACAGTCTCTCTGTGAGGCACTTCAGGGGCAGACTTATTTTAATACATTTTATAAGCATAAGCAGTTGAAACATTACAAAAGAGAATGTCATTTGGGACTATTCTGAGTTCCCAAGGGCAATAGGCAGCTTTAGAAATGATGAATTGTGAGATTAAATTCTTGTTAGTGTTTTTTTTTTTCTGATAAATAGCATATTATCGGTAGATTTATCATTTTAGTAGCTTTGTATCATTAACTAATGGTTAGTTGCCACTGGATGATTTTTGCACATGATGTGATGGATCCCCCTATAAAAATTTATCTGTAGAAGACATGACTGTATTTTCAAACTTTCAAATTAGGAATCTATCATGTCTGGAAACCAAATAAATAATAAATGCCTTCCATAGTCCATATTCAATAAATTATGAGATTCCAAATTAAATTAGCAAAAGGTGATTTTTAAAAATCTTACATTAGGGACCTAAATAAAAACTGATAGTTTGGTTTTTAACTTATGTAAGTGTGTATCTAGTATGATGCCAAAAGTTAAAGTTAAGGAGAAAAATTTGGTTCATTGGTGACATTCTAAGGATTAAGTTTTCATACTTTAATTGCAACGTGGAGTTGGGATTCATAGGTTTGATTTCCCAAAGCCTTTTGGGATAGCATTATACCAAATGGAGACTGATAATACCATAGTAAGGAGACAAATAGGAATTCATCATGCAGATCCAAAACAAAAAACGATGTGATATAAGCTACCCATTATGAACTTCTCCTTGTGAACTTCAGCAGTCTACTATGTAAATATGTAACAATGAACTTTAAAAGATGCATATCATTTGCTCACTAGTCCATAGCACATAAACACATAATTAGCTTCTTGAACATGCCTTTGGGGGAGGCATCTTAAATATATGTATTAATTATTTGATATTCTGTCTATTTACAGGCCCTTATGTAAATATTGAATTAGGGACTTTTTAAGATGTAGAGAAGTTGTTTGTTATCTTGTAAAAGTAATTGAGTAAATACGTAATTAGAGCTTTTAAACAGGTATTATATACTCAGTAATCTTTAATGATCCTTTGTATCATTCTAACATGCTGTGTCCAGACTTAATTAGAATTTAAAATTCATGGATCATTGACTGAAAATGCTGTAATTGGACTGGGCATATGTAGGATGTCCAGCTCATCAGTGGACTAACTAAAAATAATTATATTAGAAAATTAAACACTTAGGTTTTTTTTAAGTTTACACTTATTTCCTCTGTTGAATTTGTTTCTTCCTTTTTCATCTGCCTTGTTATTTCTAATTCTGTACTGTTTTTTGCTTGTTTGTTTGTTTTACAAACCCGTGCTCTATATGCATTATAGAGTGATGCTGTTTTTTTTAACTATCTTTATTTATTTATTTTGATCAAGTTGAATCACCCCTAAATTAAAAAATGCAATGTCTTTGTTTTTTGCTCAACCAGGGAAGTAAGTCTCATGCTTAATCAACAAGCATTTATTGGATGGCTGTTCTGTGCAATTTTTCAGCACTAAGACATAAACATTCCCTCTTATCCCTGAAAATTATTTGTGACTATATCCATCTCAGAAGTTCTTAAAAGAACATAGGACTGATCATGAGAAGCAGTGGGATCAGCCTCTATAGCTCCATCCAAAATCTAACAAGCTGAGACAATAGAGAAATAAATTGAAAAACTGCAAAGAAAAAGCAAAAAGAAGACTTCACTGTGACAAAGAAAAGAGAGATAAAAGAGACTCATCAGTTCCCTACAGGCATCTCAGAGAAAAAGACATGTGGGCAGAAATGGGTGGCTGTAGCCATTTCTTTAAGGACTAAGAGTTCCAAAAGATAGATGTATTCTTTCCTCAACTTGGCCTCCCGAAGTCTTTCCAATAAAATACATTATAATACCCTCTACTTACTTTAACTAAATGTTTCTTATATCCTGAACAATAAAGAGAGCAAGGAATCAGCTAGAGACAAACATAAATTTAAATAAAGACATAGAATTATTTTTTGCATAAATTTTGTATAAATATTAGGATTTTTCCCAACTAGAGGATCTGAGCTATTATGATTATTCTCCTAGTTTTTTCATTTGATAAAATTTCACTTGATAAAAATATCATAAAATAATAGAAAAAGATTCCACATGGACTTCTTACATTTTGTCTAGGATAAAAACATGAGCTAATTATTATAATAGGGTATAGCTGATTATATCTCTAGAAATAAAGCAATTAGGAAGGGAAAGGGCAGTGAGTAGTAATGGGTAGCTAACTGGATTATTTGTGATACTCACAACTACCAATGTAATATACTTCATAAATTTTTGTTGAATATAACTGAATTGCTACAAGAAATATTTTTTTTTCCTAGAGGAACTTATTGTCTAGTTGAAGAGGCAGGCCATGCAAAAACAGACTCTAAAGTAGTGAGTCTAGAATATATGTATATGTGTGTTTAAACTAATCATAACTCCTTAAGCAATGCAAGGTAGTAGTTAGATTGTTGAACTTGGAGTCAGGAAATCCTGGGTTCAAATCCCACTATCATGTAATGACTACGTGACTATGTTCAAATTACTTAACTTCTCTGAGCATCATCTATGAAATAAAAAAATTGGACTAAATCATTTCTTAGATTCCTTTCATCTCTCAGTCTATGACCTCATGAATTATAAATCCAAATGAGTGCTCTTTTCTCCAACTAATCATCTCTAGAGGCTATACATTCATAGAAATGATATTGCCATTATGTAAAATATTTTCAGAGCCCCATTTTAGGAATAAATTTTCCTCAAAATCTACACAAGTCTAAGCTCCTGGAGATCAGGTTTTGTGTCTATATTGGTCATCTTTGCCTCTCTAGTGCATGTACATTATCCTTAAATATTGAACAGCTACTTAGATACTATTTGCTAAATTCAATTATGAGTGACCCCCAAAAAAATTAGTATCACTTCTCTATAATAACATGTGTTCTTGGACCAAAGCACCACTGCTCAGAATGATTACTAACCTCATCCATGAAATTTAACTCCAAATGATTTTGACTATGCCCCCAAAACAAATATATCACCCTCAAATGACTAACAAGCAAGCAAGCAAACAGATACAAGTAAAACATGATGAATTTAGATGTAGATTTACACTACTAAAAATAATCAAAAGGCATACAGCTGTGGAGCAATTCCCAATGAGGGGTTCTGCAAGAGTTTTGCATGGGGATCACAATGCCAGAATAAATGCATTATTTTCACCAAAAGACTATTTTAAAGGGGATGATATTTACTGACATATAAATGTTGCTGCATCTGCTAAAACTGAAATCAAATAAAACTTTAAAATTAAATATTAAATTTCACACCCAATCAATATATATTTTTAAAAGATACAAATGTATCATAAATGTTATTGTGTGTGTGTGTGTGTGTGTGCGCGCGCGCGCACATACTTTTGCCTCATTAAATACCTGGCTTTCTTTAAGACTCAGCTCAAATGCCATCTTCTGTTATTTGCCAGCCCTTCCAATTTTCATTGCTTTCTCCATCTAATGTTATCTTATACCTACTCAGTATTTCTCTTGAATGCATCAATTTATATATATGTATTGTCTTCTTCATTATAATATATCCCCCAGGGACTGGTTTTTTTTTTTTAATATTCCCCAGAACTTAAGCAAACTGCCTGATACATAGTAATAAGTACTTAATAAATGCTTGTTGATTGATTTGGCTTATGAACATTACAGATAGAGTGTTAGAACTTTGAAGATTTCCCAGAGATCTGGCCTCCTGCTATAATCATGAGTACCTGCAGAACTCTGTCTTGCCCCATGGAAAAGTAAATATCTATTAGTATTTATTAGTCCATGTTAGAAAGACTTCTCCTTAAGCGTATAGGGAAAATATGTGGGTAGATCTCAAGTCACACGCTAAATATGCCTCTCTCCAAACCTACGTTCTTCATCCTAAGAAATTATTCCCATTCTCTTAGTCTCAATTCTACTATTCATCTTTTTTTTTTCCCTTAGCCCAGAAGCCAAGTCAAAAAAAGGACTGACTGATTCAATGAGAAGATCTGGAAGAATATAATGTACTCCACTAGTAATTAGGATCAAGGTCTCAATCATAACATATAATAATAAGGATTAAAATGATGATATCTTTCATGGGTATTCATCTTAGGCATTTTTACATAAATATCTATATATTTATTGCCATTCCCATCTCTTTGCCTATCTCTATTGCTATTAAAGATAGTTTTATAAACCTTTAAAAACCTTTATAAACAACTCTACTTGCAGAAATGGGTAGAAAATCAGATCGTTCAGGAAACATTTGGTTGGGCCAATACTTTGCTGCCAAATCTTCTACTTTGCAATGTCATGAGTCAGAGAACTGGCAGTCTCTGGGTATCCATGTGGTCTTAAGACCACCTTGGTTGCCAATTCTACTAAGTAAATGGTACCCAACCAATTCAATACCCACTTCTCTGGGAGAGATTGTTGATTTGAACTGAGTTTTTCTCTGAAAAAAGAAAAAGACATGTAAACTTTCTTTAAAGACTTCAGTTCTTCCCTTTGGTTAGGAGGACATATGTTTCTTTAGGGAGAGAAATTTCTCTACCTCTCTTAGATATTCTCCCTTTGATTTGTAAGTTATATTTGTCTCGGGGAAATTATTTGTCTATCCCTTCAATACAAAGAGGTATTATGTACCAAGCTCTTTGTAAAAAGCAGACAGTTTCTCAGGAGCATGCAGAGTCAACCAATTTCCCTTGGAAAATCACTAAACGATGTGCAAGCTAGCTAGCTCCATTGTACCTTCCTCTCTTCCCCATTCCAAACTATGTCTCTTTTGATAGTTATAGGGTCTGAGGTACATGGGGCATAGTCACCATTGAAGTTTGTGGTACTACATGTGTTTCAGAAAGACTAATAAATGTTTTTCCTCAACAAAGACCTATGCCAGTCATAGAAAATGATAGTTAGGAAACTCACCATTATCAATGAATGCAGATACTATTTAGTTCAACCTGAGAATATCTCAAAATAGGAAAGTATCTCAGAATTTATCCAGTTCAACTTAAATCGACATAGGAATTCTTTGTATTGTTGTTGACGTTCAGTTGTTTTTCAGTCATGTCCAACTTTTTGTGACCCCACTTGGAGTTTTCTTGGTAAAGATACTGAAGTGGTTTACAATTTTTTCCTCCAACTTTTTATATAGATGAGGAAACTGAGTCAAACAATTAAGTGACTTATTCAGGATCACACAGTTAGTAAATCTCCAAGACCAGATTTGACCTCATAAAGATTAGTTTCTGACTCCAGGGCTGACACTGCACAACCTAATTATTTTTAGAATTAATTAAACTTTGCTGTTTGTCCAGAGCAAGTTCTCTGTTTCTTGTCAGCTGATGTTTTTGTTGTTATTTGTTCATGTTCTTTTTCATGTCTGACACCGTGTGTCATTTGGAGTTTTTCTTGGCAAAGATATTAGAATTATTTGCCATTTCCTTTTCTAGATCATTTTACAGATGAGGAAACTCAGGCCATTGGGATTAAGTGACTTACCCAGGATCACACATCTAGAAAGTGTCTGAAGATAGATTTTAATTCAGGAAGATGAGTCTTCCTGACTCTAGACCCAGCACTCTATCCACTGAGCCATCTCACTGCCATATTCTTTGTATACTACACCCTCCCCCCAAAGCAGCTATTTTTCTTTCATTGAAGATTTTTTAATAAATGTTAATTCCCTTTCTCTCAAGATAACAATTCAACTTTTAGACAATGTAATCTGTTAGAAAGATTTAAGATCACCTTAAGAAACTGCATCCTGTGGTCAACTTCTATCAATTCCTTTGGGAGCAAGCATAAAACATATAATGTATTTGCAAAGAGATAGCACTTCAAATTATTGCATTTTCCCTTCCCCCAGTTTTCTCTTCTCTAGTCTAAATATCCTCAATTCCTTCAATTGATCCTTGTGCAGTATGGTTTTAATCTCAACACCATCCTCTTCCTTGGGCACTCCAGTTTATCAATGGCCTTCCTAAAATATGACATCCATAATGGATCACAACACTCCAAATGAAGTTTGACCAGGGTACGGTAACAATTTTCTGTGTTTTGGACAGAAAAATTTTCTTTAAAGAGTCTTAGTTAATACTACCTTGTTTTGGCTGTTATGCCACACTATTAATTCATTGAACTTGCAAGTGACTAAAAAAACCCTGAGTCTTTTTGTTCAGTAATTGGTATTTGGCCAGGCTTCTTCCATCTTGTACATGTGCAGCTGATTTTTTTTTTTAACTCATGTAACACTGTGCATTTATTCCGATTAAATTTCATCTTATTTTATTTAAGTAGTTTTTACTAAGTATCTACAGGGCATATGTTGTAACTTCCTCTTACCCCAAATTCCTTTGTTGGTTTATACTCTGGGTGTGATTAAATCGGAATGTTCTTTTGGGGTGTGTCTTTGCTTTTCTAAAAAGAGTTTCAGAAAAAGTAGGAGCAGATGTTTCTAGCCTCAAACAAGACAATGCAGCCTGGTGAATAGAGAAGTGGATTTAGAGTCAGGAAGACCTGGATTTCAGTCCCACTCTGATATGTAATAGTTGCAAGACTATGGCCAAGTCAGTTAACCTTTCTGTGTCTCAGTTTTCTCATCTGTAAAAAGGGATAATAATATTTATAATACTTACCTCAAAGAGTTGATATAATACGTAAATGTGATCAATAGAGAACAAAAATCAAACAAAAAATTGATGAAGGGAATGAGACAGAATTAAGTGATTTTTCATCTCTTCATTGAAATTTGCTTCACACACATTAGGTCAAATTCTATTTCCTAGGAAGATAGACAATAAGCATAAGACATGCTACTTGCCATCGAGGAGTTTAAAATCTGGTTTTCACTGAAAATAACAAATAGTATGTGACAATAGAAACAATCGAAATTTGTGTAATACTTTAAAAATTGCAAAGCACTTTACTCACATTTCCATTATCCTATCATAAGAATGCTTTGAGGTAGTTATTATATATATTATTCCTACCATTTTAAAGAAAAGGAAACTAAAGCTCTGAAAGCTTAAATGATTTAGCCATGTGAACACAGCTACCAAGTGTCAAAATCAGGATTTGAACTAGTCTGTCTGACTCCACATTTAGAACTCCATCCATTGTACCATGCTAAAGGATTAAATTGTACTACATAATTTATGTTCCACAATAGTAAAGAAATATGTTATTGTGGGATGAAAAAAAAATAGATTGTGTAAACAATCACCTATATGGCTGACAAATTTAAGTAGGAGTTGGTTATATTGCTATGTCAGTGCAGATTGTATGATTTGTCCTAGTATTCAAAGAGGATCATCTACTGTATATTCATACTAATAATGAAGTTATTACTGTTACCAAAAAGATTCATTCTCACAGTATTCAATAAAATTAATTTAGAAAGGTTCTTAGGTCAGTTACCATAATACTATTTTTATTTTATCTATAAGGTCCTATGGACTATTGCACAGATGGATGAAATGACTGCTTTTTATAGTGGAGTAACAGTGTTATGATGTAAGGTCACTTTTTATAGACTGACTCAAAACAACCTCAGGACAGCTTGAGCTGGAGACAGGATGAGGATGATTTGTCCCTAGCTATGTTTAAATCTCAACTAAAATCTCTTGTTTTACTGGAAGTTCAGCAACCTTTACCAATTCTACTGTCTTCCCTCTGTCAATTTTTTCCTATTTATTCTGTTTAAATATTGTTTTGTATATATTGCTTCTTCATTATATTGAGGGTAGGGATGATTTTTTTGCCTCTATTTATATCTCCAGCACTTAGTACAGTGCCTAGCACATAATAAATGCTTAATAAATGTTGATTGATTGATTGATGTATCTTATCCCCTTCATACATGATTTTGATACCTTCTGCTAGATCTTTATTATCTTGAAAGCTTTGTGTATCATTTTACTTGAAGATTATAAATATTTTACATGTTAACATGTATTAAAAAGGTTGTTCTTTAATTTTTATAGCTAAATTTCATATCTAGTTTATTATAGGCCACAGTTAGGTCTGTAATGATTATTTTGTTCCAGTACAGTTTATTAGTTAATTTCTATAGGTTATTTTGATGTTTATATGTATAGATTGGGGATTTATCATTTGTTGGTCCATCAAAGATAAGTTTCTGATTATGTCATGTTTTGCTATATTTTCAGAAGGTGCTAAATTTCCTCAACCTCCAGTGATATGTTGCATAATTTCTTGAATTTCCTGTATGATCTACATTGATCAGTGAAACTTCTCTAAAGATCGCCCTTCTTTAATTTTTATATAATTAATATGGTCCTGAATTGCAATCATAAATCCTTCTGTTTTCATGACTCAGTTATTTATCTAAAATATCTTTATCAACATGCTACTCACAAAAATCATGCAGATATTGGCCATGGAAGGCCTTTTGATTCCATTTTTGGATTTTAACCATTTTATAAATTCCATCTAGAGATAAAACATTTCTATTTACATACAGGAAATCACATGGTTGGTATGCTCTTATTATCAACCTTTCTTATTGCTTTGTGAAGTAATGTTTGATTGGTCCAAAAGTATACATACAGGTTTTTTTTAACCTTTCCATCTGTACTCTAAAAAATGTATATCAATCTTCTTTCTTTTTGACGAAGAAATATTCATTTTTTTCAATCTACTTCAGGGCCGTGTTCTCTTAAAATTATATGTGTTTTTTATAGGATTTTCCAAATTTATTACAGTTCATTTTGTGTCTTCAAAGGTACTCATTAATATAATTATTGCATACATGTTAATTACTTTAAATAAGTTCTCATTCAGCTTTAATTTCTCTTGTCATATTCAACCATTTTCTTTTTTTTTTTTTATGTTCTTATACAACATATCTTGCCTGAAGCAGGCAAAAAATTTTTTGTAAATATTACTTTCATTCATCAATGTGACCTCCAAATTCAAGTTCACAACTTTCAGTCCCTATGGTTCTTTGCATATATTAAGAATTTTATACTTAAAGAGTCCAAATGACATTTTTATATCATAAGAGAAAAATTCTACAAGATTAAGAAAGTATTGTTTGTAGAGGGGATCACATATCTTGATGCTAAAGAAACATAACAAGTGATTAATAAAATGTTTTTTGTTAGATTGTCTCTTTAATTTAGAAGCTATACTCACTTTGATTTAGAAGAGGTGATAATTGGTTGAAATGCTATGCTTTATAGGAATCATTCTTGCCATTTTTCTGGTGTCAGTATGTATTAAAGAGAATTTTTTTTTCACATGGACCACAAATATTCTAGCATATTTTACTAGGATCTATTTTCCATATGTGAATTATATAACTAAGCCATAAGTATAGAACTGCAACAATGGCTCTTTAATATTAAAAGTATTTCTGACTCTCCTAGATTTCACCCTATCAGTTTTGCCCAGTGCCTTTACCTTAGAATATCTCTCAGATTCTTAGAATTATTTACCTGTAACATCCTGCTGTCATGCCAGTTATTTTCTCCAATTGATGAGTTCCGTCTGGGGCTTCCATTTTGGATTTGGGCTCAGCCTAGCCATATTCCAATTCCATCACTGTTGTGCTTATGAATCTTCAAACTTTTTAAAATCATCTTCCCCATTAGAATACAAGCTCCTCAAAGACAGAGACTATAATTTCTTTTTGCAACTATCTTTCTTTATGACTGTCTTTTTTTGTACTTGCATTTGAATCCTCACCACTGAATATATAACTAGGCACATAAGTACCTAATAAATGTGTGTTGCCTGCTTGTCATAATTTATGGTATTTGGGGAAAGCTTATTCAATAACTATTGAATTTATATGAAGTTGCTCCTTTCACCCTTGGATCTTCTTAGTATTTGATTTTTGTTTCTTAGACAGTATAATTTATTATATGTTTATAGATTATTTTCCTATGATTCAAATTGTGAATTCTTTGAGTAAAGCACATATGAACTCATATGGCTTCTATGTGAATGGGATTACTGTCATTATTTTCTTTTGGTAATAGATTTGTAATTCTTCTGTTAAGAAAAGTAAGAATCTGTTTTACGTCTAAGGGGAAACTAGTAATGTGCCAGTCCCTCCAGGGAATCTTTCACAACTCCCAGTGAAACTATATATAGACCATTTTTATGAACCTCTCTGATGCATTTACATAATATTTTGTATTATAACTATTTGTTCATGTTATAGTATCCTACTAGACTATAGGCTGAATGAGATCAGGAAGCAAGTCTTAATTTGTCTAAACTTTGTATCTCCCAATGCACAACATAATATTCAGCATGTAGTAGAAAGTTAAGAAATGTTTGTGAATTGAATTGAATTGAATTTGTTGATTTCAGCTGCAGGCAGAGGTAGATCCAGTGTACTACAAGAAATTAGATTCCTGGCAAAGTCTCACATATGCAGAGTAAATAAATAAAATTAAAATGCCTCTCCTATTTTTTCTTACTTATGTAATAAACTTAAGTCTCTTAGCACTCATATTCAGTCCTGAGATGTTCTGTTCTTTTTCCAAGTAAAACACTTGTTACTTCTATATCATGAAGTTTGCTTAATCAACAGGAATATTTCACCCACAAAAATCAATGAAACACTTTGAATCCCATAGTACACGTGGTTTCCCACAGCATATTGCAAAAAAGTAGCTCTAATTTTAAAAATCCGAGTTTTTCTTCCAGCATGGGGCTTTGCATACAATGGGAACTTCACAAGGGTCTGATTACAAAAAAACAGTTTTTAGCCATGCTTCTGTTTGGTTTCTAAGCTTTCTCACCCAACATAACATTTCTCAGATTCAGATTCTGAAAGCAAACTACTCTTTCTTCGCTGAAATCAGAAGGGAACTACTTCAGCATTTACATCTCAGATGAAAGAGATTTCATTTTTTTTTAATGTACAGTTTGAAGACTTAAAACTTCAAATAATACATGTCATCTTATTCTTGGCTTTATTGCTTTTGAATGGTCACTTAATGAAGTTGAATAGCTTAGAATAAAGCCTGTCCTAAAAATAAATAAAAGATATTTGATTAATCTACCAATCAAAGTTATCCACCAGCATCCTTAGGAGGTTCTTCATATTCCCTGCTAATAAGACCAGAGAGTTTGGTTGCTTTGCAGCAGCCAATAACTAAACATTCAAAGTGATGGGATTCCAGTTTTGCACAGAGAAATTCTTAAAAGCAAAAGCAACCTTTAAAATGGCTCCCAAAATTTAAATTAGACTTCTGAATTCTTGGAATTATCACCAGTCCAAGAATTCTAATGCTACTACTGCTGGGACAATTTGAGTTATATCACTCAAAAGTTATTCTGACTGAATATTAGAATACTATTATTGTATTTACCGAAGATTACAAAGTCAGAGCCATCCTCAACACCCTCATTTTTCCTCACTTTTCATATCTAATCAGTTTCTAAATCTTTCCATTTCTAACTCTACATTATCTCTTTCATGGACCACCATTCTTTTCTCTCCCTCCCTCTATTTCTTTCCCTTTTTTCTTCCCTCTGTTTCCTTTTCCCTCTCTTACTTTCTCTCTCTCTCCCCCTCTTTCCCTGTTTCATATTCCTTCTTCTCCCCTCCATCTTTTCTTAAAAGAATGTAGTTCTAGAAATTACCCCAGAAATAATATAATCCATTTTGTAGATGAAGAAATTGATATTCAGAGAAGTGAAATGGCTTACCCAAGATCACACAGATGAGTATCATTTAACTCTTAATTAACTCTGGAGTCAATGATCTTGTCACAATATCACTCTATGTACCATGATTTCATTTGCTGCAACCCTATCTATTCTCTAAGACCTGAATTACGGAGGAGAGGGCCCAGCTTTGTTTTAAAAAAAATCCACTTCCACATGATTCAGATTTAATATAGTATTTATGAATATTTGTTTCTGATTCTCTCTCCCATTGAGCTGAAACAGCTTTTACACCTCATAAAAAAAGGAAATGAGTTAGAAGTGGGCAATATCATTTGCCATCTGTACATAAGAATTCTCTCCCTATATAGGAAAGCATCCTAAAAAAAAATCTTTCAAGCCATTTTTACCTACCCCATTCCCTTACTCTCCTCATTCCCATTTTCCAAAGGGAATAGGCCAAGGCATCTGTGGTAAAGTCACCCTGAAAACTAGGAAGCACAGAGTGTCTTGTGAGATCTAGCAGAATTTCCAGGCTGGAGAGGGATAAGTCTGGATAAGCTTCAGCTAAGCATTCAAATTCCTCATTCTTTTATCTCCCAAGCATTGAATCTTTTGATCTCTCACCCATTACTTGGGCTGCTTTGGACAAAAAAAATCCCTTAGTACATTCAAAATCTGGATATTTTATGAAATCACTGACTAAACAACACTCACAAAAGGACACTGAAATTAGCAGCCTGATGGCAGGGCTGCCAAAGGATGTCTTGAATGGCCAAGATATCTCCTGCCAGCTAAAATGCCACTTGAAGCAAGCATAAGGGAGCATTTCATGGGCAAGGGCCAGTGCTCTTGTGTGGGCTCTAACTTACTATATCTTGTAGAAAGGGAGAAAGAGGTGTGAGATTTCCCCTGAACTTTATTTCCACTCACAGTGTGTGGACTTTCACTTTGGACTTTCAAATCAGAATCCTGATCAGTTTTCATTGTCTCCTCATTGGATCAATGTGGATCACCTATACTCCAAATTGAAATCTGAATCTGATGCTTCAACAGCCTACTCAGCAAAAGAAAAGGTGGCCATCTCTGAGGTCTGAACCTCCCAGCTCAACATAAAAAGCAGGATTTTACAGAGCAAGGATTAATTGTGACTTTACAGAGCAAGGATTAATGGAATGAATCACCTTCCTTCCCCTAAAGGTTTGCCTCGGCATGTGATTCGTGCCTGCTAAGCTGGTATAATGATGAACAATCCTTTTTATTAACGTAACTAAAAATAGAACCTGCAGTAAGACCTTACATAAACCTGAAAGAACATGTGCCAACTTAAGGCCAAATCCCCAAGAGCTTTTGAAGACCATGAGACACTGACATCTAATAAACAAGCTAACCATTTTAAAAACATAAAAGGATCCAAAATCTTTCTTCTTTCTGTCCTGAAATGAATTGAAGCACTTATGTTTTTTTTTTATTTTAAATTTTCAGCTTTCATATTTCTAAAAGAAGTGTCAAGAGAATTGGTAATGTGCTGTGGGTTCAAATCCCAGTTCAGCCAGTTATTATTAAATCAAATTGTTAGCCTCCTCTGGGTCTCCTTCATTTCATCATCTCCAAAAAGAAAGTCTTGAACTAGATGACTTTCCTTCTTGGTCTATATAGGTCAGTCTCTTAGAAAAACATTTAAAGATTATAATTTTCATGTTGTAAATCTTAGCCCAAGTACTACTTCTATCTTGATCCCTCCTGCTTGGCATTCTCATTCTAGAAATAATTTTATATTTTACATTTAATTTTCTATGTGCATGTTATTTTACCCAAAGGAATTATAAATTCCCTGAAGATAGTGACCATTTCATTGTTGTCCTATTTCCAGTGATGGCTTGCTGGCATAGTCTGGTTTTGTTCCTGTTGCTATTGAATATTTTTAGTCATGGCTATCTTTCCATGACCCCCAAAGGGGTTTTCTTGGTAAAGATACTGGAGTGATATGCCATTTCATTCTCTAAATCATTTTACAGATGAGGAAAGGGACTTGCCCAGAATCATACAGAAAATGGAATTGGGTTAAGTAAAAAGGATTTTTCTTTGAACATAAAACATGCATCCAAAAACAGCATAAATTCTGGAAATGACTTATTTTTATGCATGTCTAAAAATCTAGAAATTTAAAAAACCACATTTATAATTATTATTTAAAATTCAGTTGCTTAAGAACATTAGAGGAGAAAAATATAAACCAACCCTTTATATTTATTATATGATTTTCAAAAGCCAAAAAAAAAAAAACAAAAGAAGTGAAATTTGGGAATGAATCATCACTGTACAGTAATAGCTAATAAGTATCTGAGATTGGGTTTGAACTGAGATCTTCCTGACTCAAGACTGGGCATTGTATTTACTACTCACTTCACTACCTGGGCATGTAAGAAATCCTTGATATAAGTGTTGAATTGCTGGAAAAATTGAAATTCATTCTATTTCAGCCAAAAATTATGTTAAATGTTAAAAAGCAGGCATTTCATCAAATGTGAGCCAGCTAACGAAAAATTTTCATATATTACTATTATAGTTAATGCAGTTATTGTTGTTTTTAAGAGCAGCTGTAATGATTCAATTGATACACTCATGTAACCCTGAATCAAACATGCTCATGAGAGGAAAATCAACTTAGGAAGAAAGGGGGAGAAATTAAGATCACAGAACAAACTACATCTATTTCATACTTATAAAGAACTACAATCAGTGAGTTCAATAGCAAGGGATTTGCAGATAATTTTAAAAATTTATTATGTATTGAGATAGGCCTAAAGAAAAGAAGACAATTCAAATCCAGCTCAAATATTGATTAGTTGCATGTCTCTGGGCAAGACCTTTAACTTGTTTGCCTCAATTTCTTCCTTGTAAAACAAGGATAATAATGGCATCATTAGGATGCCCAAGATTCTTGTGAGATTCAGAGATAATAATTGTAAAAGCATTTAGCACAGTGCTTGTCTCATATTCATCACTACATAGTTTATACTAATAATTTATATAAATGTTTGTTTTTGTTGTTATTTCTCAAGTATTCTTGGTTCAATATGGCCTTTGATTGTAGTTACAGTCAACTAGAAGGCATTTGTGTATCAGAAAATGTTTTAGTTTTCTATATTAGTCTGAAAGAATAAAAAAGGAGTATCCTCTCTACCAAGTCTTTGCTACTGTCAAGATGAGTTGTCTTTTAGGTCTTGAAATGACTGAGTTTATTATTTCACTTAGAAGATGCCTACACAAGGGAGTTTCTTTAATTGTGTTTTATTTTAGGTTTAGTTTTTAAAAGTTGATTTCAGTGAAGCAACCAGGTATTTTTGGGGAGAAAAAAAACACCTAGTTACTAAAAGGATAAAACAAGTGGTACTAGTTGGTACACTCACTGCTCAAGGGTACTGAGGAACCTATTTGTCAATCTGATAACATGAATAAAATGCTCTATTACCTTCTCAAGACATATGTCCTGGATATAACAAAGAACCTTTCAAGACTTGTCAGAATGGTTAAATACAACTTCCTTCTGATTATATACATGGGCAAAGCTGGTACTATCAGAAGGAATCTAAAAATATTGCTAAAGATTATTATATAGTATTGGACAATAAACTGAACCAGATAAAATTCAGTCTTTTCATAGTTTTTGCCCAGCAAATACTTAATCCTAAGAAGGAAAAAGAAGTTTTGGAAAATGAACCATTGGTTAAGAATATGGTATCTAAAAAGGAGTTTGGCATTTTTAGATCAGGGGTCAAAGGGAAACATGAGCTCTGACCAGGGATGGCAAATAAATAATAGAGGCAAATAAAAATGAATTTTCTTTAAGTCTTGCAGATCTAATCAAAGGATCTTTAAAACTAAAAGAAAGGGGGGAGGGAGAGAGAAGATGAAGGAGGAGGAGGACTGCTACTAGACGACATCAGAGATTGAAAAATATAGAAAAGACATCATTAGGGATACCAGAATTTTTCAGCATACAAAATCAAAGAAAAGGACCAGCAATAAAATTCGTGGCACATAATATACACAACAAACAAGTTAAGTTAAAAATAGTAATACAAGAAGAGAAATTTGACCCCATAACTATCAGTTAAACTTGGTAGAATGAGCCATGACAAATGTAGTTCTAGATCTTCAAAAGGACAAAGGCAGAAAAGGGGACATTTCAAGGGAATGTATGAAAGGATATGGAACATCACTATGTGTATGTGTATATGTGTATTTATATATACACATATATGTATATGTGTGAATATGTATAAAATATATTCATATTAGAAAATCTAGGAAATATAAAGAAACATGGTGGAAAACATTGGGTAAAGACTAATAGAAGCAGAATCCTAAGAGATATCATCTTCAAAACAAATGAACTTATAATTATAGACAACCTAGACAAAAAAGAGGGGAAGGAATCCTAGAAATAGATTACAAGACTAACAAAAAGACACAATAAAGCATTTCAAATATTTAAACATTAAGAGCATTCTCTCTTTGTTGTTCTCTATCTCTCTCTGTTTCTGTCTGTCTATTTCTCTCTCTGTCTCTCTTTCCTTTCAACTTCAATCTTTTGTCCACCACTTCCATCTGAAAAGTTAAGCAGATATTAACTTTTAAACTTATCTTAATGATAACTTTACAATTCAAAAGAATCCAACAATAGGATTTTCTATGCTGTCTATTTTTATCAGTAAGAAGGAATTGGTTGCTTGAGCAGTACTGACGGAAACCTTTTGGGAAAGTGACTGTACTGCCTTATAATTTGTGATGAAGAAGAAAAAAATTTTACAAAATCCCTTTAGCACATGAGATTTTAGTAAGGAAAAAAAATTCAAAAGACTTGGAGAAACACCTAGGCAATATCCCATGACTCCAGTTCTATAAATTTAGCCTAGGAAGGACAGGAAACTCTCAAGAATGAAGTAATAAAGAGAAAGAGAAGCAGTTGTGACACTGAGAACAATGGAGTTTTGGGTAAAAACTGATGCTTTTGCCCATGGAACTCCTCAAACAGATTAGATTTTTTTAATGGAAAAAAAAAAGGAAGCTAAGGCAGTTAATAGTAAGTGAATAAAAAAGTATAGCATGGTTATAGGAATGAAGAGAGTACTAAATCTAAAAAGGGACTGATCCTGATAAAGAATGTTTTTAGCTATAGAAGGGGGTGGGACAGAAGGTAGTATTAAAAATGGGGTCACTACTGCAGATGAATGAAATGATAACAATGGATGACAGAGAGGAGGCAGAGTTATATAATTTTTTTTTGCTTCTACTTTTACTGATAATTAGAATGATCTTAAGACTGGAAAAGACAAAACAAAAAAAAATGGCAAATAAAAATTTGATGTCAAAGATTAGGAAAAAAATAGCAAGAGAATATCTAATTGCCCTTGATCAATTCAAGTCATCAAGACCAGATAAACTATATTACTGGCTACTGAGTAACTATTGTCTCTTTGAAAGACAGTAGGGAATAGAAGAGATGCTGGAGCTCAAGAAAATCAGATGTCCTGCTTTTCAAAAGGGAAGTTAGAAAAGTCAGAAAATGTAGGTTAATTAGCTTAACTTTGATAGTTTACAAAATTATATGAGATATCAATAAAGGAAAAGAAAGTACAGATGTAAAAAATAATGTAGGAATCACACAAAAATGATTTCATAAAGAACAGGCTACATAAGACTAAACTCAGGTCCTTTTTTAAATAAACTTGTTAGAGTGCTAGGTCACAGTTTGTTTTATCTAGATTTTAGCAAAGAATTTAAAAACAGTCTCCCACAATGTTCTTGTGGAGTTAATATAGTACAGTTTTTGATAGTACAGTTGACTAGATTCAGAACTTACTGAATGGACAGACCAAATGAATAATAATTAATTTATAAATAATGTAGAAATAATACACTTCAATAGAATATGAATTCCTGAAGGGCAGATACTGTCTCACTTTTATATTTGTGTATTCGGTGCATGGTTCAAAATAGATGCTTTTAAAATGTTGAGTTAAATTGACTTCAATCCTATCTTTTAAATATCAACTTTGATATTAAATCAAACTTTGTTTTATCAAAGGTAGCTACTTATTTTACACATTAGCTATGAACAACTTGTGGCAGAATTTAATCTTATAAATATTCTTCTAATTTAACATTTTATATCTGTGGAAAATAAATATTTATAACATATTATGTATATATGCATATATATGTGGATGTGTAAATGTGTGTATATATATAAGTATAAAATTGTATATTAGAAATAAATATATAAGATATGAATATTAAATTGCATGTGTGCATAAATATAAAAATTATATAGAATTATATATAGACATATATAATTGCAGGTTTTCTACTATAACAAAGTCCAAAGTTAAAATCCAATCAATAGTTTGGTGTTTTATTGTTGATGTTGTTGTTGTTGTTTAGTTTGTTTGCAATACCATTATTGTCAGACTTCATGTGAATATGATAACTCTCAGCTTGGGTCTTTTAATGAGGAAAACGGCCACCTATTTTGTGTTTGCCATGATCTACACCAATGATCAGTTCTCATGAATCACCATTTAAACAATAATGGTGATAGTATAAACTGTCACCTATTCCTGAGCCAGAGACCAGTTCTTTATGATGAATTGGATATTGCCTGAACATCTGTGTAAACAGTACAAAGTTAATCCCTAAATATATAAACCATTTGGAAGGGGAAAAAAATAGTCAAATTCAGTCTAGCTGCAGAACATAAACTCCCTGAGGACAGGGACTATATTTTTGCTTTGTCTCCTTTGTCCCACTGCCTCCTACAGTACCTTGTACATAGTAGGCATTTGACAAGTGCTCCTTGACTGCTTCATTTTGAAAACAATCATTTTCTTAACTTCCAATGAAGAACTAGATTGTTAGAAATCTTAGCCAATAATTTGAAAAGCCATGGAACTGGTTTGGAAACAAACAAAAACATTATCTTACCACTAAAAAAAGTTTTTAATCATCATTTGTCAGAATCTAGAATCCTTTATGCTGCTGTTGTGTTGTCTTTTTTTTTTTTTCAGTCATTTCTGGATTGAAATGTGACCCCATTTTCGAGTTTTCTTAGCAAAGAAATGGCTAGTTTGCCATTTCCTTCTCCAGCTCATTTTGTAAATGAGGAAGTTAAGGCAAACAGAGTCAAGTTCAGGGTTACACAGCTAATAAATGCTGAGACTGGATTTGAACACACAATATTAACAGTTGAATCAGAGGCCCAGAAGGATAACAAAATTTAACCAGAGTCACAAAGCCTTAAAAATGGCATAGGCAGGATTCAATTTCAGATTTTTTAACACCAACGCAATTCTGCAAACATTTATAAAACACTATGTTAGTAGTTGAAGATACAAAGTCAAAAATAGTGAGAGAGCTTTTCCCCTCAAGAAGAATTCTTACTACTTACATTGCTTCTACATACATTCTTTCTATGATACATCTAAAATTCTTCACTGATATTATCTGTGTGAAGCTAGAACCTATGTCTTTCTTGCTGACCCAACTTCCTTTCAACATTAGACAGGCATCCAGACACAGTTTTATTTTTTTTAATTAATTCATTTTCAATTAACAAGTATTTCCTTTCTCTTTTGTATTCTTCTCCTCTCACCATTGTACCGCAACAAAAAAGAAGAAGAAAACCCATGTAACAAAGATATATAGCCATGCAAAACAAATTCCATCATTGGATGTATTAAAAAATGTATTTCTCTATCTTGACCCAGAGTCTATCACTTCTGTGTCAGAAGATGGGCAGTATGTTTCATCAGCTCTCTGATACCCTGGCTAATCATTGCATTGCTAACAATTTTCAGATCTCTATGTCAGAAACAGAGAATTTCAAATAACATTAGGACTTGGCCCAGAGCTAGAAGTATCCTTAGAAATCACAGTCTAATTCCTTCAGAAAGTTGTAGCCAAAAGGAATGAATCAATTTGTATGGTTACCCAACTAGCAAGTAGATCCAAGATGTCAATCCAGGTCTCCTGAGTCCCCATCAGTGCTCATTCTGGGACTCCATACTGCCTATTTATGTTAGGGAGACAGAAGAAATAATGTTTACTTGATGGTGTGCTCATTTTTAACTATCAGCCTACCATCATTCCCCATATATAACCTGAAATAAAATCAGAGAGCTCATTTTAGCTAACAATATTTTTCTATGGTCATGAAGCATAAACCTTCTCCTGGGGATGCTACCTTTTCCTTTTCTGGAAACACATTCTTTCTGGGCCAGGGTCATCAATAGCAAGAATTTCAGGACAGATTGTTGTTCAGATCTTGTGTAAAAGGAACTGGGCCAAGATGATTTCCAGGAATAGCCCTCAAAGATATGCATGCCTTCTTTGCACAAGGCTGGTTAAATATAGAACTATATTAGCAATCAATCAACTTTTTTTTAATACCTCCCATGTGAGAGAAAAAAAAATCAGTGTAATAAGTTTCATGGGGATTGCAAACATAAGGTCCTTAACCTCAAGGAATTTATAATCTAGTTGGAAGACAAGACAAATAAACATATATGAAAAGATAATATACAGACATGAAGAGATAAGGAATCCTGTAAGGTAGCAGAAGATGAGATGAATGACAAGCAAGTGAAACAGATTGGAAATGTAACTGAGAAGGGAGAGTTCACTGTAGGCTAGCTGAACTCTTTTCAGAGAAGGTAAGATGTGACCTTTCTCTTAAAGATTAAATAAGAGTTATGTGAGCAGAGAGGGACAGGAAGAAGCATGAACAAAGACTGAGAGGAGGATAACAGTAGGGTATATTTGAGAGACTGTAGGAGCTAGGCAATCTGGAGAAAAGAAATGCTTGATGATACACATGAAAAAAGATGTGACAAGATGGGAGAAATCATTGGAATTATGTAGCATTCATTTGAGAGAGTGATAGGTTCAAAGTCAGGAAACCTGGGTTAGTAACATCCCCTCACACACTCAGCAACTGTGGGACTTTAGCCAAGTCACACAAGTTCAATCCTCTGTTAGGTGGAATGGGAATAATAACACTTGCACTTTTACAGAGGAAATGTTTCATAAAATTTAAAATGCTATAGAAAGCTAAGTTCTTATTATTAAAGATATCACAGCATAAGAGATAGAATGGTCTTCATAGCCAAAAAGAGTTGGGTCCAAGTCATCTCTGATACAGAATTGTTGTATAACACTGGGCAGCCAAGGTTACATTTTTAAGTTGCTGATTTGAAATAGGAAGTTTCTATACCAGCGAAATCATAGATCCAGTCCCAGCCTTATTATTGTAAACACCTTTATTTTGAGGAAGACTACATGGGAGGAGAGGCAGAGAAGGGTAAAAATGCAGCTAGACCTCCAGCTTTCATATGTCACTCCTGGTAAATTTGCATAGCTAATACAGCCATGAGAAAATTAATAGGAGCCTGTTCTAGTCTACCAAGTACATTTTCCTGGATGATTAATTGGCAGTTCTCTGGCCAGCCCCTGAGCCTGACTAGAGGCCATACCCCTTGATGTACACCTGCTATCAAGTGACTGACTAATGGTAGAAAATGGATGTCTTCCTTTTCTTTTCTTTTCTTTTCTTTTTTTTTTGCAGCTATTATTGTGTTTTAAGAGAATCTTCCTCATCTAAGGCATAAATGTGAATGAACTTCTCTGCTGTTTTAAGCCTTCACGGAAAAACTTCCCACTAAAAGCAGACTCAAGGGAAGGGAATGGATGTACTTTATAGAAAAGACTAAAAGGTACATGGTACATGGCACATAGCACCTTGGGACATGATTTCCCTTCCTAGCTTTCTCCACAATGTGGCTATCTAACATATTAACTCACCATCACAACATTCAATTGGAAAACTGCTTATTAAGTACCTTCTGTATATGTTCAAAGATAAAAGTGAAAAGAATTGTCTTCAAGAAACTTGAATTCTACTGAGGGGGAACAGCATCTACCCAGACAAGTAAATACATACGCATGATATACACACATATATTGTGAGTATATATGTATATATATACATCTACATATGTATACACAGATACTCATGCCTATGTACCTAAGTATATGTGTATACCTATATAATAATACATACACATACATGTACATATACATATACAAATAGCAAAGTAGCTTAGTGTATAGAGCGCCAGAATAAAGTCAAGAAGACTCATCTTCCTAAGTCCAAATCTGGCCAGAGACACTTAGTAGCTTGCTCTTGGGCAAGTAATTTAACACTGGTTGGTTCAGTTTCCTCATTGGTATATTGAGCTGAAGAAGGAAATTCAAGACATTCTAGGATCTTTGCCCCTCCCCCAAAAAATGGGTCCCAAAGAATTAGATACAACTGCAATGACTGAACAACAACTAATATATGTGTACATACACACATACACACATCTATGTACATATATATGTAAAAGGACCTATATAAAGGCTCTTGTTGAAAGTTATTGCTAAAGTTCTTAGAATTGTTACTAGGATTCCAGGAAGCCAAAGAGTTCTGGTTAATGTATGAATCATAGAGAAGACATCTGCTATAAATTTGGACCCCAAACTGGTTCTTTTTGATGATATTTAAAAGCCAATAGGTCATATAATGACTTAACTTGGCTTATTTCACCTCATCTTAAGTTGACTGCTATGAGAAATACTGCATTGCAGGGTGAGGGGCAAATTCAAATGAACATTCAAGTCTCCTATTTGTTCACTATGTATACAGGTCCTCTGATTTTAGCAGTGTAGGGAATTCCCAATGAGAAGAGAAAATTCCTCTACCTATGCTTATAGGCAACTTCCATGCAGTTTGTATTCTCACAGAGATGCCTGAGGCACTGAGAAGTTGATTTGCCCAGAGCCATACAATCAGTATGTGTCAGTGTCAGGACTTTTGCTCTTTATCTGTATTACCACCCTGCCTCTTATATATGAAATATATATATACGAGATAAAGGCAAAGAAATTTCAGGTTAGAGGAAGAAATTTCAGGTTAGAGGAAGAAATTCTAAGTAAAGGAATTCTATTTTGTATCTGCTGCACTGTCTGTTTTCAGCACCACAGAATAAGATGTCCCTCTTAGGATAGGTTTGATACTTCTTATTTCATCACCATGTTGCTAATTCAGTTTTTATGGACATCATCTCCCTCAGCCTCCTCTCACCCCTGATTGGAGGGCTGGAAGATGGAGTCCCAAACTCCTCCCAAAGCCTTTTAGAGAGGACAGAAATTGGATAGTCATTAACTCTTCTTTGCATTAGGGGCTCTGCCTGGGCAATGGAACCAAATGCCTCTGCCCTGGGCTTCCCCTGGTATCCCACATCCTTTCCTGCCTTTTCTGTGGGATGTCTACTCTCATTGGATTGTAAGCTTCTTGACTGCAAGGAACATCTTTCTTTTTATTAATTTTATCCCAAATTTTCAGTATAGTGTCCAACATGTAGTAATTACTTAATAAATATTTATCTGATTAGACTGAATTGGGAATAGGAAAAATCCATGGCAAGAAATGGCACTTAACTTGAATTTTGAAGAGAGCTTAGGGTTCTAAGAGTTAGAAATGAGGAGGAAGAACATTCTGAGTGTGGGGTGGAGGGCAGAGTAAAAGGAGGAGATGGAGGAGGCAGAGAAGGAAGGGCACTATCCAGATAATGCAAAGACATGGAAATGGAAGATAGAATGTTATGCATGGGGAATGGCAAATAGGCCAAAGTTAGCTGGAATGTAAGTGAATGCATGAGGACAGAATAATATTTCTTCAGCTGGAAAGATAATTTAGAGTTTGTTTGTGAAGAATCATGAATACTAAATAGAGGAATTTGTATTTTATTCTACAAAAGTGATTTTTAACTTTTTTATGTGTTCTGGACCCCTTGAGTGTTATGATGAAGCCTACAGACCTCTATTCAAAACAATAATTTATGCTTAATAGTATTTTTCTTTTCAATTATCTATAAAGATAGTTATCATAATTTACTTTTATAAGATTTTGATTTTCCATTCTTTTCTCCTCACTTCTTTCTCCTAAACTAATATTTTATATTAAATATATTTCCATATTATTCATGCTGTGAAAGAAAAATCAGAACAAAAGAGAAAAACCACAAGAAAGAAAAAACAAAAAAAAGTGAAAATAATTTGATTCAATCTGCATTCAGTATCCATAGATTTTTTTCCCCTGGATGTATATAGCACTTCCATCATGAGTCTTAGAATTATCCTGAATCACGCTATTGCTGAGAAGAGCTAAGTCCATCATAGTTGATCATTGCACAATGTTATTATTATTGTGCAGAGTGTTCTCCTGGTTCTGCTCACTTCACTCAGCATCAGTTCACTTAAGCCTTTCCAGTTTCAAAATAATATTTTAAAAGCATAAAATAAACATTGGATTAAAAATGAAATCAGAGGTTGATGAAAATGTCATTTTTTCCTCATCCAAGTTTATGGCTGCCCCCTGAAATCTGTTCATGGGCATATACAGTCCTCAGAATTTTATTCTCTTGTTGACTAGAATGTCCTTGAGACCACAGGAACAAGTAAAGCTTTTCAAAACCAGAGAGTGACATGATCAGACTTTTGCTTTAATAATCACTGTTTGGCAGCTATATGGAGGACAGGTTGAAGAGAACAGGTTAGAGCTTTTGTAATGAACCTCAGAAGAATCAAATTGATCAAATAGATGGACATTGAGCTATAAGTGAATGGGCACTGTGAACATGACTAGTTCCCATAAGACCTGAAGAGAAGCTCTGAACTAACTGCTCTCACTCATCAGAGAAAGAGACATTTGTGGCTGTTGCTGGAATTTTTAAGAAGTCATATCCAAGCCAAAGATACTTTAAACACTGAAAGATTTTTAGGCCCTGGTTAGAGAGTTTTGTGGTTGGAAATTATTGTTGAAGGACTTGGAGTTTTTAATGAAAAATTCCAGGAAGGCAAAGAGTTCTAGGTAATATATGAATCATAGGGAAGACATCTGCTATATTTGGACCTAAAGCTGGCTCCTCTTGGTTATGGAACAAGGCCAATATGTCATGTAATCTCTTACCTTACCTCTCTTTACCTTAAGGAGACAGTTTAGCAGAATATGCATTCAGAGAAAAAGGAAAAATATAGCTGCACCCCCAAGTTTCATGTGTCACTCCTTGTAAATTTACATAGCCAAATTAGCTATCTAGTCATGAGAAAATTAATGGGAGGCTGCTCCAAGCTGTCAAGTGCATTTTAAAGATTCAGTTGAAGATGCTACAAAGAACCTGGATTTCTCATACGCAGTCAGTTCATAAATCACACCCACCACCAGTGCTAAGGCAGAACCTCTGCTGAATCCATTCCTCCTGCCCCCACCGCCCACTTCCAAACATGACACTCTTGCTGCACATTTCTCCTTTGTGACTCTTCATTTACCTGGTTGAACTTGGTGTTATTTTCACCTGGTTGCAGCTTGGTACAAACATGGAAGAGGTAAAGTGGAGTCTGGCCCAGAATCTGGATTCCCAAAGGATATTCCTGTAGATGCCCTGAAAACCAAAATACATAGGTTAACACCTCATTTCCATATATATGAAGGAAACTAATATTAACAGTACTGATCCTTATTCCAGAAGTGACTCTTTCTCCCAATTTGTCTGATGACATCTTACCCAACTTTTAAAGCCTAACTTAAATGCTCTTTCCCTCATGATTCCTTTCCAGATCTCTATCTCTATTACCTGTCTAATTCTCTCACCTCCCATAAAAATAATTTCTTTTTCATCTGATCTTATAGCACTTTATAAACTACTCCTATGTACTTATATTCTAATTTGCCATCTATATACATGCAACAATCTATTTGTTAGACTAGAAGATTATTTGGGGGGAAAGAAAACCAATCTTATTTAACTTTTATATCTCCCCCAGAATCTACTACAGTATCTTGGGAGAGGAGAAGTGGTATAGGACATGCAGATGATCAGTAAATATTTGTTGAATGAATGAATGATTGAAAACGATGTCTTATAGCAAGCTAGAAACAGACTCAGAGTCTGTGTACAACTGAAAGTAAAATATGGTCCATTATATGAATAATTCTTTTCCATTGAAGTATTTTCACGTATATGTTCTGAATGGAAAATTCTATAAAAGGATAAAATCCTTTCATAAAGCTATTCTTAAAATTCTTGCCCTCTTCCCCACCTTCACCCCTCCCTGCAGAGTAATCTTTGGAGATTTTTCTTATAGCCAAAAAAGGAAAGAAAAGAGTCCCTTTTTTTCAGCTCTCTACATGAAATAATTTAAATGGAGCTCTTTCTTTTAAACAAATACAAAAGTATTATTTTGTGATGGCATATCACTAAGGATTTGAGGCCTGTGGCTTTAAAAGAAAAGCCCCTTCGTTGCCCCTCTTCAATAATTCAGCTGTCATTTAGCAATGCCTTTTGGTGGCTGGAAGCTATTTCCTCCATGGGAGTATCTGATTTTTGCAAATTTCACAGTGAGAAAGGATTACAGCACTTCCCAACCCTTCTTTCAATCTTTCTTAGGCCCTTTTGGTATCTTTGTGTCAACAAAATGAAGAAAAGATAGTGTTTCCTTGAGAGGAATCCATAGCTACTGCTGTGCTCCTTAATTACTGTCTGTGACTAGGCACACTGTTTAGATTTCCTTCAAGTCTCACACTGCACTGTTCTTCTCCATGGTCACTATAGTGTGCGCCAGCTGTCTTTAATCTCTCAGGACCCAATTCACATGCTAAAAATTGTGTTATGAGCACAAATGTCTGAGAGTGGGCATTTGTTTATTTTTTGCTTAGGAGACAACTCTCATACATCTTTGCCATTAAAAAAAAATATATGTACCCACAAACACATAACGCAAACCTATCAAGCTCAGCATTTTGCTGCTAACTCTTGAACTCCCCAGGACTGCACCAGGGAATTTGTCAGACTAAATGTTTGTGTGTTGTTGAAGTCACACTTTTTTTTGGTCAAAGGAAGCATTATTTTTCTCCTTCAAAACATAAAAATGTCCTGAGGAGGCATTTTTCAAGCTCCAAATAAACTGGTGACAAAGGAACATGAAGCCATCTAGTGATTTCAGACAAAGAGGCAATTATCTCAGCTGGCCAATCCACTCCCATTACTCCCCAACCCCAAACACTATTTTTAAACAGTGTGTTACTGTTTAACATCATAACCCATCTCCTCTTTACCTGAATACCTAAATAGGAACATCTCCAAGCAGTGTCTACTTACTCATCACCCGACTAGCTGCAGTAAACTAATAACAAGATGTGTCAGTAGTGTACCCAAGTAACTTCTATAAATATATCTTGATATAACAGAAAGAAAACTGCTATACAGGCAGTGCATCAGGGATCAAGTGGAAAGAGTAACAAAGACTTGGGTTCAAATCTGAACTCTGACATATATTGGCTGCATGATATTAGACAAGTCATCTATCTTTGTGTCCCAGGCAACTCTCTAAGACGTAATTGGAGAGCAAATGCCAATCAGAATTGGTAAGGGGAGTCCCTCACATGGAAATTTCCATGCAAATTAAATCATAGCTTTTGGAAGGACAGATAGACAAATAGAGACAGACAGAAAGATAGAGGTAGAGGCAAAGAGAAAAGGAGAGAGAGAAGTAGAATATAGAGATAGACAGACAGAAACAGAGACAGAGACAAAGAGAGAGAACGGAGGGAGGGAGGAAAACACAGAGAGAGAAGCAGAGAGACAGAGACAGACAGAAATAGAGACAGAGAGAGAAAGAGAGGAAAGAGGGGGAAGAGGGAGGGAGGGAGGGAGCAAGTAAGGGAAGAAGAGAGAGATAAGAGACCGAGAGAAAGGCGGGGAGGAAGGAAGAGGGGAAACCAGACAAGATATCAGTACACGTAGGTTCTGGTTCAAGTTCTGCCACATTACTGCCAGTAATGTGTAAACCTGTAAAAGAAAAGAGCTTCATTTAAACTATTTTATGTAGAGAGTTGAAAAAAGAGTACTTTTTTTTCTGCTATAAGATAAATCTCTGAAGATTCCCTGTGAGACTTTAGATGAAGCTCTTCCTTTCTTTGGGCCTCTATTTCCTTAGCTGTCAAATGAGGGCACTGAAATCACTGACCCATAAGGCCTTCCCGGCTTTAAGAATTCTGAGACTATTCTATGATTCTTATGTAACTATTGGGACACTGTCTTCAATAACTTTTTGCTTCTTGTCAAAGTTACACAAGGGAGTATTGGACCAGGCATGTAGAATGATTCCAGGAAAATGGTCACAAGACCAAAGTAAATGATACAGATTCCTGAGACTCTTTCTTTGTTATTTTTCTAGAGGGCTCTATTTCAAAAGCTAAGATGCTTCTTTCAACTCCTATTCGACTGCTCTGCATCTCCAAATGCAAAATTACAACAAAAGTAAACATTATTAAGTGCCTTCTTTGTGCAGAACATTTTGGGAAACACTGGGGGAAATGCCCAATAGAGAAAAGACAAAATCTTCAATCTAGTGAGGTGGATAAAATACAGTAACTGTAACACACAATAATACGCAACTTAAACCTTTTAGTGAGTTATAGATGATATATCTCTTTTGGTAGCACAGCAAGATAACAGTGAAATTCCCAAGGCAGAAAGAGTACAATAATATTTTTTTTAAATCCTTGGAAATATTTTTAAATGAATATATATATATATATATATATATATATATATATATATATAAAACCTATAAACCTTAAATTTGAATTAAATTAAATGCAGTTCTGGAATTCTAATTTGCTTGAAATTTTTCCAGATACTCCCATCTGCTATGAGTGTCCTCCCCTTCACCAAATGATCTTTTATTCAATTACTTTGTCCATAGATAGATAGATAGATGTGTGTGTGTGTGTATATATATATGTATATATATATATATATTGATATTTTGTTTCCTCTCTATTTTTACATTTCTCCTCCATAAGAATGTAAGAATATTGGCAATAAGCATTGTTTCATTATTGATTATTTTAATAATAGTACTCACCAGAAAATGGACAGTTAACAAATACCTATTGATCAATCAAAAAGAAAAAAATCCTTGGGCACTGAACTACTAAGAACTAGTCAAAGCAGAGAATCAGATAAATCTTGATTTTCCTTACTCCAATACAGGACTATTGCTCCACTTTTAGATCACACCTTTGCTACCATTATTTAGTGTCCTCTTCTCCCTCTTTCTGGATTTGAGATCACTCTGTCATCTGTTCAGCTCTTCTCTATAATCATCTAGTAACTTCCACTATTTTCCCTCTTTTTCAAGGATGTCAATATCTGCATCATGTCAACCTTAATACTTGTGAGCTTTCATATATATCTTGATAATCCCTTTAAACACATTGGCAACGCAGTTCATCAACCCATGTCAGGCTCCCTCACCCCCATTTAAAAAAACATTACCACTTGGACATACAATCAACTCAAGCAAACTCAATATCTCTTCTCTTTCATATCTAAACCTCTAAGAAAATATATCTATGCAAAGTATTTCTATTCTATCACTTGAAGCCTACAGCTTTCCCTGTTTCTCTAATCTTTTAAAGATCATTTGTATCAAAGGATGTTATCATGGCTCTGGTTGTCCCCTCCCAAACAAACTTCCAAAGCCTTGAGCGCACATCTCCATGGCAGTAGCAAGATGAAGTAAGGACCAAGATTTAAGGTCATGTTTTATTACAAGTCCAATCTCTTGGGTTGGCTAGTGCAACCTTGCAACTAGTAGTATGGTAGATGGTGTGGGAAAGGGTACTCCATGAGTTCAGAGAAGGCGTCAATTCATGAATTTTTTTAATCTTTTTGCCTAGATCACATATATAGCTAAAATTGCTTTATCTTGATAATATAATTTCTGTTGTAGACAGATTTGAGGGGCTGTAAGGATCAGAGAAAATATCCTTTATCTTGTTGGTTATATGACCCAAATATTCCTCCTATAGTATGTTGATGGCACAACCAAACCTCTGATCAGCCAGGTTTCTACCCTCATTTCTCACATTTCTTTCTTTCTCCATATTTATATGACTATAATCCTGGTTTTGACTTTTAGCATTTTTCACATAGACTATTATAATAGTCTTCTAATATGTCTCTTTGGTTTTATTCCCTCTCTCCTCTCTAATCCAACCTCCACTTAACTACCAAAAACACAATTCTGATCACATCACTCCATTGCTCAAAAATCTTCAGACTTTTTGACTGTAGATTAATCATAATAACTAGAACCTATATAACACTTAAGCTTTCAAAGCAACTTACATGTGCTATTTTATTAAGTTCTTACTATGATATTGTGAGGTAGGTGCAATTGTTATCTCCATTTTATAGATGAGAAAACTAAAGATTAAAAAGTTTACATGTCTCATTTAAAGTTGTACAACTAGCAAGAATTTAAGGCAGAATTTGAATTCACTTTTTACTGACTTCAAATCAAGTATATTCTCCATTACATCCCACTTCTTCTTGTTTAAGTACAAGCTTTAAATTTCTTTAAAATGGGGCAGCTAGATGGTTTGTGAATAGAGCACCAGCTCTGCAGTCAGGAGGATCTGAGTTCAAATCTAGCCTCAGAACCTTAATACTTCCTGGTTGTGTGACCCTGAGCAAGTCAAATAATGGTGATAATAATAATAATAAAAAAGAATTGTTTTTTTTAAATTCCTTTAAAATTTGGGTCTTACTTACTTTTCCAGATATTTCACATTTCCTTTCATATACTTCATTTTCCAACAAAACTAGTCTATGTACTATGCCTTGAAATCCATATACCATGACCTATCTCCTTGATTTTGCACAGGCTGTCTGACATAGCCTGAAAACAGTTTCTCCTCATCACCTCCTTTTGTAAACCCTGAAATACTTCAAGGGTCAGCTTAAGTATCTTTTCCTTTGAGAATCCTTTGTTAAAGTAGCCAGCCACTAGTATCATGTCCCTCCCAAAATTATCTTTTATTTATTTATTCATGAACAGAAAGAGCAAATAAAAGGTAAATAAATAGATAAAGGACCTACATTAAGGACTTCTTCCAAAGGAAAAAAGACAATCTAGTTAGGTGCATCTTTTCTTTTAAACAAGAGCTCTCTTCCACATTACTTGGAGATTCCTATGGGCTGGAAACTCAGTAAGAATCAACAGCAGGATATTACTACCCCAAAAGCTAATGTTACCTTAAGGCTCAGCACATTCTGAATTTGTGCTCCTGGTCCAAGCCAATCCAAGCTGTGTTTCCTCAGCATTTTCTCACTATGTCCAGTAACTAAAGTAGCAGGATCAGCAAGAATATGAGCTGCTGAACAGTTCTTACCCCATCCTCTGAGTCAATTCTCTAGCTAGGTACAGCATCCCATAAGAGGTTCTAAACTAATGTTTATAAGTGTTGACATGGGTAAGAGAAGAAAACTGTCTCACTTAAAACACAGGTTATTTTTTACACCCCCACCTACTGCTAAAGAGTCATCTTTCAAGTGTAAATTAGGGATAAAATCGAAGTTAGAATCCAGAGTCTTGAAAGACAATAAAAGATCATGAGCCAGAAATAAGTAACAATCCACATTTCTTCCCTGAAGTTAACTATAGAAAGAACTAAAATTACAGCTAGGGGGAAATAGAATTTTTCTGAGGGTACAAGAGGTAATTGGCATATGAGGCACTATTCTTCCCCAAATCTACTGCTCACCAGGCCTGAGTTGGGCAGTGTGACTGTTTCTGTTCATTAATCTTGGCTGACAATTCTGAGACTCATTTTTATGGTACTGTATTCACAGATATCACTTTCCCCTTGCCCCTTTCCACATTCTTTCTCTTTATCAAGCTGGTCCAATCTTTCCTACAAAACTTCCTCCATGGTGGGCTCTTATATAGCACTCATAAAGCATAGATTTAAAACTTAGGGGACATAAGGTTCTACCCACTCACTTAATGGATGAAGAAATGGAGGACCAGAGAGATTAGGGATTTGCTTTGGATTACAGCTAATAGGAACCTGACAAAGAATTTGAACCCAAATCTTTCTGACCCAAAGTCCAATACCCTATGTACTATACTATGCTGTAGTTCAATGTGAATACCATTCACTGGACACATATCATGCAACACCTTTTGCCATTATCTTTTAATATGTGTATATCATTTCCACACCTAGATTATAAGATACCTCCCCCCAAGGGACTATCCCTTCTACTTCTTAGAACTCACCATAATTTCTCTAACAGTGTCTTGGACACAGTCAGTACTCAATAAATATTAAGTGATTGATTATTAATCCATCCCAAGCATTCTGGGTTCCCACGGGATGAAAGGCACCCTCTGAATAGAATAAGTTACTGTCACCTTCTGCTGCATTTGTGCTCTGAAGGTTGTCTTTAGTTAAATCATAGGGTCGCCTGTACCCACTCAGTTACACAGGTGCAGAATCTGAGGTTAAATTTCATCTTCCACATATAATATACATAATGAAACAAATATAGAAACAAATAATAGGAAAGTAAGTTATAGATGGTCCTTTAGAAGTCAATTTAGTCTGTGCATCTAACCATAAAAGCAGCATCTGCTCTGCTAAATACAGGTGTTTTATATCCTTGTCATTAATTGGAGGGGACATTATGTCATCATACATCAACAGTTAAGGTTGGTTAAAGTGCCACTTATCTCAGGTGCTATCATTAATCAGGTTCTTTTCAACTTGGAGCCTACAGAAGCTCTGCTGGGGGATGCTTTATACAGTCTGAAAGCCTTGCATGGATGATGGGAACACATTTGTAAAAGTATTTTTGAATTAAATTCCATTTCATTCAGTCCAGCAGATATGTATAAAGCACCTACTATGTTCAAAGCACCATGCTAGGCCACTGAGAATACAAAGATGAAAAGCAAAAATAACTTCTGCTTTTAATATTCCAGAGATAGGAACAGAGAGATTATCTAATCCACTGGTTCCCAACTAGGAGTACACATATCCTCAGGAAGGTTCATGAAATTTATCAAGGTAATACAGGGAATATTTAGTAAATAATTAGATAGTGCAAGAGATAGTGGTCTTCTTGGATTTGGATTCAGGAAGATATTTCTAATTCTGTAAATGGAAAAGTCACATAATCTCCTCAACCTCAGATTTCTCACAGAGAAAATGGGATAATAGCAATTACCTCCAAGGGTTGTTAGATTGGTGATAAAATTTGTGGATTAGAAGGAGAGTGTGAGAGGGGTAAGGAGAGAAAAAGAGTTTGAATGTCTCTGAAAATTTTGAGACATTTGAAGAAAGGACTCAAGATCATAGGACTAATAAATGGCAATGTTAAAACTTGAAACCGGGTCTTTTGACCTCAACTCCAAGTGGAATTTCTAGCACATAAAAGCTATGATGCTGGAGGCTAAATGTACTCCTCAGATTTAAGATGGGATGAGATGTTTTCACAAGGGCAGTCATGATTTGGTGAATGATCATCATCATGAAAATCCAGGAATAAATCCTTCTCTTTTCAGCCCAATGACATTTGGGTGATACTAGAATTCTAGGCAGTCTATCAACTCATTAGCAATCACCAACTGAAAGAAAATTAATCTAAAACATATCAAATGGTGTGTAGGAGATGTAAATTATTCAGTGGCTTTTCTTTCAAAGAATTATATGAAGTCAAGTATTTTATTAAATTCAATAGAGAATTACATTTTACATGCCTTGAATAGCGACACACACCCTTTAGAAAATAAGAATGAACTGCTTTTTTAGCATTCATTTGCATACCTTTGATAAATTACAGTAACCAGATTAGGGAGATAAAATAACCAGTCTATTAATTACAATGATTATTATTTAATGGAAAATGGGATTCCAGGTAATGTGTATAGAGAAAAGAAAGCTAAGTAATGCATTATATGGATGTGGTATTTTATCTTAAAGAATAAGATAAGTGTCCAGACCTTCTTGCAATCTAAAGAATATATTCATTACCTGTGCAAGATTTATATGTATAATTGACCATAATATTTTAAAACTAGGTGCTAGGTTTCATGGTACACAGAGAAAAGGGAAGGACTATTTCTTTAATTAAAGTGAGCAAATCTTCATGAATTGATCAAAAAAGTAGATCTACCCAACACAGTGGCAAGTGGGGGGGGGGGGAGGTGAGAAAATTGTTTGGATAATTAAAAGAATCATAACATTTGTGCTTCAATTACCCAGTCACTTAGATAATGATCAGAATCATACAAGTTATTCTAAGTATCAGGACCAATTATTAAAAAGAAGAAAAGCAGGTGTTTTTGTAGGAAATGCCATACTATAATGGAGAGATCTCATGGGTTATGGACTTTAAAAGCCTTGGATGTATCCAATTTCTTATATCAAATAGTATAGAGTGACTTTGGGCAAGTCATCTCATTCCCCTGAGCATTATTTATAAAATGTAGATATTCAATCAAAAAACATTCATTATCTTCTATGTGCCAAATGAAGTAGTCTAGTTTAATGGAGAGAGTTAGCACTGGAGTCATAAAAACTTGGAATTTTCTCTCCTCCAATACATACTGGATGTGACTCTCAACAAATCACTTGCCATCTCAGGGTATTAGATAATTCTCTAAAACAGGAGTTCTTAAACTTTTTTGGGTCATGACACACTGTTGAAGTCTATGGACTCTTCAGAATAATGTTTAAGTATAAGATAAAATATATAGGATTACAAAAGGAAGACAATTTTACCAATATCCAGTGGTTTTTTAAAACCAGTTAATGGACTCCAGGTTAAAAATATCTTTCATAGTGGATGCATATCAGTTGGAGAATGGCTGAATAAGTTATGCTATATGAATGTAATGACATATTATTGTTCTATAAGAAATGAGAAGGATGATTTTTTAAAAGCTCACATGAACTGATTCTGAGTGAAGTGAATGGAACCAAGAGAACATTGTACACAATAACAGGAAGATTATGTGATGATCAGCTATGAATCTTCTCAGCAATGCAGTGATCTAAGATAATTCCAAGACTTGGGATTTACATCCAGAGAAAGAACTATGTAGTAAATCGGAGCATAGTAGTTTCACCTTTTTTATTTACTTGCTTGTGTTTTTTTCTTGTGGTTTTTCCCCTTTTGATCTGATTTTTCTTGCACAACATAACAAATATGGAAATATATTTAAAAGAATTTTACATATTTAACCTATATCAGATTTCTTGCTGTCTTAGAGTCAGGGAAGGTGAGGGAGGGAGAGAAATTTGGAATACAAAGTCATACAAAAGATGAATGTTGAAAACTATCTTTATCTGTATTTGAAAAAATAAAATACTATTGAGAGGGGGAAAGCCCTCTCCTAAGACTATGAATTTCAGAAAAGACATTGAATCAGATAGAAAGAGAGAGACATCTCATCTGGGAATTCTCTGCAGCAATAAAATCACAGATCAAGTAATTTTTCCTCTCTTTATAAGCCAGTACTGTCCTAGGTACTGGGAATACAAAGAAAAAAATGACAGTGGGTGAATGACGTTTGTGATGATAACATGTACTTGTGCATACATATACAAAATTGCACAATAATTAAAAGATAATGGGAAAGAGCAAAGCACTTATACTTGAGAAGATCAAAAAGGACTTCTTTGGGAGGTAGCCCTTGATCTGGGCCTTGAAGGAGGTGATAGGATCTAATTAGGGAAGTGAAAGAGGGAGTATGCTCCAAGAATAAAGGATAGACTATACTAATAATAATACTTGTACTAAAGATGAAGGGGATGAAAAAAAGGACCTATATTGCAAAAATGTTTGTGGCAGATCTTTTTGTAGTGACAAAGAATTGGAAATTGAGTGGATATCCCTCAATTGGTGAGTGGCTGAATAAATTATGGTATATGAATATAATGGAATATTATTTTTCCATAAGAAATGACAAGCAGGTTAATATCAGAAAAGTCTGGAAAAACTTATGTGAACTGATGCTGAGTGAAGTGACCAGAGCCAAGAGAATACCATGCACAGTAACAGCAAAACTATATGACGATCAATCATGATAGATTTGGCTCTTCTTAGCAATGCAGTGATCCAAGACAATTCCAATAGACTCAGTATGGATAAGGCCATCCCCATACAGAGAAGAACTATGGAAACTGAATATAGATTAAAAATAGTATTTTCACCTTATTTATTTATTTTTTCTTCCTCATGTTTTTTTCCCTTTTGATCTGATTTTTCTTGCACATGACAAATATGGAAATATATTTAAAGAGTTGTACATATACAACCAACATTAGACTAGTTGCTATTTGGGGGAAGAGGGAGTTAATGGAAAGTAGAAAAAAATTGGAACATAAAATCTTATAAAAATGAATGTTGAAAACTCTCTTTACATATATTTGGGAAAAAATACTATTGAGAGAAAAAATAGAAATGATGGGATATAAAAGAAAAAGACATTGGCTTTGATGGGAATGTCAGAGGTTGATCCTAGACTATAATTTCCTCATCCTGTTAAAGGATGTAGATCTGATGATCTCTAGGGGCATTTGAAATACTGTCAGCCTGTTATACCATGTCCTATAGTAGGAGGCAGCATGGTATAGTAGAAACATAAATAAGATTTGTTTTCAAACGAAGCTTATTGGTGATGGACAAATGATTTTATGTCCTGAAATTCCTATTTCCTCACCTGTAAAAATGGAGTTTGACCATAAAATCTCTGAGATCTCTTTTAGTTCTATATCTATGATCCCATGGTCTTAAGTGGTTATTATGGTTATAATTATGGCTATGGTTAAAGCAGTATATACATATGATCTATCATTAATATATTTTATGTGTTATAATCATTATTATTATAAGTTATAAAGTAATATTATCTAATAAAAACATTTGAATTAAGCCTATTCATCCATTCTTTCCTCCCTGGCCCTATCACTGACATTATCAAAGGCAATTCCTTTTCCTCTTCCATTTTGCTAAAAGTCAGACTCTGAGTAACGGATCTTCATCATAGTTACACAAGACAATAGACTGAGTTTCATGATGAAAATTTCCAAAATTGCCAGACTAGTCATTTTTAGTTTAGTTTAGTTTAAAAACAAAAATATTGGAACAATGGACAAAGTAAGGCACTGCCAGACTGTGAATTGGCATCCAATGCAACTCTGGGACCTCCAGAGAACTCTAACCTTATCTCTCCCCTAAGTTACCTCAAAAATTGCCTTTTAAGACTATACATATTGGCTCATTGTTCTCATATTGCCTCTGGAATTCATGACAAGAGACTGGGTTTTAGATGAATGGGTTTGTGTTATAATAAGCCCCTTATGAAAAAACAAAATTCCTCAGTTGAATCGGAGATGAAGCTGAATTCAGATGCATCTTGAGATATAGAATCACTATGATAACTTCATGGTCTGAGGCAACAGAGAGACTGGCATGGACTCAGGAATTCAGCAGGAGAAGGAGAAGGATGCGTCTGAAGGTTCATCACACACACACACACGTGTGTGAGGTAGAGAGAGACAGACAGAGACAGAGAGAAAGGGGGGAGATAGCAATAGCAGATAGCTGTATGCCATACAAAAACATACATACATATGCCAACAAGAGATTCCAATTCACTTCATCCATTCCTCTTTTGTATGATGACCCAAAGGAAGGTAATCATGATGTCTGAGCCATATCCTCCTCTCAATGAACCAAGCATTTACAGCTTCTTTAGCTGATTCATTTCCCACTTCTACATATACCTTTTAAGACAAATGTTGTCCTTTGTATGATATGATATACCATTCAAGACAGCCTTTTAAACCATTTTAATCTTCTTTAACCCTGGGTAAAAATCATAAGTCTTTTCCTTAGTCTTTAAAGTCCAACTCCTACCCTGAACCCTTAAAATGATATCTGAGCTATAGTATATAAGTGGAAAAAGCACTGAAAATTTAAAAAAAAAGATGATTCAAAATCTTCATGAGTTCCCCCACTTTACTCACTGTATGATGTAAACTACTTGGGTTTCCCATCTATAAAGTGGGAATGGTAGTATTTAAAATACTCTTCATTGAATTATTGTAAAGAAGGTGTATTATAAATAACAAAGTGCTATATAAATAAGTTATTGGGAGAATCCTCAGAGATCAGTTAGTCTAATCCTCTAGTTGATGATGCATGAATTACATTTAAAACATCCCTGACAAAGGTTCATCCAGTTTTCTCCTAAAGATATTCATTGATGGAGGAAATGTACTCTGAAGCAATCCACTTTGTAACAGTCAGATCAAGTCAACAAGCATTTATTAACCACTTACTATGTGTCAGACACAGCTGCAAGTGTCCAAATACAAAGAAGGCAAATGAAGTGTTGTTTATTAAGAAATTTCTCTACATGTTAAGAAAAAAAAATCTGCTTCTCTGCACCCTTCACCCATTGCTATGAGTTCTACTTTTTAGGGAGAAAAGAACAAAATAAAAATTTTAATTTCTCTTTTCTGGGATGGCCCTTCAGATATCATAAAGGTAATTATGTTGTCTTACTTGTGTCTTCATTTTCACAAGCCCAAAATTTCTGATTCCTATAATTGATTAAACCTTATTTGTGATCCATTTCCTGAACTTAACTATAAACAGGCAAAAAGGCATTTACTATGAGCTAGCTCTGTGTTAGGAACTGGATATATAGATACAAAATTAAAGAGTTCCTATTCAAGTTATTTACACTATCATCATTTTCCCATATAACAACTAAATATAACTAAGCAAAACAAATTAATGTCCATGTCCTATAACACATGCTTCATTGTGCACCCAGAATCTGCCACATCCCTCTGTCATGAAAAGTAGAACAGGAAATTGCAGAGATGATCATCAATTGAGCAAGGGCTGAACAAGTTGTGGTATAATATTATTGTGATGGAACACTACTGTATTATAAAGAAATAGTCAATAATCAATGTTCTTTTAAAAAAAATTGCATGAAATAATGGAAAGTGAAATGCGCAGATCCAAGAGAACATTTTATACAATGACAGTAATTTTTTTTAAGAATGGCTATGAGCAAATAAGTCATTTTGACAATTATAAATAACCAGATTAACTATAAAAGACATATAAAAAAAGATGATATCTGCATCCAGAGAAAGAACTGATAGTATGTATGGAATATTTCACACACACACACACACACATACACACACACACACACACAGTTCTCTATAGATAGATAGATAGATTGTATATATGTGTGTGTGTTGTCTTTAATGGTAGACATCTCTGGACAATAAGTAGGTAAGAGATTAAAGGAAAAGAAAAAAGGCATTTACATGATAATTTTATTATATATTTTAAAGAAATAAAAAGTTGTCAATAAAAAATTTGCAGTTTCATGTACAATTATATTTTCATTATACTGTTATGGAAATACTTGTTTTATTACATAAATTAAAATTAAAAAGGAGAAGCATGTCTCACCATCATTACTTAATCATGGTATTCATCAGCATTGAAATATATTTCAGTATTATTTTCTGTCACATCAAGAAGGGGATAACACACATTATTTCCTTAGTTCTTTTTACTTCACTCTGCAAATAGACATCTACCTCCCCAAGTTTCTCTAATTTATTTCTTAGTGCACAATATTTTATTGTTCTTTAGTCATTTCAGTTATGTCCAACTCTTCGTTATCTCATTTGGAGTTTTCTTGCTGCTTTTAACATCCTGCTCATTTAACAGATAAGGAAATTGTTAGTCAATGTTTGAGATCACATTTGATCTCAGGTCTTTCTGACTCCATGCTTGGCACTCATGCACTAAACAACCTAGCTGCCTCATAATGATATTATGTTAAATTAAATCCTACAATTACTTCATTATAGGATCACTCTTTTTTACTCACAGATAGTACTACTATCTATCTACCCATCTCATATCTATCTTTTTACCAACCATACTGCAGTGTGACTTCCTTTCTACTACATCTCTAACATTTATCATTTTTTGGTTATATTTGGCAATATCATGAGCATGACAAAAAACTAAAATAGCTTAAATTTGCATGTCTGTTAATAATTTGGAATAGTCATTCATACAGTTATTGATAATTTACATTTTTTCACTTGTTTATATTTTTTTACTATTGGGGCATGGCTTCAGTGACAATTTCCTATGTGTCCTGGATACTAGACCTTCATCAGAAATATTTGTGTGAAAAATTTTGCCCCATCAAAAACTTCTATTCTTAGTCTAGCTTTATTGATTTCATTTATGCACAAGGTTTTGTTAATTTTTAATTTAATTTATTTTTTTTGAAAATTTGTCTTGTGTTTAGGAATTATTTCCAAAACATAGTTGTGCCAGACACCTACATCTATTCTCCTCTAATTTTACTTTGTCACCTTTTATAATCAGATTTCACATAGATTTTCAAATTATTATATATATTTGGCAAGATATTGATCTAAACTCTACTTTTTGCTTTTTTTCAGAAGCTATTGTCAAATATGTCTTCATTAATCATATTCTTGTGTCTACCAAATACTAAGTCCTCATGTTCAGGGTTTTCAAGGTGATGATAACTTAGTCTATTCCATAGATCAACTTTTGTATTCTTTTGATCAGTCTGAATAATTCCTATCATTAATGTTTATAATACAATATGAAATTTGGCCTTCCTCATCTGTCAATTCCCCTCCATTTCTCGTCATTATTTCTCTTAAGAGTCATGACCTTTTATTTTTCAAGATTAGGTGTATATTCCTCTTAACTTGATGTTCCTTTCCATATGATAGATCTCCTTGAAAGATGTCATGATTTGTGGTCATTTTAATCACAGCCCTATTTCCTAAAGTCTCTCCAGAAGTACATAATACATAAATAATATATGTGGAAATTAAAATTTACCTTACTTCCTGTCTTCCCCTTGTAGCTAATGGCTACTTTATTGAAGGTATTTCTTATTGACTAGCTTGACCCTAACAAATGAATCTTAAGATCCACTTGGAATCAAAAACCACTGAAGTCTCTTTCTAAGTAATTAATTAGATTTTACTAGACATTATAAGAAAGTAGAAAAAGCACAGGTCTCTGAAGCAGCAGAGTTGTACAGTATTACAACTTTAACCTCTTTATTCATAAATTAGCTTTCTAAGTTAGGATAACCAATACAAGAATGATGGCTTATGAAAGAATTAAAGGAAGAAGAAATTGGAAATTATGATGAGGACAAAGAATAGGACTAGAAGACATAAAGTAAAGGGAGAAATGAAATTTTTGAAATATTTTGATCATATAAAAGAAGTGCAACATCAAGGTGTGTTTGCAAAGTCAGGAATATGACTATTCTTATATGTAGTTGAGGTAGAATGGATAAGTAGAATGTGGCAATTGAGTAAATTCCCAATAGAATTGGGAAATTAGGATTTTTTCAGAAATATCATATGTAGTTGGAGTCCCCTAAAGTGAGGGCAGAATTAGGATTTTTTAAAAAGGCTATGAGCCATTCATTTAACTCATTGGAAAAATAGAGTATCCCAGAACATGATAAATAATAAGTACCAAATTTTTGAATGAAGTGATAAATTTTAATTGACTGAACCACAAAAAAGGATGTTATTGATTAATGGTGATAGGAGAATCTAAGCATTTTTTTATTATATCATCCATTAGCTCTGTATACCCTTCCCAATATCATTAATACTTTCTTTCATACTCCACAACCTATTGCTCATGGTGAGGGAGTTAGAAAATTCCTATGTGCAATCAAAGTATTTCTGTCATTTCATTTTTCCCCTCTGCCTCACACTTCTAATCCTATAATATGGCCTCTCCATAATTAGCAATTCCTTCTTCCTCTAGTTCTTTCTTAGGTTATCACCCCTATATTGACTATCCTCTTCTCCTGTTTTTATCTGAACCCTTTTGTTAGCCAATTCAACTATGCAGCATCTTCTATACTCAATGGACTTTGAGCATTCAAAGACTTTCAGAAATTGGCCCCTTCCCACACTTCTAACACCTTATTACTTGCAGTCATTTACTCTGAGATTCAATGACATGGGTTTCTTTGCTATTCCTCTAGCCCATGTCTAGAATTTTCTCTTCTTCTCTCCTAACCTCCTGGATTTCCTGAATTCCTTTAAGTTCAGCTCAAATCTTATCTTCTACAAGAAGCCCTTCTTACTCCTTTTTCAAACCCACCACCACCACCATTAGTGTCTTCCCTCTGAAGTTACCTCCCAGTTACTCTTTACATACTTTGTATGGACATAACTTGCTTGCCTGTTAGGTCATTCACTGGAATAGGAGCTCATTGAAACAAGAAACCATGATTCTATCTTTCTGAATATCCTCAGGGCTTAGCACCATTCCTGGCTTATAGTAAGTGCTTCAAATGTTTGTTGATTAAATGAATGACTATTGCAGAGACCAAGAAAAACAAATCTCAAATCCTTTCCAACCTTTCAAATATTTGAAGACAACTATAATATCCCTCACTCCTATTCCCACCAAGTCTTATTTTCTTCAGATCAAACATGCCCAAATCTTTGTTTTTGTGACATGGTTTTGAAACCCTTCTCTATCCTGTTATCTTTTCCTGGACACTCCTATCACTGTTCTTCTTAAAATATGGCACTGAGAATTGAACACAGTACGCCATATGTGGTGTGACCAGAGCAGAATACAGGTCAGATTTCCATATCCCTGTACTTGGATTCTGTAGTTTTGTTAAAGTTTGCATTTGTTTGATTAAACCAATTATGCTAGCTGCTCAACTTCTATTTCACAGAGCTACCGGGCAAAACTAGGAAGTTACAGATTTGTGTTTGACATGCTGAAATTCCTATTTCTGTAATCCTCTCCTTTACTTCATTCCTCACGTACTAAAATGTG